>NW_024871432.1:0-350882 GCF_019054845.1 Dipodomys spectabilis
TCTTCTTTTCTTCTTCTCTTTCTTCTTCTTTCTTCTTCTTCTTCTTCTTCTTCTTCTTCTTCTTCTTCTTCTTCTTCTTCTTCTTCTTCTTCTTCTTCTTCTTCTTCTTCTTCTTCTTCTTCTTCTTCTTCTTCTTCTCCTTCTTCTTCTTCTTCCTTCTTCTTCTTCTTCCTCTTCTTCTTCTTCTCTTCTTCTCTTCTTCTTCTTCTTCCTCTTCTTCTTCTCTCTTCCTCTTCTCTTCTTCTTTCTTCCTCTTCTTCCTCTTCTTCCTTTCTTCCTCTTCTTCCTCTTCTTCCTCTTCTTCTTCTTCTTCTTCTTCTTCTTCTTCTTCTTCTTCTTCTTCTTCTTCTTCTTCTTCGTGACAATCTTAACACTTCAAAGTGTCATTCGAATGGTTTGCATTCAAAGTAAAACTACCCAGCCCCGGGAGTTTGAATGCCAGGACTGCCACCCACAAATGGAGGGAGATCCTGACAAACTAGTTTTCTATTTATGTGAATGCTATCAAAGTAATATTTAAATTTGCAGTTAATTCATGATTCTATTTTAGAACACAAAAATTATTGGATTTATAGCTTCCATTCTAGCACTGTGGTATGATTCCCCTAATGGAAGGATATTGACTATTTTTTAATTAATGTTTTTATAAGTATTCAACCATGATACTTCATTCAATGGAGACATAACTTAATAACTAATAATTGGTAACTATATATATATGTTATTTAATGATATCCTCACATTTCTCTCTCTCTCTCCACAAACACACACACACACACACACACACACACACATATGCAGCAATCTACACATCTATCAATGTATATATTGGGCACTACTCTGGCTTGATCACAGGTCCTCAGAACTTCCTGGCAGCTCAGTTTGCCAGAGGCTGGTGTGCTAAGACTGTAACTCCATTTATGGATTGGCCATTGTAGGCTGTGAGTTGAAATCCCAGCATAGCCAAAAATTTATTCATGGATTAAGAAGCCACTTTTAACACATTTTTTTCCTGAAATAAAGTCCTGGGTGTCAGTATGATGTATAATTCATATGCAAATATATCCTGTGTGATAGGATGTAATAAATGAAATGTTATATGGGTAATAATACTAAATAAATAAGGGTAATAAACGTATACTCACTAAACCCATGTATGTGAATAGATATCATATATGAATATTATGTTTTCCAGTGTTGGGGCTTCAGTTCAGGCCCTGTGAACTGGTCTAAATTTCTTGTCTTCAAGGAAGGTGAGCTTCCCCTTTCACCCACAGTGCCACAGAGTGACCCAAACCCTGAGTTCAAATCCCAGGCCTGCCAGAAAGATGGTGCAAATTCCAATCCAGGGCCTTATTTTATTAAGTTTCGGCCCAGCACAGGCCTTGAACTCAGGTCTCAGCAATTTTGGAGTCCTAGGACCCAAGTACAAATATCAGAGTTGGCAAAAAATAAATAAATAAAAAGGAGAAGGATAAAATGAAGTAGTTCAAGAAGGTGGTTTTACACTGTTTTTCCCTTTGCATTGTGACCATACTGGTCTAAATGACAAGGCCCAGAAAGTGGACATGACCATGCATGCTGATGTTTGGCTGGCCATTAGGGAAGCCATAGACAAAACCTCAACTTAGGCCTGAAGGTCAAATCCCAGGACTGCCACTAATGATAGGCGGGAGATTCTAAGAAATACATTCCAATCCATACACATGTTATAAAAATAACAATTAAATTAGTAGTTAGTGTATGAGTGTACTATATAATTATACACAACAATTATACTACATTGACTAATTTTCAATTAATACTTTATTATGTATTCCACCATGATACTTAAAAATGGAAGGAATAATTTAATTGTCAATAAGTGATAGTAATATAATATATGTAATTTCATAATATACAGACATCTTTCTCTTATTTTATATATGTATACATATATATATATATATATATATATATATATATGTATGTATGCCAATGTACACATTTATCTTTTTATACACTTCTCACTCCTGGGGCTCAGTGGTATAGTGATAGTTAGTACATACAAAGCCCTGGATTCAATTCCTCATGCACATAAAAATCCAGAAGTTGTGTCTAGGACTCTTACTCAAGACCCAGGATGGGCACCAAAAAAAGATTGAATGTTGTGACTGCAACTCTATAAAGATAGGACTTCGAATACCTCATCACAGAGCAAGCCGTGTGTCTGGTGCTGACAGCTGCCATCTAATCTGGCTTAGCCAGAGGTATAACCACTACAACCAAGCTCCAATCCTTGTACAATCCTTGTACAAGAGAAACTAGGTACAGTGCTCAGGTCCTGAGTTCAAGCTCCAGAACTAGTGTATGCACACACACCACACACACACACACACTCCACACACAGAGAGAAAGCAGAAGTGAAGCTGTGACACAAAATGGTAAAGCATTAGACTTCTGCCCTGAGCACCCAGGCCCCTGTGTTCAACCCCAAAACCTAGCCACCCAGGGCCCAACTAGGAGAGGTCAAATGTTTCAAAACCTGATGAGCTTCACCAGCCCTAGATGACAGGAAGTTTGTGATATCCAACAGGTGCTTGGATTTCACAAGCTTCCAGAAACCTAGGAGCGGCATCATAGGCCCATCATCACCCTCAATGAAACATTTCATTAGATTCAGTGCCCTAATTGTCTGCCAGAAGGACTCTTGAATTATATTGAGCACTGTATCTGAACACCAGAATATAGTCTCACAAAGGCAGGATAAGTCCATAGAACTTGGACTGCCATGGGACATGGACACAGATGAAGGTTTCCTGTCAAACCAGAGCACTGGGAAGAGAGATAGCTTGGGGTACAAAGAAGACTTTTTCACCTGACCTTCAGAGCCTGCCCACACTCCTCCTCACTAATTGGCCCAGATGGAGTTGTTTGATACACAGCTGTACAGGAGTGAGGCCTTTTGTGTGCCTGTCCAGAGACTTCTTTCAGCAGGCTTGGAATGCAGAGAAACCCTCAGGCTACACTGGGAGCAGTGAAGGGAGCCCTGGAACATGCAATGACATAAAAGCAGTAACTGTGTTATGAACTCATTGTACTGAATACAAATTTCCTAGTTTGGTGCCATTCATCATAGATGCTCTGGAGCTTCACCTATAGGAATGCATCCATACATACACAAAGACATGGAGGTGCAGTTTCTTTTTGAGGAGGCAGGTCCTGGGGTTGAACCATGAGCCTGGGCATTGTCTCTGAGCCCCTTTTACTCAAGGCCAGTGAATTAAGCTTGAGTCAAAGCCTCACATCTGGGTTTTTCTGTGATCTATTAGAAATAACAGTGTCAAGGACTTTTTTTATGCTGGTTGGATTTAAATTCAGATTCTCTACATCTCAGCCTCCTGAGGATCTGGAATTACAGTCAGCAGTCACTGGCACCTTCTTTCTTTTCTTCTCCATTTTTTAATCTGGACAATCTGACTTCTTGAACTTATAAGAGACTACCCAATGTTCTTTATAGCTGCTTTCTCTGAGACGATTTTCTCTCCTCATCTTCCCCTCTGGTCACAGGTTTGAAGCCAAAAGTGAGAAATGAGTGTCACAGGATTGAGGAGCAAATGTCCACTGGACATGCCAGTTCTGTCACTTAACATTGAGCTGCGGTGAATTTACTGTCTCAGGATGAGAGGACTGAAAGCTGGAGTGATCCTCATATGGTCTGCATTGCTCATTTTGCCTTTAAAGTTATCTAATAATTATGAGTGATTCGTGTCTCCTACCTTAATTATCTAGAGAACACTAGAAGCATCTTCATGTTTCTGTTTTCTCTAGTACCTCTTGACATTTAGTCTATAAGTTTGTATGGAGTGGTTCCTAGAGGAATCCCTGAGGAAAGCTACTTGAAGCCTCCTCAGGAGATCACCATTCCAAGCCAGTCCTTGAAGGAATTTCTGTGAGAATCTTGTCTCCAATACACCACCAGAAACCAGAAATGGAGCAGTGACCTGGAGAGTAGAGCTCCAGTTTTGAGAGAGAAAATCGAGCAGGAAATACAGGCAAGACCAGACAGAAAAGCCTGGGACTTGCTTATGGTACAGGACTGTGTCTGTATATGATGCACATTGAAGCTCTCAGAAGCCTTTATTTACATTTTATTATAAGACCAATGCAGGAACAGTCACAAATCATTCAGGGTAAAAGAAGATCAGAGTGTATAGAAATAACCGGTATTCAGAAAATTACACTAGAGGACACAAACTGTATCATACTTAGGTAAAAACTACGATTAAGAAAAAAAGATGAGGGGATTGGGAATGTGGATTAGTGAGAGAGTGCTTGCCTAGCATGCAAGAAGTCCTGTGTTCTATTCTTCAGTAGCACATACACAGAAAAAGCCAGAATTGGTGCTGTGGCTCAAGTAGTAGAGTGCTAGGGAAAGTGCCCAAGCTTTGAGTTCAACCCAAGAAATGTCAAAGAGATAGGTAGGTAGGTAGGTAATTAGGTAAGTAGGTAAATAGATAGATAGATAGATAGATAGATAGATAGATAGATAGATAGATAGATAGATAGATAGATAGATAGGAACAATTCCCAGTCATGAGGCCTTCTACAGGGTGCCAGGCCACCAGCATTGCCTTCACACAACCACAAGGTAGGAAGACTGTCTCTGTCGCACTTCTCAGGCAGCAAAGGGCCCCAGAGCCAAGAAGACAAAGCCAGGTTCTAACTCAGTTGCTTGGAAACAGAAGAGAAATGTCCCGGCCTCTACTTGGACTGGGGATTTGCATTAATGATGTGGAGAATGAAGGAAGGAGAAAGGACTGGCAGAAGTAGAAGAAGGGCCTTCAAAACTGACATATGGAGAGTCAAAAACCCACTCCCTAAGACCAGAGAGCAGGTTTTTTCTAGTCTCTTCCTCCCCTCTCCAACACTAAACTAACTCTCTCTATTGGTAACCTAAAGATAGCCTGAGGCTCCCTTCACCTGTGGAAGGAAGGTTAGTCATTGTTTGAAGAGGCTGAGAAAACCTTGACCCTGGTGAAATTCTAACAAATGTTTCAGGTTTCCCCACATTGTTGACTGTGCCTGGAATGAATGAAGTGGTTTTGCAGCTCACTTCCCTGTTGAGTGTGTACATTCTGCCTCCTAATCCTACAGGCCTAGGTCTCTGCAACTAGCCTGGCTTTTAAAACTGTTTTCTGTCCTTCAAATTCAGTGTTACACTGGAGTTCTTTGGGATAGCCAGGCTTGAATCCTGACAACTTCATTTGAACCTTGGATGGGTCAATGATGTTTCTTTCCTTCTATAGCTTGAGAACTCTAAGAACATTTAGAGTGAAAGTAACGTCTCATAACCAAGGAAACATAAGAAGCTGTTGAACATATGACCTTTCAAAAGTGGAAGTCAGAGTGTCATAGACTTTCCTGACCTTGTTGGCTTCACCCTGTGATCCTCAGACCTCAGGCTCCTGAGCTAGGGTGATGGGTGTGAGCTACTGGTGCTCTGCTAGGTTCAGAACTGTAATGACATTGATAATACAAGTCAACTGCTTATCTCAAAGGGCTTGGAGACCATATTAAGCCTTTCAACATTGGACCTTTCAGATCCCTTTAGCACACAGGGTTATAATGCTAGAGACAGAGAAGCTGGGCATATGAATGTCCTATACTTGAGCCTTAAGCTCTGATTCCAATTCTGGTGTACATCAGCGTTCATTTTCCAGAGAATGTTCTCCTAATTAGCAAATAGGAAAAGTACTTTGATTAACCCTTATTTTTACCAGTTGTGTGTCTTATATCAAGCCTGGACCCTGTCCCTGAGCAATTCAGCTCAAAGCTAACACTCTACCACTTGAGTCACAGTGCCACATGGGATTTTTTTTGGTGGTATCTTGGACATAAGAGTCTAATAGGCTTTCCTTGCCTAGGCTGTCTTTGAACTATGGTCTTCAAATCTCAGCATCCAGAGAAGCTGGGGTTCCAGGTGTGAGCCACCGCCGTCTGGCCTATTGTTTTTGAGAGTCCTGGTGCTTCTTTTTTTCAAGGCTAGCACTCTATCATTTGACCCACTCCATTGCTTCTGGCTTTTTCTGAGTATGTGGCACTGAAGATTCAAATCCTGGTATTCATGCATGCTGAGCGAGATCTTTCCACTAAGCAACATTTCTAGGCTTACCCTTACAATTGTATCCCACAACTTGCCTGTCCTCAAGAAAAGGATTCTAAGTATAAATGATTAAAGAAATGCCTATAGGAAGGTGCTCAAAGATAAAAACACAAAGCTCATTCTTGCGAGATTCTCTAAACATGCAAATGCCTCCATTTAATTATGTATCATGTTTCAACACAAAAGTTTTAATGAAAAATGAGTCAATGTCCTAAATTATTGTGTATAATTTTATGATAGATGTGCAAAATATAATAAATATTATGTGTATAATAATACTAAATAAAATAAATAAATGAATGAATCAAATAAAAAATAAAATAAATACAAAATCAATAATAAAAATCATAATATGTAATAAACATACATATGTAAGTATATATCCTATATTACACATGTATAGAGATATCTTTTCCATTACAGGGCCTTCATTCAGGCCATGGGAACTCTAGCCTGAATTTCTTTTCCTCAAGACACTGAGCTTCGCCTTCACCCATGGTGCAAATGAGTTACCTAGATGGTGAGATCAAATCCCACAAACGATAGAAATATTGGTCCAGTTCCAAGACAGTGACTTAATTTTTTAATGGAAGCAGTTATGTTTATTCAGTTACATACTGAACATTAAAAACAAAGCAGTTTAGAATTTTGTACAGCTATTCAGACGTCCTTCCCTTACTCCCAAAGTGCTTCTCTGAACACTACATTGTTTCTTTTTTTGTACGTTTTTTATTGTAAAAATGTTGTACAGAGGAGTCACAGTTACATGAGCATGGTCATGAGTATATTTCCTATTGAGCATTGTTGCCTGCTCCTTTGTTATCCCCCTATCATTGCTTCCCTCCCATCTCCACAACTACTCCCCCTGCCAAGCTCAGTGACTTAACTTTTTAGTTTTGGCTTAACACGGAGTTTCAACTCAAGTAGTGGCAAATCTGCACTTTCCTCATGTTGCTACAGACTTACCAAGATCCTGAGGTCAAATCCCAAGCTAGGAAAGAAAACAGAGAAATTCCAAACCAGGGAGCTTTATTTTCTTTAATTTAGTTAAACAATTAATTAATTTTTTCTTTTTTTTTTGGCCAAACATGGGGCTTGAACTCAAGTCGTGGCAACTCTGCCTCAGCTTGGAGCACTCTAGGCTGGGTGCTGCCTCGGGAACTGTATCCAATCCTGGAATTGTAGACCCAGAGGGCTTGCAGGAAAAAAAAAAAGTGGGATAGCATGAAAAGTGGCAAGCTGCAGAGGGCTGGGGGTTTTATATTTTTTTTCTTTGCACGGTGACCATCCTGAGTCTGAATGAGACAGACGGCTGCAAAGTGGAAATGACCTGCCATATCTGAAGGCTGGCGTGCTATCAGGGAACCCATAGGCCAACCTGTCAACAAGTGTGACACCTGTTTTCCTTTCCTGGGAGAGTCCTGGGTGTCAGGCATGATTGAGAACACATCTACAAATCTAGATGCTATGTGATAGGATGTAAACAATATAATACATAGTTAGGTATCATCACAGTCAATAAAATAAATGGTAAATAAATGAGTAAAACAAAAATATAATGAATAACCACCACAAACATTATATAGGCTGAACATCTGTATGGAAGTTCAATCCTATCTTTAAAATGTATTTAAGTCGTACATTTTCCAGGGCTGGAGCTTGAATTCATGCCTAGGGAACAGGCCTGACTTTTTGGTCTTCAAACAGGGTGAGCTTCCCCTTTCCCCACAGTTCAACAGAGTTACCTAGACCCTGTGTTCAAATCCCAGGCCTTGCAGACAAAAAAAAATGCCATACATTCCAAGCCAGGGAGCTTTATTAGCATTTTTAATAGGTTTTTAAGTTCACTTCGTCTTTATTTGATACATTTTGATTTTACAACACGAGTTTTTCAAAAAATGTGTTCAAACTTTTACATTTCAGCATAGCACATTGGTGTTTTTATTTTGACCATCTGCCATGAAGAGTGAGAATGAAAATAAGGACACTATTTCTCCCTAGATGGTCGGGACAGTTGAATTTATTTCTATTTAGAGTTATTCCTATAATTATAAACTCTCTGAATTTGTGTTATGTTAGTTTTCCTCAGCTCCTAACACGAAATACACTAGGGGACTCCTGATAGCAGAAAAGGTTGGGTTTCTGAATAAAAATTCACTTCTGTGAGGACAGTAGGTAATTGTAAGCATTTTGGGAATAAAATGGATTGTAAAATGAAAAACAAAAACATTGGGACTGGGATGTAGCTCAGTAGTGGAGTATTTGCCTAAAGAGCATAAGACTCTGGCAGAAAAGTTTCCTAAAGCTTAGAATGTTAGAACTTTATGATCTGTATGAACAAACTTTTTTTTTTGGTTGTAGGCCTGAACTCAGGTGTTATCACTGTACTCTTCAGTTCAAAGGGAACGATCTACTGCTTGAGTCACAGTGCTACTTCCGGTTTTCTAGTGGTTTACTTGAGATAGGAGTCTCACGAACTTTCCTGTCCAGACTGGCTTTGAACTGCCAATCTCAGATCTCAGCCTCCTGAGTAGCTACGATTATAGGCATGAGCCACCTGTACCAGGCACGTAAACAAACTTCTTAAAGATTGATTCTGTGAAAAGAAACTTGGAATACAATTTTAGTATAAATAACTTATAATGCCATGGTTAAGGCACTAATTCAGAAGTATTTATTCATTGGCTGGTTTCTTAGTTTATTTAAAGGTATATTATATATATATATATACATTATTAATATATATATACATATATATTATTAAAAACATAGATTTTAAGTGTATGTAAGAGCATATGTGCTCATATAGTTATACAACTGCACAAGCTTCATTTTTTTTCCCCATTTGGTTGGTACCATAAATTAGGTGGGATTTTTGTACTGATGTTTTGTTCTCTGTTTTGGAAGATTTCTCTCCCTTTTATCCCTCTGCCCCCCCCCCCCCCCTGCACTTGAACTCAGCTTGCTCTTTCTTGGCTTGGTTGTTCATAGCTGATTTTCTATCACTTCAACCATACCTGTAGCCGGGCTTTTTCCAGTTAATTGGAGATGATTTCTCTCAGGCTTTTCTGCCTTCATTGGCTTTGAAATTTCATCTTCCAGTTCTCAGACGCCTGAGTAGCTAGGATTACAGATGTGAGCCATTGGGGTGCCTAGGAATAAATTAGACTTTGGTTGGTGTATTCTTTCTGTTGTTCTAAGCATGGGATCATCTACTATAGAATTTCTGTGAATGTCCTGGGTATGAAGTAAGATATATAATACATATGCAAATCTGTATAGTTCTCATAAGATGTAATGAATTTAATACGTGTTATAAGTGTAGTAATAGTCAATAAATATAATGAATGAATAATACAAAAATAAATACACTCAAAGCAATATGCAAGTAAACATAAATATGTAGATATTCATCATTTTTTCAAATGTGGATGAATATTACTTAACAAGGCTGGGGATTGAATTCAGGCCTAGGGAACAGGCCTGAATTGCTTGTATTCAAAGAGGGTAGTTTCTCCATCCTCCACAGTGCATTAGAGTTTCCCAGACTCCAAGTTAAAATCCCAGGCCTGGAAGAAAAAAAAATGAGCAAGAATTCCAAGCCAGGGAGCTCCATTAGTATTTTTATTTTTTAAAAAATTTTTAAATTTATTTTATTTTATTTTTTATATATTTTATTACAGTTTTATTTTATTTTATTTATTTATTCATTTATTTTGTCAAGCACGGGACCTTGAACTCAGGTTGTAGCAACTCTGCCTCAGCCTCCATCATCCTAAGCTGGGATGATGCAGCTTCTGATCCTAGGCCTCAGGGGCTGACAGTAAAACAAATTGAAAACGGCACCAAAAAATTGCCACAAATTGAAGACAGTCGACAGTTTCTCGGTTTTCCTTCCTTGCATGGTGACCATCCCGGGTCCAAATGACACGGCTGCAACCTGTAGGTCACCTGGCATTGCTGAAGGCTGGCTTGCTGGCAGTGAAGCCATAGGCCAATCTGGACACGTAGGCCCTGAGTTTGAATCCTTGTCATGCCACTTACAAAGGGCTGGAGAGCCTAAGCAACTATTGCCTGTCCATAGGTACACCAGAGGAATGTGATCAATGTCATGGTTGGATGAGCAGTTTGTCAATTAGTCTAACATAAAATTAAGCCCAGTATTCACAAGATGTGGATTGATTTTATTTTATAGTTTCATAGTTTAGTATGCATTGAAAGATTATGTGTGTGTGTGTGTGTGTGTGTGTGTGTGTGTATGTGTGTGTTTTGTCAGTAGTGGGGCCTGAAATCTGGGCCTGGGAACTCTCTCTCAGCTTTTCAGCTCAAGGCTAGTGCTTTAACATTTGAGACACAGCACCATTCCTGGCTTTTTCTGATCATGTTGTGCTGGGGAATCGAACCCGGGGCTCATGCATGCAAGATAAGCACTCTCCCAGTGAGCCACCTTCCCAGCCCCTAAAAGAATACTATTGATTAAATAGAATTCTCACTACATACCTGTGAATCACTAGGAACGTAGTATATGTCATTTAATACTAGAAAGACATCACTGGCAGTATCTAATTTTCTAAATATATATTTATTTGTATACTACTGTCTGCATAGAAAGGTTTTGCTATTTTGACCAAACCTGTGTCTCGATCCCAGGTCCTGGGATCCACCTCGCATCTCAATGTGCTAGAGGCTGTCATGCTGACAAACACCCATTCATGAATAGGGGCTTCTAGGCCCTCAGTTCAGGCCCCAGCATTGCCAAAAATGTCTTCTTGGAGTAAGATTCAAAGTGTGATACCTGTTTTCCTTTTCTGTCCAAGTGCTGTGTATCAGGTATGATGTATATAATATTTCTGCAAAGCTAAATGCTATGGAATAGATTTGAATGAATGTAATAAATGTTATAGGAGCACTCACAGTCAGTCCATAAATAAATGGTAAATAAATAAATGAATAATAAAATATCATGAATCATTCTAACAAACACGATATGAACTGAATATATGGATGTAAGTATAAATCATATAATAAACATGTCTATATATGTTATGTTCTCCAGGGCTGGGGCTTGAATTCAGGCCTAGTTAACAGGTTTGAATTGCTTGTCTTCAAGGGAGGAGAGCTTCCCTTTCCTCCCTCCTCCACCCCAGGCAATGCATCAGAGTTACCCAGATCCCAAGGTGACATCCCTGGCCTGGCAGACAACAAAATGGCATGAAATCCAAGACAGGGAGCTCCAGTATATTGTTAATTAATTAAGTTATTTATTGCTAAGCACAGGGCTTGAACTCAGGTGGTGCAGCCTCTGGATCCACAGCCATCCTGGGTCCTAGGCCTCGGGGGCGGACAGGAAAACAAAATGAAAACACCACCCAAAAAAGCTGCAACCACAGAAGGTCAGCAGTGTCTGTTTTTCTTCCTTGCATGGTGACCATTCTGAGTCTGAATGACATGGCTGTAGGTCACCTGGCATTGCTGAAGGCTGGCAGGCTGGCAGCGAAGCCATAGGCCGACCTGGACACTAGGCCCTGAGTTCGAATCCCGATCATATCACTTAAAAGGGGCTGGAGAGCCTAAGAAATTATTGCCTGTCCATAGGAACACCAGAGGAATGTGATCAATGCCTTGGTTGGATGAGTAGTCCATCAATGAGTCTAGCATAAAATTAGACCCAATAATCCAGGACACGGATTGATTTTAATTCATAGTTTATTATGCATTAAAAGAATGCTATTGGGGGCTGGAAAGGTGGCTCAGTGGTAGAGTGCTTGCCTTGCATGCCTGAGGACCTGGGTTTGATTCCTAAGCACCACATAAGCAAAAAGAAAAAAGCCAGAAGTGGAGCTGTGGCTCAAGTGGTAGAGTGCTAGCCTTGAGCTGAAGAGCTGAGGGACAGCGCCCAGGCCCAGAGTTCAGCCCCCACGACCAGACCCAAAGCAAAAAAAAAAAAAAAAAAGAATACTATTGATTAAATGGAATCCTCACTAAATACATGAAAATCAGTAGGAACGTAGTATATATCATTGAATACTAAATCGACACCTCTGGCAGTACTTAAATACCTAAATTTATATTTATTTATATACCATCATCATCATAGAAATTTACTGCTATTTTGTCCAAAACTGGGGCTTGATCCCAGGTTCTTGGATCCACTTGGAAGCTGAATGGCCTAGAGGCTGCGGTGCTGACGCTCACCCATTCATGAATTGGGCCTCTCAGGCCTTCAGATCAGGTCCCATCATTGCCAAAAATTTCTTCCTGGTGTAAGATTTCAAGTGTGACACCTGTTTTCTTTTTCTGTGCAAGTTCATAATATGTCTGCAAAGTTACATGCTATGGAATAGATGGGAATAAATGTAATAAATGTTTTAGGTGCACTTACAGTTCATAAAATAAATGCTAAATAAATCAATCAATAATAAAACATAATGAGTCACTCCAACAAACACAATATAGACTGAATATATAGATGTAAGTATAAATTATATATTTAACATGTCTATAAATTTTTATGAGGTGTTGAATTCAGGCCTAGGGAAGAGTTTAGTTCATGCATGATTCTCATAGGAAGTGATAGGCAAGACGTATGGCACAAAGATTATTTTTAATTAAGAGTTCATGAAGTGTGAAAGAATCACATTCAAGAACTGGAGACAATGGGAAAGATCCAAGAATCAGTACTCACATGTTAGATAGGATTCCAACACAGCCCGCCACATCTCCTACTCTATCCAAATAGGTATTTATTAGCATACTAGCTTCATGAATGGATGAATATTGTGCCGCCGGGGATTGATCTCAGGTCCCAGGTATGACTTACCACCTTCGTTGCTCACAGGCCAGTATCCTCACCTAGACCCTTTTTCCAATTGGGCCTGCTAAACTCTTAGTTCAAAACCCAATACTGCCAAAAGATGAAATCTGATGTGAGAAGCCCATCGATCCACCTGTTTTCCTGTCCTCTGAAAGTCCTGGGTCTCAGGGAGGATGGAGAATTCTATATAGGCAACTCTATAGCCATGGGAATAGGTTGTCATCTGTGTCAGCACAGTTATGTCTGTCATCATACTCAATAAAACACAAAATGCATCCATGACTAAGACACGCAATAAAAAGAGTGACTACACTGAACACATGATGCATTCCACACATGTATGTAAATAGAGATCCTATGTGTAAAATAGGTGGGTATATTATTTTTGCCAGTGCTGGGGCTTCAAATCAGACCCTGCAACCTGGCCTGATATTGTAGTCTTCAAGGATGGTGAGCTTCCCTTTCCCCCACAGTGCTATAGATTTACCCAGACTTGAGTTATAGTCCTAGCTGTGGCAGAAAAATGGTGCAAGTTCTGAGCTAGGGTTCTTTTTTATTATTATTATTATTACCAAGGAAAGGATTTGAACTAAGTTTGTGGTAACTCTTCTTCAGCTTCAATCATCTTAGGTTGGCGGGCTGCCATTTTCCCATAGCCGATTCTGGGATCCAAGGCCCTGGAGTTTTGCAGGAAAACACACACACACACACACACACACACACACACACACACACACACAGAAAATAAGCCGAGGGATGGATTTTTTACATTTTGTTCCTTTCCACGGTGACCATATTGGGTCTTAATGAAATGCCTACAAATGCTTCTTCACCTTGCAGTGGTGAAAGCTAGTGGGATATTGGGGAAGCGATAGGCCCATGCAGCAATGTAGGCCGAGTTCGAGTCCTGGTCCTGACACCTACCAATGGGGAGAATTCCCAAGAGACTCGTTCCTGTGCATCGAAATACCAATGGAATGTGAGCAAACTCATGATTGAATGAGAAGTTTCTGCGTGCAACAGACTAGTCTAAAATTAAACGCAATGATCCTAGGATGCTGATTGATCTTAATGAATAGTTTATTAAGCATGAAAAGAATCCTATTCCTTCATTGGTGGCATAGTAACTACATAAGAGTTGGTAGGAACATAGTTGATAGGTAGATGTCTCTGGCACTCTATACAAATATATATATTTATTGGTATACTATCACCTACCTATCCATTTATGGCTAATTTGTCCACCTCTGTGGCTCAATCTCGGGGTCTGGGAACTGCCTGGCAGCTTCCTAAGCTAGAAGTTGCCGTGCTGACACACCCATTCATGAATTGCGTCTGCTAGGCCCTGAGTTCAGGTCCCAGCACTGCCAACAATTGCATCGTGGAGTAAGAAGCCTAGTGTGACACCTGTTTTCCTTTTCTATGAGAGTCCTGGGTGTAAAACTACCTTTAACTTATGAAGAGATGACTGCTGTGTGCCGTCCCCCCACCACCCCTTACCTAAGGGCTCCATCTCAAGTCCTGGGAAAGGCCTTGCTCATTAGTGGCTCACAGGCTGGTGTGCTCACATGGACCCATTTGTCACTTGGGTCTGCTAGGCCCCGAGTTCAGATCCCAGCAGTGCCAAAATTCATCCAATCATTGCACCTGTTTTCCTTTCCTGTGCAAGTCGTGGGTCTCAGTTAGAATGGAGAATGCATGGGCCACCCTGTGGCCATAGGAATAGGTTGTTATCCATGTCAGCTCAGTTATACTTGTCATCATATACTAAAGAAAATACATGATACATCCATGAATAGCATACAAAATAGAATAATTCCACTAAATGCACAATGTAGTCCACACACAGATGTGAATATATATCCCATGTTTAAATGATCAAATCAGGACTATTGTGGCCTCCCTGGGGCTTGATCTCTGTTCCTGGGAAAGGCCCAGCTCCTTAGTGGCTCACATGCTGGTGTGTTCACCATGACCCATTCACCAATTGGGCTTGCTAGGCCTTGAGTTCAAATCCCAGCACTGCCAAAAGATTCACCTTGATGTGAGAAGCCAATTGATCCACCTGTTTTCCTGTCCCATGAAAGTCATGGGTCTCAGCAAGGATGGAGAATTCTATATAGACAACTCTATAGCCATGGGAATAGGTTGTCATCCATGTCAACACAGTTATGTCTAGCACCATACTCAATAAAATACACAGTACATACATGAATAACTCACAAAATAAAAAGAATAACTACACTGAATGCAAGATGCATACCACTCCTGTAGGTAAAGAGAGATCCTATGTTTAAAAAAGGTGGGCTTGTTATTTTGTCCAGTACTGGGGTTTCAAATCAGGCCCTGGATCAAGCCTAACACTCCAGTCTTCAAGAATGATGAGCTTTCCCTTCCCCCAAAGTGCAACAGAGCTACTCAGACATCAGTTCACATCCCAGCACTGACAAAAGATTAATTCTGTTGTCAGAAGCCAGTCGTTGTACGTTTTCCTCTCCTGCGAAAGTACCGGGCCTCAACTAGGATGTAGAATGCATAGGCAGCCGTATAACCATTGGAACAGGTTGTCATCCATGTCAGCACAGTTATACCTGACACCATACTCTGTAAAATACACAATAACTCCATGATTTAGACACAAAATAAGGAGAAAAAGTGCACCGAATGCAAGATGCTGTCCACACATGTATGTAAATATAGATCCTGTGTTTAAATTATGAATTTCTTATTATTTGGCCCTCCCTGGTACTCGGTGTCAGGTCCTGGGAATGGCCTATCTCCTTCATTGCTCACAGGCTGATGACCCTTGACCCTTTCCCCAATTGGGCCTGGTAAGCTCTGAGTTCAAATCCCAACACTGCCAAAAGATGAATCCTTATGTGAGAAGCCCATCGATTCACCTGTTTTCCTGTCCTGTGAAAGTCCTGGGTCTCAGCTAGGATGGAGAATACATAGGAAACCCTATAGCCATGACAATAAGTTGTCATCCATGTAAGCACTGCTATATCTGTCACCTTACTCAGTAAAATACACAATACTTCCATAAGACAGACAATAATGAGAAGTACACCAAATACAAGATGCTGTCCACACATATATGTAAATATATATCCTATGTTTAAATTATGAATTTATGACTATCGTGGCCACCCTGGGGATCAATGTCAGTTCCTGGGAATGGCCTAACTCCTTTGTTGCTCACAGGTTGGTGTGTTCACTGTGAACTATTTGCCAATTGGTCCTGCTAGGCCGTGAGTTCAGATCCTAGCACTATCAACAATTGGGTCATGGAGTAAGAAGCCAAGTATGAAAACTTTTTTCCTTTTCTCCAAGAGTCCTGGGTGTCAGGCATGATGAAGAACACATCTACAAATTTAGATGCCATGTAATAGGATGTCATCAATGTAATAAAGGCAATGAGTGTCATCACTGTAAAATCAATAGTAAATAAATGAATAAAACAAAAAGTACAAGGAACAACCACACCAAACGTGTATGGACTGAGCATCCATAGGTAAGTACAAATCCAGTCTTTACAATGTATATAAATAGTATGTTTTCCAAGGCTGGAGCTTGAATTTTGGCTTAGAGTACAGGCCTGATTTTCTTTTCTTCAAGTACAGTGAGCTTCCCCTTCTTCCACAGTGCTGCAGATTTACCCAGACCCTGAGTTCAAACACAAAGCCTGGCAGATAAATGGAGCGAATTGCAAGCCAGGGAGCTAATTTCTTTTAATTTTTTTTGCTCAGCAGGGGGCTTGAACTCAGGTTGTGGCAACTCTGCCTCAGCTTCGATCATCCTATGCTAGGGTGCAGCCACTGGACCCACAGCAGATCCTGGGATCCTAGACACCCAGGCCTTGTGTGGCAAAAATATACAGAAAAATGCGGTGAGATGGCCTTTTTATGTTTTCTTCCTTTGCACGGTGACCCTCTTAGGTCTGAATGACACTATTGCAAAGGGTACTTCACCTTGCATTGCTGAAGCTTGGCATACTATTGGGGAAGCCATAGGCCCATGTGGCAATGTAGGCCCTGATTTCGACTCCCCGTCCTGACACCAATCAATGGCAGGAGATACTAAGAGACTCTTTCCCATCCATGGGAATAAAAAGGTAATGTTATCAATGTCACAGTTGAATTAGTTGATCATGAATGATGCTCCTATAAGATTAGACGCATCATTTAAGGAGAATGATTTTATTTAATATTTATGAAGCATTAAAAGAATACTATTACTTACAGGAATGCAATAATTTCAAGATATTGATTGATTTAATTAATAGTTTGTTAAGAATGAAAACAATAACATTAATTACATGGAGGCATAATAAATACCCAAGAATTGGTAGGAATGTAGTCTATATAACTAAATAATGTATAGACATCTCTGGCACTCTATAAAGATATATATTTATTAGCGTACTACCATCTGCATGTCAGTCAGTTCTTATTTTGTGAACCGCTGGGGCTCAATCTCAGGTACTGGGAACTGCCTGTCGGCTCAATTTGCCACAAGATGGCATGCTGACACTCACCCATTCATGAATTAGGCCTTGCAGGCTGTGATTCAGATGCCAGCATTCCCCAAAAATGGATCGTGTAGTAAAGAAGCTGATGGTGACACATGTTTTCCTTTTCTGTGAAAGTCCTGGGTGTCAGCTATGAAGTGCAATATATATACAAAACTATATCCTATGTAATCAATGTAAGCATTGTTCTATGTGTCATAATAGTCAATAAAATAAGCAGTCAATACATGAAAAAAAAATAAAATGAATAACTACATTGAATGCAATATGGAGTCAACATATGTATATAAATATAAATCAGATATTTAAAATGTACACAAATAGGATGTTTTCTAGTGGTAGGCATCGATTTCAGGCCTAAGGAGCAGACCTGAATTTCTTGAATTCAAGGAGGCAAGCTTCCCCTTCCCACACAGCGCAACAACAGTGTTACCCAGACCATGAGTTCAAATCCCAGTCCTGGCAGAAAAAATGGCATCTCCATGCTATGTGATGCCCAATTCTTAGGTATTACATTTGTCCTCCATTTAATGAATGTGATTGTTTAAATGCTTCATAAAGTATTAATTATAATTGACCAGTGTCCTATAATATAATTGTGCATAATTTTATCCTTGAACCATTCAAGAACTACCCATTTAATCATGACATACATCACATTCCATTGGTAATCGTATGAATAGGAATGAGTTTCTTAGGATTTCCTGCCATTTGGAGGTGGCTGGAGCAGGATTCCAACTGTGGGCTCCAGCTCCTACCACTTAAACCTGAGGATAGGGAACTCACAGGTCTTTCCAAGAACATCAGTAAGACCAATGATTAGGCAGGCACCAGTGGCTCTCAGCAGTCCTCCTTGATACTTACAAGGCTGTGATAGAATCATGGTCAAAGTCACCCTAGGCAGGAAAGTCCTTGAGACTCCTGTCCAACTTGTGCCAACAAAATCAGAAGTAAAGCGGTGTGGCTCCATTGGTAAAAGGCTAGCCTTGATCAAAAGCAGCTCACAGACTGTGCCCAGATCCTAAGTTCAAGGTCTGGGACTGGGAACAAACAGACATACATAACAATCTGTGCAGCCATCCAGCTAAAGCCGGTCACCCTCTTGTCCCCAACTGGATTGGACATAGTTCCTGGGAAAGGAGCTGCTCTCATCTTGACTTCACCCATTCTGCCTGCATCACAGGATTCCAGCCACACCCCCATTCTTTCATGGTTCTTTCTGACCAATGCGATACAAGAATGATGGCCACACCACATTCCATGCTGCCCAGTAGCACTGGGATTCCCTCTGTTGGTTGACACCACTACCAGCAGTTGAGAAAGGTAGAGGTGGCTGAATGGTGAGCAAGAGACTTGAGGCCTAGGAGGAGAGGCCTTGCTCAGGCCCACCATGTGCCTGCCTGTGCCCTGGTCCCCTCCCCCCATTCCCAGTGGCACAGCATTTCAAAACTGGTGCTGCTGGCTCAGACACATGTTGCCTCTTGGATTCCTCAAGCAATGGTGCAATGGTGCGCCACCAGCCAGCTTTTGGCCCTGACCTGGTTCTGGCCACCCTGTCCTCTGCTCTGGGCCTGAGTGTCTACCATGCCACTACCATTGCTGCTCACCCCACCTGGAGCCACTGCCAACAGCTTTTGCCAACAGCACATGTTAGTGGAGGCCACACAGACCCACACCCTGTGACCCCATATCACTCCCCCTCCTTACCAGGACCTGCGCCTCCTCTGTGCCCCACAGTCTGGCCCACCCCCTGCCACAAATGTGCCCCAGGGGTGGGGGTGAGTGTTGACCCAAGGATCCCATCCCCATCCCCAGTGTCTAGTGTCCCAGGAAACAGGGAGATGCATGGTTGGGTGAGGAGCGGGTGCCACAGTGCCCCTGGCCTGGAGCAGTGGGAGCCACACAGCCGCACATCCGCTCCCTTCCTCTCCCTGGTGGCATTAGTCAGAGGTGGGGAACAGCATATCCACACCTGCCTTCTGGGGTCTTTTCCTTTTTTCTGGGGATGGGAGGTGTTGGATACAGAAGATAGACCCCTCTTGTTGTGTGAACCCTTGTCCTCTGTGCTCGGTTATCCTTTCACCTGAAGACGGAGACAGAGAGAGAGATCATCTTTCTCCTGATACAGACTGACTGTGCTCAGGTGAGTGATCAGTTGGCAAATTGCAGGTGCTGCATGGATGAGTCTTCCGTCACCGGTCTGGATATGTTTGTGTGTGTGTGTGTGTGTGTGTGTGTGTGTGTGTGTGTGTGTGTGTGTGTGTGTATGTGTAGAAGTGGGTTGTAACAAGGAGGCTGAATGCTTTGGTAACTTCTATCTGCTATCTTTGGGGCATGCATGGGCTTCATAGCTGAGGTCTGAGGGCCTGGAACGGTGAGATGCTTCAAGGGGACACAGCACTGTTAAATAAAAAGAACAAGAGATCTGTGTACCCTGGAGCTGTGTACTCCCTTGGGTCTGGTTGGTGGCAGTGGGAGCTTGGGAGGACCTAGAAGTGCAGCCTGCAGGGTCTGGCTTCCCAGAGGGACAGAGAGTATGACCAACACTTAGTAAAGATATGAGTCCTGCTATTATGGAGTGCAACAGCATAGGTCAGACTCTGGGTCTTCTCATCATGACGTCTGATGGGTGAATCCAACCCTATTTTAAATCTTTAGCTGTGATCTTCAGATCTCAACCTCCTGAGTACGTTGGATAATAGGCATGAGCCTCTGGCACTGGGACTCTGCTTCTTTTTGGTATGATAGGCTTTGACCTCAAGGCCTTAGGCTTGCCAGTCAGGTCTTCTACCAGCTTTTCTGTCTTGGGCATTTCTGAGTTGGAGACATAATATATGCTCAGCCTGGGGTGGATCACAATCCTCCTATCTGTGACAGGCATGAGCCACCAGGCCAGGTACTCTATAGTTGGGATGGTAGATGTGTAGAGCCATGCTCAGTCAATGGTTTAGATGGATTGTCCCAAACTCAGTCCATGGCAGCCCATTTTTGACCACAGATGAAGCTCTGGATTGGGCTTCAACCAATGGACTTCAATCTCCTCATGGGACAGTTGTGAGGAAACAAGGGATTAATACAGAGGGATCGCTGGAGCAGGGCCAGGCACAGAGAGAGGGGCCATCAGATACGGTTCTTGGCAGATCTGTAAGTATATGACAGGAAGATACCCAGAAAGATCTCAGATGGTGTGTATTATTAATGTTGTGACAGGTATGGGATTATGAAACAAAACATGACTCTCTTTCTTTAATACTCAATCCTCATCAGGAACAGGATCCTTCACTTTGCTCAGTTTTGAAGCTGGGCATACTGAGGCACAGAGAACCTGGGTGGCCTACTCATCACTCCCAGCTGACAGGAAATTCGGCCTGACTTCTCTGCCATGCTCCCTAGGACAATGGGTATTATTCAGTCTACTTCTTGTGGTGGGAAGTCCACTTCTTTTCAGTTGTGGGGCTTGAACTTTGGGCCTGGGAGAGCTCCCTGAGCTCCTCAGCTCAAAGCTAGCACTCTACCACTTGAGTCACAGCACCACTTCCAGTTTTCTGGTGATTCTTTGGAGATAAGAGTCTCACAGGTGTTCCTGCCCAGGCTGGCTATAAACCACAATCCTCATATCTCAGCCTCCATTGTACTTAGGATAATAGGCCTGAGCCAACGGCACCTGGCTTAAGTGAAATTATGGCCTTCTTTCTTTTTTTCTCTCTCTCTCAGGAACTGATTGAGTGGGTGCTAGAGGAGGTGGCCCAGAATCCCCAATGTGGTTGGAACCAAGGTTCCTCTCTCATTCTGGAGGTGGGCTGTGGGTCAGGAGCTGTCTCACTCAGTCTGTTGTACCAGCTCCATGAGGTAAGTCCCTCTGTGCCCTGGCTAGACCGTGATAGTTATTCATTGTCCATTTAGCCTTCCTGGATTTAGCACTGTGTTCAATGCCCTTTACTAGCAAAAATTTCAGGCTAAAATTATGATACATAGTTACGGAATGAAAATGTAATGCCATCTTAAGAGAGTCATTTAAGGTTCTGGGAATGCAACTTCATGGTATGGTGATTGCCTAGCATGCATGAAACCCTGGGTTCAATACCTCAGTAACACATAAACTGAAATAGAAACACTGGAAGTTGTCCTGTGCCTTAAGTCGTAGAGGATTAGAATTGAGAAAAAAAAAAAGCTGAGGAATAATTCCCAAGTGCTGAGTTTCAGCCCCAGGGCTGCCAAAACAACAGCAACAACAACAATGAACATTTAGTTAGTAAATGCAAAATAGAGAACCCAAACTTGGAATATATAATTGTTCCTTCCATACTGATACTTGACAATAGTCCCTAATTCATGTACTTTACCTATGTTAGGATACTGTGTTGAAAAAAAAAAGTTTTGTTCATTACATCAGGGCAGTTGATGCCAGGAATGTGCTTAGATGTTAGGTGAAGACTAATTTTTGAAATTCAAAGATTCCAGGCTTTTGAGTGGGATTACTGCTAATCACAATGAGAAGGGTAGTCTAAGTGAGATTTTGAAAACTTTTTGGCCATTCATGGCACCAAAAAGGCAGAGGCTAATTAACAGCTGTGACAGAAGAGAAGGAATAAGTCCAGATGGAAGGAAAAAAATGCTAGTAACTAAGATATATCAGAAATAGTTCTAGGGAACCATTTTTGGTTATTGAAGAACTAGTTATCAACTAGGCTTATTCCTCATTGCCTTTAGCATTCTAAATCTATTAGGCTAGTTCTTAATCTCTGTGTGATAAATTTATCTCCTTCTGTGCTGTTCTTTCATATCTGACCTCCTTTGCTTTCTAAAAATCTGTCTTTCTATATTTCTCTATGAACATTTCCTAATACTAAATACACCTATACAGATGTCACAGGATGCTAATGTAAGGGTCCCATAGCTCATGAGTCATTAATGTAACAAAATGGAAAAGGAGGACATATTTATTGCTACCTCAATTTTTCTGAAAATCTGCAATGTCATCATTTGGTTCAAATTTCCATTCTTTGTCTACATAGTGTTATTCAGTGCAAATAAATGCAAATATGAGCCGGGTGCTGGTGGCTCATGCCTGTAATCCTAGGTACTCAGGAAGTTGAGACCAGAGGGTTGTGGTTCAAATTCAGCCTGGTCAGGAAAGTCCATGAAACACTTATCTTCAATTAGTCACCAGAAACCAGGAAGTGGTGCTGTAGCTAAAGTGGTACAGCACTCAAGTTGAGCTGAAGAGCTGAAAGACAGTGTGCAGGATCAGTGTTCAATCCCTACAACCAACAAAAAAGTGCAAATATGGCTTTAAGTTTCCCCCAAAGGAATGATGAAGTCAATAGTAATCTTCCCAAAGGATTCAGTGCATCTACTTTTATTGAGTTATTTAAGTTATGACTGAACATATTCTCTTCTTTAAAAATTGTCAAATATTAGCTTTATAGTAAACTTCATCTAATATTTCTTGGTTCAAAAGAGAAGTCCATACAGTTGATGTCACTTAGCTTTCTTACTCTCTTAGTTCAAAGCCAACCCAGGCAGGAGAGTGTCAAACTCTTATCTGTAATTAAACACCAAAAAACCAGAAGCGGAGTTTTGGCTCAAGCAGTAGTGTACTAGCTTTGGGGGCAGGTGGGAAAGAAAGACAACTATTCAGGGACAGAGTGCAGCCTCTGAGTTCAAGCCCCAGGACCAGCACAAAGTAAACAAACAAGCAAACAAAACAAACCCTGGGTATTTCTTTGGGACTCTCCTTAAAGAAGTAGTGGTCTGAGAAGAGGCTTGTTTTGCTGATCATACTCATTGGATCCTGCTTTTTTGAAATATTTATTGCTATGGAAAACTCAGGACCAGACTAAAGGAATTGATAACTGACTCCTGCAACAAGAGAATCATCTCAGGAGTGAAACATCCATCCATAAGACACTTCAAAAACCTCCATATCTTTGTTTCTTTGGAGCAGAACACTTTTAAAACAAAGTTATTTCCTTTTGTTCTATGCTGGCCTTCAAATGGCATATTGTTTCCTTTGTAATACTCTCAACCAGAAGTTTACAGACAAGTTTTATATATGAGTAAAGAACACACTCAAAAATTTCAGGGAGAGAGTTTCCTTCAAGCCTTGGATTCTTTTCTTGTACAGTAAAAAGGAAAGCAAAAGTTAACTTGAACTTTGTCATTCCTCTATGTTCAATTCCTCTCCTGAGATCAATTTCCACATCTAGTAACAGTTACTTCCATTTACTTCCAGTATCCATCTATGGTGCTGCTCCAGATAAAGTGAATGTTTTCTGGCTTCATTGAAATAGCACAGGGACACTTTTGGACATGAGGTAACACGTGTTTCAGAGACAACTTAGTAAAGAGAAAATATGAAATGTAAATTGCTTATGAATATTTTATTCATGAGTATATTTTGTTCAAACTTCTTAAGTGCTCTGTAAATTAAGGTTAATTTTAAATGGGAAGAAGGTTCCCAGATCATTTTTTGTGAGTGTATGTGCTGTGCATTAATTTCCCAAGTGTCCGTGAGTTAACAGTAAGAAAAACAATAGCAATAATAGGATAAAGAGAAGTTCTGTGTTTATATATAAGGGTTCAATAAAATATACAAGATTCTGCAAATAAGACAATATTGAAACAATAAAGCCAAGTCCAGTATGTAGATTTATGGGAGTGATATAGAGAAAGCATTACTCCTAAGTGGAACATGAAGCATGAGGCCACTTCCTTTCTAAATCAAGCTTGCTAATCCCATAAATTTGTAAAAAGGAGAATGGAAGAATGATTCTGTTTCCAATGCAAGTCATATATGAGAAAATGGACTTAACTGGAAAAAATGAGTCCATCTTGAGAGAATAGGAATTATAGTAGCAATGAATCTGTTGGCTAAGATCACATTTCTTTTTCTTTCCTTTTCTTATATTCTTTTTTGTAGTTGTTAGTCGTGGTACTTGAAATCTGGGACTGGGCACTGTCCTTCTGCAACGAAGCTCAAGGCTAGTGCTCTTCCACTTGAGCCACAGTGCCACTCCAAGTTTTCTGGTAGTTATTGGAGAAAAGAGTCTCCAGGACTTTCCTACCTGGGCTGGCTTTAAACCCCAATCCTCAGATCTCAACACCACTCAGCTTAGGATCACATTTCTAACAGTGTACACTCAGGATATATAATGTATATGTTCATCTATCTTTATATTAATTCTTGAGTTAAAAATCTGGGCTACAGGTTAGACTTTACACTCACAAAAGTGTTTGTAGTTTAAAAGTTGATACTCCTGGGAAAAATGAAACCTAAGAATGTAAAGGAGTCTGAGAAATTCAATTTGCATACAGCCTGGGCAGAATAGGCTTTGAGAAACTACCTATAATTAAACAGCCAAAAGCTGGAATACCAGTCATGAGCAAGATTGCTGAATAAGAGCTTGAGGTTTTTGCATACATACAGACAAACATACACATACACACAGAGGAATATATATGTGCACACAAAAATACACAAGTGAAACTACTCTCAGAATATGTAGAAAAGTTAGAAAACGATAGAAAATATGTCCTGAGTAAGACAAGAATCAAGTGATAATTTTTAATATTAGAAAGCCCTCAAGTGAACTTTCCCCCCAAAAGTTGAGAATATTACATAGGTAGGGATCAGAGATAGTAAGAGAGTCAAGCAATCATTATTAACGGGATAGGATCCATGGAGCAATGAATCAGGGAACTCTGTAGGTGCATATGAAAATGTTCATATCTTGTGTCAAATGTTAGAACATCTTTGAAAATAGTACATAAACAGTGTGAGCAATCAATCTAGTGGATATGTTCATAGGAGAAGTTCAGAATTGCTAGTCTGTTTCTAGAGTAAATAAACAAACTATGGCAGGCCAATGTGATACAAGCCTGAAATTCTAGCACTTCGACAGGAGATTAGAGAATGGAATTACCTGGACCAGGTAAAATAATTTTGTCTCAATAGAACAAACCAAGCAACAAGAAAGGAATACACAGTTGGAAGTTTGGTCTAATTTTGTCATTATGTTTTGAGAAGTCGTTTCCTATTGAAATGCAAATCATATATATCCTCACTTGTGTTTTAAATGCTCTCTTCATTACAGAACATTCCTAGCTGCAAAATGGCTCATTATTCCCATTCAAAAATTTGCAAAAGTAAGTAATCACCATTCTGTTGGATTCCAAAGAAATGTTGAAGGATTACAAAAACTTAAGCCTGGAGAAATAGCAAAGTTCATCTAATGTAGGACTTTGTAGACCTTGCTAAATTGGAATTTAGATTTAAAATATATATTTTGGTTTTGTTTGTAATTTCATATTCTATAGGATACTACAAAATTCTTTTTAAGTAGAGGGATTAATTGACAAATTCACAAATGATTCTGGCATTCTATTTTCCTAGAATATTCTTTCAAGAGAGTTATAATTAGAACATAGTTAATAGATAATTCCCACAGTTCATGTATACCATGTTAATGTGAATAATCTAGACAGAGTTGCCAACAAATGGATGACATTAATTTATAAATTTAGAAAAACAGCAATTTTTTAAGGTTTTGGTTTAAAATGGTATGAAGAGAGCAATTGTGTGACATCTTCTTTCTTCAACCTATATGTAATACCTGAAGCCATTTCCTTATTTACGTGCCTGTGTATACTTTGAGAAAAATACTAGGTTTGGGGTGTGTATTCAACTTTGTTTTTGTTTTATTGGTTTTCCTTGAGCTTGAACTCTTGGCCTGGACAGTGTCTCTGAACCTGTTTTTGCTCAAGGCTCGTGCCCTATCATTTCAACCTCAGTGCCACTTGTGTCTGGCTTTTGCGGAGAAGTTTATTGGAGATAAGATTCTAAGAAACCTTCCTGTCTGGGTGGGCTTTGAACCTTAATTTTCCGATCTTAGCATCCTGAATATCTATGATAATTAAAAAAGTATAAATATAAATAATATTTGCAAATGATCTGATCTCAAGCAGTGGAGGAAAAATGATGCAGCTCAGTTTATTGTGGTGTTCTTTCCAGAACACGGAGGGCATCACACTAGCAGAGATGTAGTATTTTTTCACAATAGAGATAAACTATTCATGATGTGAATTAAGGAATTTTAAGGTGCCCTAGTGGCTCACGCCTGTAATCCTAGCTACTCAGGAGGCTGAGATCTGAGGATCGCAATTAAAAGCCAGCCCTGACAGGAAAGACTGTGAGACTCCTATCTCCAATAAACCACCAGAAAACCGGAAGTGGAGCTGTAGCTCAAGTGGTAGAGCGCTTATCTTGAGCTGAAGAGGTGAAGGACAGAGCCCAGGCCCAGAGTTCAAGCCCCATGACAGACCAAAAAAAAAAAAAAGTTGGAAACTATTGGGCTAGGATGACTTTTGACTTTATGGCATAAATCTTGGGATTGATGGTCATAGAAATAACAGCTTACTCTGATAAAAAAAAATTGCTTACTCTTGAGGAATTAATTCTTACAGATGCTTCATAGTTTTATCCTCTACCAGAATGTGGCTATTTTTCTGTTGACTTCTCAATCTGTAACACCCCATTGGAAACTGCATCTATTGCAGATTTTCATAACATGTAAAAAGGTACTGTTTTGAATCTCTCAGGTATGGAATGTTGAGAATTTAAAAATGAGTAGTTAATAGTCATAGGAATTTTGAAGAACACACATATTCTGTCCTCTTAACAACTTATTTAATTTTAAAAGTTATGGGTTTTCGTAGCATTAAACTGTTTTCTGTTTTAGAATGAGAAAGTACTAAATTAATTATTTTTTGAAAAATTTGGCAAGTATATATGAAAATATTGTCTAGTTGGATAACATTCACATTGATGACCCTCTGATAAAGAAGAAGTAATTAATTCAAATTAGATGTCATAGTATTGATTTTTAAAATATTACTACATAAAGAATAATAATTACTGTGACAATACAGTGAAATTACATTTTATGCAGCTTATTTTTTCAATTTTATTATCAAATTGATGTACAGTGAGGTTACAGCAATTGTAAGGTGGTGAATACAGAACATTTCAAATTTGTTACTTCTCCCTCATTTTTCTCACAGTTTTCCTTCACTTCTCACAAGTTGTAATGTACATTTCCAACATATTGTCTTGTGAGTGTTGCTGTTGCATTGGTTTTCCCTTTGTTCTTTAACTCACCATTTTGCGTTTCCTCTTCCCTTCCCTATTTAAAGTAAACGTATTCACAATACAAAGTCAAAGAAAACAGAAATCACATAATTCATCAAAAACAACAACCACAAATGAAAAAATCTGGTTCCATATCTTGGAATTCATTTTGCTTAGCATCAGCTTTTATGGTTATATATACGCAATACAAAGACACTGGAAAATAATAGCTGCATGGACACCATATCATGAAAACAGCATGTTAACTTTTTGATGGTAAAGGTGTAATTAGGATTGGTGAATTCGCGGTTCTGATAAAGGAATTTCAAGAATTTTAAAGTTATGACAGGTAAATTTGAATTGTTCAAAATTTTTAACAACTTAGACTATTAAGAAAATTTAAAATTGCCTGGGAGAATAGGCTTTCAAGCAAAGAAATCCACGGAGACTTAGTAGAGAGGGAGCAATGTGGATGAAGATGGCTCTTTTTCACACTAAACAAATAGACCTCAGAAACCTTGCTGTAAATCCTATAGGTTCTCTTGAGAATTGTCCTTACCCAGGAACTATATTCTCACTGTTTGAAACAAAGTTATATTGGAATTTAAATTAAAAGTTCTTAAAAAATAAGGCATCAAAATTTGTGAATTTACCTTTAATTAACAAACATTAATTCTCTGAAAAAGATAATTTGAGTCAAAATATTTAGGGAGAAAGTGCCCTCCAAAATGAAAGAAGGTGTTGGGTTTAAACATTTCTGTTTGTAACACTTTCCACAAGGTCTTTGTATGTGAAGCAATAAAACACAGAAATAAATCTGATTGGATAATTCAAACCAATGATTTCACAGTTCTAAGTGGCTCACAAAAATAATATCCTTATTAAAATGAGATAGTGAAGACTTCTCTTATTACATAAGCCAAAATGTTTTGGGTTCATAAAAGAATTGAGCAAATGGAAAAGGCAAGAAAACATTTTCCTTAGAAGCCCTAGCTAAGGGTATTGGGCTTCAGCAGTGAAGGGAGGCCAAAACTTTTTTATATAAATTGTGTTAATATTTTTACTACCTACAGTGATTTTACAGAGCCTATTTGGCTCAATACAATGCAGAACAGATTGAATGAAGACATGAAAATAAATTCCACATCCAAATGAGGCAACTTAAAGAGTTTTTAAGTACAAATCATGAAGATGTAGCAGTGGTGGAGCACGTACAATCCTTCAGCTTCACTAGACTTGAAGCCAAGATGCTGTGATCAATTGGAAATCAGGCAAGAGCTAAGAGGAGAACACAGAAGCAGGACATAGTAGCATTGTCTTTTTGTAACAGACACTGTCTTCCTAGGCAGAGGTGATTTAACTCTACTCTTCTCCATACATCTTGGTGAACAAATGCAAGACCAAGAGAAAAATAATCTATTGAAATAATTTTGCATAGAATAACTTCATTAATTCTGATATGGTATCTAAGGAGAGTCTTAAGAGAAAATAAAAGTGCAGTATTTTTCGATTTCCTCTAACCATTTTCTTAGCAAAATATATCTTTGAGGTTAGAATTGATTGAACCAAAAAGTGATGGAGTACTTATTTTTGTGGGCACTTTAGACACAAGAAGACTTTCAAGGTAAAAGAAAAAACAAAAAATACAGCCAAATATTTGTGATCGCAGCTTCTTGGACTGTTTTCTGGAGACAAAGTTTTACATTAGATTTCTTCTCATTAACATAGATGTTGTTGCATGGCAACCAAATGCAAGAGGGTAGACTCACTTGGCCAATTAAACAGCATGAAAGAAGAAAATGGCAAATAATATTTAATGAATTACTTTGACCAATTACTTTGCCCAAAGAAAGAAGGAAAAATATAATTCAAAATCATTTGACTTATAAGTATGAAGAAACAGTAGTGAAGAGAGATTAGGGAAAACATAGAGGATTTTTTTCTCTCTAGTGGAGTAATAGGTTCTTGTTCTTGTTTCTTCCGTTCTATCTTCACAAGCTATCAAGTGTGTCTCACCATTGGATTATCCAGTTCAGACACAGAACTCGTAGAAGAAACATACTATTTGCAGCAGATGTAGGTGATTTATATATAACCTTAGACAATCTATTTAAATCTGTTCAAAATTCTCCCCTATCCCAAACTTCCCTCTTTGAATAGTTTTCTTTGCTTTTCCCAGGACTACCCTTCATTAACTGGTTAAAATTTTGAGAGGTCATTTTCATACTCTCTACAGATTGCTGGTTGGTTGTGATTTTTGTGTGTTTTTTTTGTTGTTGTGTTTTTTCACTGAATTTCAAAAGGTCATGAAAGTGTGTTACAAATAAATACGTCCATATAATTGTCCAATGGCCTGAATCAGAGTCACTTCTATCATTCTCAACCAACCCCTTCTCCAAGATTTATTTCAGATTTACCACTTAATTTATCATATGTGTACATTGAGTATTCTAGTTGTACTTGACCCTTGTTCATTTTTCATTCATTCTATGTCATTACTATTATTCCTTTCTGCTTTCAACTTCCTGATAGTCATCCTGTTAAACTGTCTATTAATACTTCGAAAGGTTTATATACATTTCATGGAGTTTCCATCCTGTATATGCTTAAACTGATATCAGCTTATATTTCCATAATTCATTCATCTGCATTAATAATTTGCAAGACTGGAGACATGAAGCACCTAAACATGATTTTATTCTCATCCATTTGGAAGATTAATCTTTAGTCAAAAACAAAGTTAAAAAATGGCATAGAATATATTCCTAACTACCAATTTTTATAAATGGCTTTGTACAAAGGTGTGATTGTTTTATTTCACATGGGATAATATTTTCAACTCCCTATTAGTTTTGGAAATGAAGAAAACTAATATTTATTCCTATAGAGGAATATGATAGAGATAGAAGACAGATTTTATGTTTGTCATATCTCTGATGAGTACCCATATTCAAGACTTAAAATCATATTTCTTACTATGTTAGACAGATAGGGAAAACATATTACATGATAAGAAAACTATTTGTGACTTTTTAAAATGTACCTTATTAAATGAGGACATTTACTTTATTAGCTAACGTTTTGGTTTGAAATTTGGGAGGCTGATCTATCTAATACATTTCTGGAAGGTCTCTACTGAAAAACACAAATTGTCGGTGGTACTATTTCTACAATTTAATGAATGGTTGAACGTGTTTGGCATTAGTGCCAGGTAAATAAATCAACTTTATTGTAACTTGCTCCCTACACTTGAAAAACTTGCAATGTCACTAAGTATCAACTACTTGTCAAATGTTATTTTGGCGAAAGTGATTTTAAAAAGTTAATTTGAAAAAGAATAACTTTCAGGAGATTATAGATTATATGTAGATTATCATTGGTTTGAGAGTGACATTTTTATACCACAAAACCATGTTGTGCTGAAGTCCCAGTATTTTGAAGTACTAAGGATCTTCTCAATGATTTTCTGAATTATATTTGAACTCTAAGTAAAGATTTCTGGGCCTTGGTAGACCAATTATGGATCTATCCTTCCAGGAACTATTTTTTGGCCCACTTATGCTGGACTAAAATCTTTCATTAATCATAGGGGAGGGGTATTAAAAATAATCTTATGACACTTTGTGAACTTGTTCACTCATGTGGGCTGGTCATATGTAAGTTGAATGTTTGAATTATAGTACTTACTCTCAAATTTGTGATCTCATCTTTCATTTTAAGTTGCCTTGTATTTCATAATTGCTTACTGCTAATTCCTGCATCTCAAGGAATTGGGGCCCTGAAATATAGGAAATAAGAAATTGAGATGGGTCTTCAATTACTTTGTGTTGGCATGTTGCATGGGTCCTGGTGAGAAGTCTTGCCCCTGTTATCTGATGATGCAGGTAACTGGGACCTGGGATCCTAGGACCTACGGGTCCTGAAGAAGAATAATATTTTTTAGACATCTTATCAGCAAAATTTGGGCATAATCAGTAGGAATGCTTCAGAAATATGGAGAAAAACAGTTTGGGACCAGCAATTTAAAACAATAAACAGAGCAGCAGAGAAAATCCCTTACAGATTAGAGGAAAACAACATTGTTTTTTTACCATGTGAATTCAGAAGACCAAGAACATTGAGAATGTATCACAAGTTTATACCAAAGATATTGTGTTGATACTTCTTATATTCTAATATATATTTTAAACCTAATTATTTATATTCCAATTCTATTTATTGGAATAAATAAATATCAATTTATTTGTGAAATTATCAACAAATTCTAGTAAGTTTCACAGTGTGAAATATAAAATCAGCAAATATAAATATAAAATATATAACTATATATAATATAAGAAAAAGACACATGTTTTGCATTGTTCTGTTGTGGTTACTGTATCAAAGGCAACTGTGTTTTAAAATATTATTCCATTATCTCTACCTCAGTGTTTGATAGAGTTGGACCTAAAGCTTTACCATTTGTAGATTTATAGCCTGGAGCAAGAGAAAATACTGTGATTAAAACATTACCAATTTAAGGCCTAATAACAAGGAGAAACATATGGACTTCTCCTGCAACTATGAAAATATTTGGTGATAGAAAGGCAGTAGTGTAAGTTCCTGCCTGGTTGGATGGTAGACAGGCCAGGACATTAAGTAATCATACATATGAACAATTTTTTCACCTTCTTGGCTTTAGCTACTTTTGCAATGTTAGATATAATAATTATATTTTGATAAAATACCTTCTTGTCTGAACAGATCTGTCTGGACTGTTCATCTCTCTATGATCCCTTGTAACTAAGATTAATTTTGTTCAAGTAAGACAATCTATACTATCAGGGTAAGATATTCTGATTGGTCTGTTCCTACATGGAAGAAGAGTCAAGGGTCATGTAGACATTTGTGCCAGTAAGACCTCATTTGGGAAAATGTCAGCTGCAGAATGTTAGAAATAGCTCTTAAGCAAGGATTACTTTGAATCCAATAGCTCCACAAAGCTAATTCAGTTGAATAAATAATACTTGAAAGAGTCATCACCTTTGGACCTACCTATAAATTATTGAATGCATGATCAAATTACAATTGAAAAATACTTAAAATTGGCATTGACAAAAAATTGCAAATGTGAGCAATCGGCTGAACATTATATTTTTTTTCCATTATTCACAGAATTTTAAGGAAATAAGATCAATAGCAATGTTAGGAACAATAAGGTTTCCTTGTTACAAGTAGGCACCCATGGATATAAGCCTGTATAAAGATTGCATCATTAGCTACTTAAATTTAGAGGATACTATATGCTTCAGCAGCATGTATACCCAAATTACAATATACAGATTAATATAGCACTTGCACAACGATGATATGAAAATTTGTGAAGTATTCCATATTATTCATTCTTCAGATGCAAGAAATGAAAACCCGTTATTAAAAAGTTGATTACAAAATAACAAGTGTAACAGCACACGTAATTCATATGATTAAATTTATTTTGACATCAGTGTATTAAATCTTCACCTCAGAAAGGTGTTTAAATAGCATAAACTTTACAAAACTTTTGAAATTAGACAACATTGTCATTTTATCCCAAAGAAAAATAATATTAGGACCTAGGAAAAAAGGAATCTTAAACTGTTTCTATATGGAATACAATCTGAAAGGACACATTAATGAACCTATATATTATAAAATAATATAGAATTCAAAGTATGTCTATGCGAGAATAGAATAAATTATTAACATTATACAAACATAGACTATAGAATATTTTAAAATATTCTTTTTCAGACAAGCACCAGTATTACTTTAGTTTCTGTACTACTCATTTCAACAGATAAGTTAAAATTATGTCTGACTAAAAAATCACATACTCTGCAGAAATCATTATACATGTATATAAAAACTCTTCAATACATTTTGACACCCAATGCAGGCAATTCACTTGCAAGAATTCCATGGAATTCATGAATTTTTACAGTAAATTACTGGTGTTGCCGGCGCTGGTGGCTCACTACTATAATCCTAGATACTCAAGAGGCTGAGATCTAAGGCTCACGGTTCAAAGCCAGCCTGGGAATGAAAGTCTGTGAGATTCTCATCTCTAATAAACCACTAGAAAACTGGAAGTGAAGCTGTGGCTCAATCGGTAGAGCACTCACGTTGAGCTGAAGAGCACTGGGATAGCACCCAGGCCTAGAGTTCAAGCCGCATGACCGCCCAAAAAAAAAAAAAAAGATATTGCTCTTATTTGGATTGTGGAAATATTTTGTATGGACACAAAGGATGGACTTGCATTTTTAACTTTGAGAAACTTAACCCGACCATTAGGATTTAGGAGAAGAATTTGTACAGCCTTCCACAACTTCATATAGGTAGCGATACGTACTTATCCTTTGGGCAATTTCAAATGCAGTTTCTTCTAAGGTGTTCTGCAGGCCTGGTTTTATATAATGGTTCAACCGAAGGAGAGCAGGCGTATCTTTGCTATCTCAATTCTCAGTGGCAAGATATAAGGGGGTCAAGAGGCCTTTAGTTTGGGCATTGGTATCTGTAACATGATGAGGTAAGAAAGAAGCCACTCTGGTGTTATTCTGCATATATGCACGGTGCAGGGGTGTCCAGTCATCTACAGTTATTGCATTTGCCACTTGAGCCACCAACTCACAGACAATGTCTAAGTGTCCACTGTAGGCTTCCTGATGAAGAGGGGTATATTCATCGTCATCCCTAGTATTCACATGACTGGCCTTTTTGGAAAGTAGTCTCCGCACTGTAATAAGCTGAATATTTTCGGTAGCCCAATGTAGAAATTTACTTGGATCTTTCTCCACTTTTTGTCTTGCAATTGATACCATTCCTCACTTTTTCATCATGTTCCGCGTCTTCATCAGAATTGCCGATCCAGAGACTTTGAGTGCCAGTGGGAATGAGGTATCCATGTATTTCTCTAATAGTTCACATTGGTTGAACTGTTCAGAAAAATCCGGTGAATTTTCTGCATCTGTTTTTTCACCATGATTTTTTTTTCCTTTTTCCATTTTTACTATTCTAAATTATTCTAACTGGAGAGTAGGGAATTGATGAAGAGCAGAGGAAAGATGTTCCTCCGTATTCAAAGATACAGACTGAAAATAAGGACCAGTGGTGTCTTCATGTGCAGCTTATTCGAGGAATGAGAAAAGATGAAATAATGCCTTCTATATAAATGATTTGGAAAATGGAAGAGCAGAAAGTGAAATGATGCAACCAAAAATATAAAAGCAAAATAAATTAGATTAATTATGGAGCAATCATATTATCTATGAGAACCATGAAAGAGAGAGAGGAAGAGAGAGACAGATTTGCAATGACCTAGCTAGCCACAAAATGCATGCATCTGATTAATTTATAGAGCAAGCGGAATTTTATTTTTTTTAAAAGATGGAAATATAATTTATGTTTTTACTTGAATTTAGTAAATACATTTTTAGTAGTCTACATAAAGAGACATAGCTTTGACCAAATTGCAGACAAGAATCTAAATCCTTGATAATTCTAGTAACAGATCTCACTGAAATCAGTTGAATCACACTTTTTCTGTACAATGAAGGAATAGATCCAGGCTAAGAAAGCGGCTAGGGATGGCAGGCCGATTGTATCTGTGACAAAACTTTGTTGAAAATGGTATTGAGGATTACATACTGTTTATCCACTTGCACTGGAAGCATGATTCTGAACTATTGCTTGCAGGTCCTCAACTATTGCTTTGATCATTATATTCTCCAAGAAGAAAAAGTGAGATTTAATTGACAGCAAAGGACTACTAATACATTTTGACTTCTCATTAAGCACCTTCAACCATCGAAAAGACATGAAGACAATAGACAGGCATACGTTTTTAGATGAAAACAAGTGTCTTTAAAAAACAAGGAATTTAAGTAGTCATGCAAAGCACTTCGATTTTACTACTGCATTATACATTTTTTCTAATGTTGGGTACCAATAAATAATGAATCTATTAGAAAGTTCTTGAAGCTCATATGTCAAATCGTGGGTTCTTTCATACTATATTATGATACTTTTGTGTATGGTCTTAAGAAGAAATTTAAATTATTAACTAGAATTTCTGACAGGACAATATCATCACTGAACATCTTGCTTCTATACTCTCAGTTTTAAATCACTATCTAAGTATGTGCATTAGGTAGGTATAGAGGAAAAAGTAGAAGCCACACTGGTGGCTCATGTCATTAATCCTAGCTAATCAGAAAGATGAAGTCTGAGGATTGTGGTTTAAAACGAGGCCAAACAAAAACAAAGTCCATTAGATTCTGATTTGAAAGAAACCAACAAAAGTTAGAAATGGAGTTGTTGTACAAGCGGTAAAATGCTAGCCTTGAGAAAACTAAAACAAAAAAAAAAAAAAACAAATTCTGGGACAGAGCCAGGCCCTGAGTTCAAACCCTAGTATTAGCACCAAGCAAATGAATTAACTAGATAATTAATTAATTAAAAATAAATTAAGTGGTCACATGTGGAGGGGCAGGATATAACAACCGTTGTGACTGGATTGTGTATTATTTTGTAGTAAGGCAAATTATCATTTGTACTAATCACTAATATTTTATTTGAACTTTTTCTACAATAAACTCTGAATTTAGCATGCATGTATATGTATGTACATGTGTGCACATATGTATATGTGTGCATGTGCTGTTGCAATGTTACTTGCCAATGTGGACATGGTGAGGCTAAAAAGAGCTAACTGTGTTGCAATGTTTTTATTATCATTGTTCTGTCATGTCATTTCAGTTGAACCACCCTTCTGTACATTTTATTTGTCAAATAATAACATCATCAATATCAAAGCATTTACAACATTAAGTTAGTTAAAAGAGATCATTTTCAGCTCTTATTATGTGTTAGGTGAGATGATACAGACAAAATTAGGTAGTAAATTATTGCTGTAAGATGACTGTCAGTACAAAATGTGTATTTGACCTGTTAAATAGGTTATACTTTTAAGATATGCTCATGGAGTGAGTTTGGCCTACTTGACGGAACAGGTATTACTCTCTGGTTATTCCCGTGAAACACAAGGTGGATAAAGTCTTTCTGGATTTCTTTTTTTTTTTGCAGGGGGGGGTCCATTCGTGGGGCCTGAACTCTGGGCCTGACACTGTCCCTCAACTCTGCAGCTCAAGGCTAGTGCTCTACCTCTTGAGCCACAGCACCACTTCTGGCTTTATTCTTTTTTTCTTATGTGGTGCTGAGGAATTGAACCCAGGGCCTCATGCATGCAAGGCAATCGCTCTACCACTGAGCCACCTTACTAGCCCTCTTTCTGGATTTTTGTTTAAAATATCTTTCTTTGAAAGATCATATCTATTCTCACTAAGAGGTAATCAGCCCCATATTTATTATGGTTGAATATCCCATCATATTGACTGAAAATCGGTATTGTGGATATGCTTATTAGATATTACTTTCAAAAACGAACAAACAAACAAAAACCATGTGTCTTCTCCATATTGTGGATGTATTTGAATTTGTTTTCTACATGCAAATATATCTTCAGTAATGGCTCTTTTTTGAGAGTAACTATAGCAACTTTAATAAATAAGGCTTTCTAATATCTTTTTCAATATAAATACCATCCCAGAGCAAATCTTGCAAATTCTGAAAAGCCTTTGACTATTTTAGTATTATTTCAGTTCATTGACTATAGAGCTAAAGACATTTCTGAAATAAATATTGTTAAGATCTGAAAATCTAAGTGGGTATATAGGCTTTTTTATGCATCATTTTATGAAAATACAGTTTTTGTGAAACTAAATGAAATTGAATAAAAGAATGTACCTGAATTTGGTAAGCTAATTATCAATATAACTTTGTTTTCTATTAACACAGTCCTTTTAATGTAGATGATGCAATTAAATTATTTCCTTTGTGTCTCTGTACTTCAGTTATTTTTAGAATCTTTGTAGTTATAGGAGTGAATTTGTAATATAAATAAAGGTCTTTTAAAATTATTCGGATTAATCTTGTGTTTTGTGTCCTACTCCGAAGAAAATGAGTTATTTTCAAGTGTTAATAGTTTATAATTGAATCTTCAGTATCATAAGAAATTTTTAAAAATGCAGTAGTATTGATGACTTTTTAAACCAATTTTATTCACAAGTTGGAGAGCCTTTAATTCATGCTTACGTCTTGGTGTCTATGATTTTTAACCTCTCGTTCCTAACATAAATGATAGGTCAGGCTGCATTTTTGGGTTTATGAAAGGTGGGGGTCAAAGGTGATTTTTGTATCAGTCTTGCTTTAATAGTATTTTAAAGTAGTACATTTCTCTCAAAATTTTGGGTATAAAAAGCAATCAAAATACTTGTAATGGTAAACAACTTAGGTGAGCCACAATGTGGAAATGATTGGTACATAAGACCTTCAGTGTGTTTCCATTAGGAATTGGGGAGGTCATTCTTTCAGTAAGACTGTGTTAAACAGAGATGTGGTCCCCAGGGAGTGCAGTGTTGAGTCATGGGATAGAAAGTGATTTCTACTATTTTGAGCTAGAAATCAAGAATATTATAGTTTAACAGTTCCTTTCACTAGGGAGGTATGAATTGATTATGAACTTGGAGTTTTCACATTACAGATAACTATTTTCTAAAAAAGATAAAGTGAAATATTATTATAATATACACAATAATTCTGGGAAATTTTCCTAGATTTAGTAGACTAGGTGCTGGTATTTTAGTCATAAAATATAATGAGGTAATTTGATACAGTGGGAGATGGGCTAACACTTACCATATGTGCAATGTTGTACTAGTAACTGCAACTTTGAAGACTTCAATATCACCATCTAAGAATTAAAAATGGAAGTAGTTCCACTTTATGGAATGATTGTGAGGATTAAATTAGATACCATAGTTAAATTACTTGGAAAAGCAATCAATCCGCATTTGATACTTTCTACTTGTTATTTTATCATGTGATGAATTCTAAGATTTTTGCTGTAATTTTATATTGTGTCTAATTAGGATATGAAATGTGATATAATGATATTCATTGCATTGGTCACTTCTCTGTCATTATGAGGAAAATACCTGCAAAGAAATTTCCTGAGGAGGAAACTATTATGTTGACTTATGGTTTAAGAGAACGCAGTTTAAGATCAGATGTCTCCATTGTTTTTAATTATACTTTTTGAAATAGTTGTTCAAAAGAATTTCCATTCCACAAATCAGTTTATAAGTACAATGTATCTTTACATATCTTTCCCACACCCTTCCAAACCTCACCCTACTTTCTTTTTTTCTAGTTTCATACTATCTGCATTGAATATTATGCCTTCACTCTCTTCCTCCATAACTCACTTTATTCCTTCCCTTTGACTTCCCTTCACATCTCCCAAGTGATAGATTTTGGTATTCATTTTGTTGGATTAAAACTTCAATTTTATAAGAAATTACACCTTTTAAATACTCCTCAGCAAATAGCATGCTTTGGTTAATACTGTTGTGTAAACTTGCATAAAGTTCTAGTTTCCAAATACGTGACAGACCATGGGTCCTTTATGTGTCTGGCTCTGATACATATATTTTGCTTTTAAAATATTTAATATGTGAATATTTAAAAATTATTTTCTTAATTTTATATGGTTGTTGAATTCAAATATATTTATTTTTTATAGTTCTAAACATATTTATCCAAATAACAAATATTTACTGTATTTTTAAGAAGCACATACTTTCTTAAGAAAAGCTTCATCACCTGGTCACTTTTTTGGTAAATATTTGTACTTGAATTAAAAAAAATAATGTTTGAGCTGGGCATGGTGGTTTGTTGTTTCCATTTTCTAGCTATGGTGGGAACTGAAAATAGGGTTTGTGATATGGGAGAGCATGAGAAACTATGAGACCTGAAAAAATATCCAGAGTGAAATGATTAGAGATCTAGCCATATTGAGCACTGGCTATCATATACTAAATCTTGAGTTAAAACACCAGTAACATCAATCTTTGTCAAAAAAGAATACATGTTTCAAAATGTTTATTATTGAAAAATTGTTTGCAAAGGTTCACATATCTTCTATTTCTTAATTTTCAATTTACTTAATCTATAAGAATCCAAGCATAAGCCAGGCGCTGGTGGCTCACTCCTGTAATCCTAGCAACTCAGGTGTCTGAGATCTGAGGATTGCGGATCAAAGCCAGCCAGGGCAGGAGAGACCGTGAGACTCCTATCTCCAATAAACCACCAGAAAACAGGAAGTGGCGCTGTAGCTCAAGTGGTAGAACACTCGTTTTGAGCTGAAGAGCTGAGGGACAGCGCCCAGGCCCAGAGTTCAAGCCACATGGCCGACCAAAAAAAAAAAAAAAAAAAAGAATCCAAGTATATTGTGACTATTTTATTTCTACAAAACTTTAAAATAGTATCAGGAATATTCTGATTTCATATATTAACATACTTTTACTATTTGTGATAATTTCCTCTTTAATATGATAATATCAATATTCCAAATGAGGGTATGTGGTGTGTGTGTGTTTGTGTGTTTATGTGGGTTTTGTGTGTGTGTGTTTTGTGTGTACTTTGTAATGCTTGGGAGATCACAACATTGTTCAAATAGGGTAGGCTAATGTTTTACTACTGAGCTCTACTGTCTAGTTATAATCTAAATACTGTTTTAAATTATGACTTTTAAATTTTCATTGCTAGCATTTTTTTTCAAAATTATTTATGATAAAATGTGATCCACCTATTATGCACATTAGCAATTTTTATTATTATTTTATTGGTATTTAGAATGTTTCCACTGTCTTTCCACTTCCAAACACTTGTGTTTTTTATTGATAAAGATTTTACTTTGTTTCTTTTCTCTCTTCATTCTTTTTCCTTTAGAGTTTACCTATTCTTTCTCTTATTTCTTTGGAAATTAATTATCATATTTCTATTACTATTTCATTACATTGTAACAGGTCTATACAATGCTATATTTTCTATTTTATTTTTTCCATGTTCTCTGACTCCCAGTCCAAACTTTTAGGTGGATTAAAAAGTAACTTGATTCAGGACACTTTGATGATTTTCCTCAATCTCTTCTCTATAGTTTTTCTGTTTTTTTTTTGAACCACAATACCAATGACATACAACTCCTATGTGGTCCATCATTCTATCACCTCTCACTCTGCTCTCTTGTACAGCTCAAGTCATTATCATTCAATTTATTATGCTATAGAGTTTTCTAAATCTTAACTCATTCCTAAATTAATTTTACTAGCTTCAAGCATTCTCTAAAGATATTTTTTCTATATGTAATATCTAGGGTCTTGTGTTTTCACAAGGTGCAAAATATGAGTGACTATCAAACATCTAGATATCTCTGTAGAATATTGGTCAACCTGCTCAATAGACTTGAATAGAGGTCAGTTAGAAAAATCTTGTAAAATGATGTAGCTTGAGCCCTCATACTAGATTTGAATCTTATTACCATGTTAAGTAATGAAGACAACATAGCTTTACTATAATATCAGACACATAAAATAACGTAACAGATTTGTCAAAAATAAATTATTATGCGGCTAGTGAAGTTGAGCATTTCTTTATGTGTCTGTTGGCCATCCTTCTTTCCATTTCAGAGAAGTTTCTCTTTAAGTTTTTAGCCCACTTATTTATTGGGATTATAGTTGTTTATTTGAGAATTTCTGTTGTGGGATTTCGATTCAAATAGATTTTTTTCTTTCTTGCGATTGTTCTTAACATATTTATAAGATGATTTCTTTGTTGTTTGTATGTCCCTCTCCCACAGTATAATCCCTGTTTTCACTGTATTTGTTGATGATATAATTTGTGGAGGGGAAGGGAAAAAACAAATTGCTTAAATAGGGACACAGGTGGACCCATTGCAACAATGAGATGTACAAGATGATATGTCGAAAAACGAACTTTATAACTTTGGCATGTTGAGGGGCAGCGGTGGGGGTGGGAAGATGTGAAGGGATGGGAAGGGGAAACAAAGGAGGAGGCAACAATGCTTGATAAGAAATGTACTCATTACCTTGACCATGTAATTGTAACCTCTCTGTACGGTATTTTCACAATAAAACAAATTCTCAATTTTATGGTTAATAGATTTTTTAAAAGGATGCCATGACTTTATGAAATAAAAATAGAATCTTAAATGGTTATATTGGCACTATTACCTACCTACAATAAGAATGATCTTAGACTACTACCTCAATCCTCATACAAAAAATTTAAAATAAAAAATGATTATCAATCTGAATGTGAGATTTAAAAACCTATAAAACATAAATATAAAAATTCAAGACATTGGATCATAAGGATCAGTAAAAGTTTCTAAAAAATGACATGGAAAGCATTAGTGGTAAAGAAAAGCAAGAATAAACTGCATAATATCAACTGATAGCCTTTCATAATTCAAAGGACATTATAACAAAAGTGAAAACATATCCAACAGATAGAGGGCACATATTTGTTAATGCTAGAATGTTAATGCTACAATGATTCTGTATTTTTATATCTTCTATATAAATTTTTCCCCGAATAGGATATTTCTTTACAGAACATATGTAAATTGATAGTCAATAGGAAGAGCATATGAAATAAGCTGTTCTTTAGTATCTAAGAATAAATAAAAGGAAAACTCACTAATATGACCATAATATAAAAAGATGAAACAAAATACAATAATGCATTTGTGGAGAAATTGATATACTCTACATAGCAAATCGATTTGTATAATAATGCAATCATTTTAGCAAGCAAGATTTTAAAAGGTCAAAAAGAATTGTATAGGATTGATCCATTACACTTCTATGAATGTATTAAAGGGAAGTAAAAAACTTTTGTGGACAGAAAATGTAGTTCATTGACAGTGCAATTGAGTGGTATGTTTGAGACCCTGGAAATAATCCCACAATCAAATTTTGAAAAGACACACTATAGAGGATGTATGCTGGACGAATTCCTGTAAGTGAATTTTATATCTATTTTAATGTCTGTTCTAAAATTTACAGCATTTCTATTTGAAGAAATGCAAGTTTCTGAAAATTAGGCTTGGAAAACCTATAGTTGTACAATTCACTTCCAAAGTACAAAAATGTATAGAATATAATTAGATAATATATTGCAAGTGAATTACATGTCAGCAAAAAAAAAAAAAAAAAAAAAAAACACTATTGTTAAAAATAGTTCACATAAAATGCAGAATACCTAAAATGATGCTTTCGGTGTTGGCTAAAAACTTTGTAAACTACAGCTTTTAAAACAAAGATGTGATTTCTGTATATTTTGAGGGTTTTTCTTTTTATTTTGAGTTTATACAGACATAACAGAATCAAAAGATGTATGTGATAACTGGAATATCTAGGAATTATGCATCACTTGTAAGTAATTGATAACCTTTTCTGGAAGAAAATTTTAGCAAATTACAGAAGACCCAAATCTGTATTTTATAAAAGCCATATATTACTTGCTCCATCCAATTTCTTTTTTGTACTTTGTTAGGGAAAAAATATTCTCAAGATAAGAGCCAATAGCAGTGAAAGGAAACAAAATACAAAATCATCTTGATTTATTTGTGAAAATAACAAATGAAATAAAAGAATTCCACTTAAGGGAATCCAGTATTAGTATATATAAGGATATGCCTGAATGCCAATAACCATTGAATTTTTGGAATTTTAATTCCCATGAACATATGAAAACTAGAACAAGAAAATAAATACATTCTTTAGAACAAACCAACCTTAGAATAAATTTCTTAATTGTTTTGAATTACAAAAGAATTGATACTCTTTTCCTTTAGAAACATTTAAAAATGTTTATCACTTATTATAATTCAAATGCCAAGCAATAGTAATTTTATATAATCATTATAAATATCATTTTATTACTATCATAATATAGAATAAAAGACCAGCCCCAATATACTACCTACCTAACTTTATTCTTAATTCCTAATAATTACCTAAATATCTTAAATAAACTAAATGGTCATGTCTTTAATATAGACATAAATATTCTATACTTTTTACTTAACATTTTCCAGGGGCATGTATTCATATTTCTAAGAAATGTTCACAGCAGTTAAAAGATGCTTTTGTGAAATTAATGTGATACATTTTGTTGTTGTTGTTGTTGTTTGCAAGGCCTGGGCATTGTCCCTAAGCCTTTTTATGCTCAAAGACAGCACTCTACAATTTGAAGCACAGAGCTAATTCCTATTTTTAGTTGTTAATTGAAGATAAGAATCTAACAAGTACTTTTCTGTCTGGGCTAGTTTTGACACAATTCAAAGATCTTAGCACCCAGAAGAGCTCGAAGTATAAGAGTGAGTCACTGACACTTGGTTTGATGTATTTTTTAATTTTAATTGTTTTAAGATTTTTGTTTCTCTATAATGTGCACCATTCTACACAAAATTTATATATATATATATATATATATATATTTCTGATGACAAATAATCTCTAAAAATGTATGTCTTTCTACATATAACATATATATATATGTTATGTGTAGAATATATATATATATGTATATATATATATATGTATATATATATACATATATATATATATATACATATATATATATATATATATATATTTCTGAAGACAGACTCCCTCTAAAATTTTATGCTACTATTTTTGACCATTTTCATTTCAAAGACACACAGCCTATTTTACTAAAACTTTCCTAGAATAAAATAACTATTATTTCAATAAAAAGTAGAGTTTATTACTTTCAAGGAAATTTTAGATATATACATGATATTTTAGTAACATTTACAGTATAATACTTGAAAAAGTTCTGTCCGAACTCTTAAATATTTTTGTGTATTGAGGGGGAGAGAGGAAGTTAATTCATACTGGTTAGGAATTTTCAATTCTTTAAAAAACTACTCCATAATTTGTTATAAGCACATAGTCGAGCTACCTGATATGATTTAATTTTTACATTGTTTCTTTATTTGTTCAATTTTTTTAATATGGATGCAAGCACAGTGGTAACATTAAAATTGTTAATCAAAAGACAAATAATAACAAAATCATAGACACAAATCAGACTTTCAATCATTAGCAATTATGATGCTAATAATAATTCTGATGAAGAGAATGATGACCACAGTGTAGCATGATAACAACAATGTTGGAATTGAAAAGGCAAAAACTTTAGACATCTTTGAAGTTAGATTTCCCACATTGAATACATAGTTATAAACAGCGTTGGATTACATACAATAATAATAAGAGGAGACTTTCAATATCAAGAAATACAGGGTTTTTTTTGAATGACATTCCACCATTTGTTAGGAAATGGAAAGACTTGGAAAAAAATTATATTAAGTGAAGTAAGCCAGGCCCAAAGAAACATAGGTCCCATGGTTTCCCTTATTCGCAATTAGTATATTTCTGAGACAAGCAGAAAAGCTCAGATAAGTTGATGATAGGTGAAATGAACTCCAAGATAAGTATTCAAAATTTTTTTTTCTTTCATGCGATTGTTTCTAACATATTTATAAGATGATTTCTTTGTTGCTTTGTGTGTCCATCCCCCACGATATTACACCTGCTTTCACTGTATTTGATGTTGGTATAGTTTGTGGAGGAAAAGGGAAAAAAACAAACATGGATGCAGGTGGACTCCTTGCAACAATGAGATGTAAAAGATTTTATGTCAAAAAACGAACTTTACAACTTTGGCAGGGAGAAGGTGGGGATATGGGGGCGGGGAGTGGGGGGGCGCGGAGATGGGAAGGGATAGGAAAGGGAAACACAGGAGGAGGCAACAATGCTTGATAAGAAATGTACTCATTATCTTGCCCATGTAATTGTAACTCCTCTATATGGTATTTTCATAATAAGAAAAGTAAATAAGTAAATATTAAAAAATAAAAAAATACAATCATATAAACAGGTTGAGACAGTAAGAACCTTAATGTTATTCCCACAGTCTCTCTAAAGCATACTCATTTTCTTGGTGATATTGTTTTCTTATAAATAAAATCGTTTATTTCCATATTTTGATGAACTAAAAGAATTAGCTTTCAACTTAGTGTGATTAGTTCAAATAACATTCTCATATAGGTAATATTCAATAACCAATGTTTTCCAATGATATATTAAAAGAATGTTCTTCAATACAGCTGTAAACATATGACACAATTTACATAATACCTTTTTTCTTGTTCTAGAAGTCAGAAAATATATTCTTCAATATTTCTGGTAGATTACATCCATTTACAGATAAAGAATACAAAGTCAACAGTCAGTGTAGTGAGTAAATAATGATACTAGTATTTGTGTATGAGCTCTTTACTCTGTGTGCTTACAAGGAGAGTAATTTGGTGATGGAGAGGACCAATATGAAAAGACTAAGGAGAAAAAAAGCATACTTTGCAAACGGTTGTTTTAGGACTAGGTGACCTGTGATGAGTATTTGAAACAGGCTTGCGTCAGGGGCATAAAAAGGAGTAATTAGAAATTATATTAGTGACAGAAACTGAGAAAATCTTGATCATTCATCTTATGTAATGGACAGGAAAAGAAGGGTAAGAAGAAATCTGAAGTGCTTCCACATCTCTGGGTGTCAACAGTGTTTGTTATATTCTTGATGATAAGGACTACATGTGGAAATGATGGATTAAGAGAAAAAAAACTCTCTGATAGTTCTAAAGTTTATGTTAAACAGATGCAAAGATAGGTCTGTGTAGACATCACCAAAATATCCATGACAATCAATATGAAAAAGTATAATAAAAATTGGGGGCATTATTAAAGGGAAAAGGAAAAGGAAAGTTCTGACAGAAGTGTGAGCAACAGCATGAACAACGTTGGAAGAAAGAGATTAGGAAACACAAAAGTAATAAATACAGATTTAAAGAAGTAAATGATGGAAAGAATTTGCAGGATGATATTGAAGGAAATATACTATTTGAATTGGAAAAGTAAAAGAGCATAGACAAGTTCAATTATATGAAGATGAACGAATCAATAAAATGTTCTACTGTGTATATATGCATATATATGCTATATACACACCATGTATATATGTACATGTACACAGTGGAATTCTATGCTTCCAGTTCATCAGGAAATGGAAAGACTTGGAAAAATCCTACTAAGTAAAATAAGCAAGACACAAAGAAACAGATTCCATGGTTTCCCTCATTAGTAATAAGTAGGAAATGTCTGGGGTAGTCCTAGCACATGAGCAGAATGGCTCAATCATATATGACCACATAAGATGGTGCTGAGCAAAATGAACTCCTAGATATGAAAACAGAAGTTTTTCTTTGTGGTTCTTGTTTTTAATGTATTATGTGAATTCTTTTTCTTTTGTATTTGCCCCTATGGTTTATCCCCTGTTGTATTTGATTTCAGTATCCTGTGTATTGCATACACATTTATCTTAATTTGGCAAGGGAAGAGGAGCAACAAAATGTCAAGACAAAGGACAAATGGCAAACCAATGCAATAGCAATAATCACAAGACAACATGTTGGAAAGTTACATTACAACTTGTGAGGGGTATTGGAGTAAAGGAAAAGTGTGAGAAAAATGAGGAGTGGGGGAAAAAGTGCGACAGGTTATGTATTCACTACTTTACAATTACTGCATCCCCTTCAATTCATCAAATTTACAATAAAATTAAATTCAAAATAAGCTACATAACATAATTTCACTGTATTGGTATAGTTAATATTATTCTATGCATATTACCTTTTTAAACAATGAACAATATTTGGCTTCTAATTTTAATTAATTACCCTTTTCTTTATCAGAAGATCATCAACTTGAATGTTATCAAACGATACAAAATTTTCAGAATATACTTGCCATTATTTTGAAAAAAAACATTATTTTAGTATTGTCTCATACTGAATATAAAATAGTTCAATTGTCTGGAAACTCTTAACTTTTAAAACTGAATATTTTTAAGAGAAAAGAATATATGTGTTCTTCAAAAATTCCTATGAGTACGAACTACTCATGTTCAATGTTTGAACATGCCATATCAGAGACATTTAAAACAGTGCCTGTTTGCAGTTTATTTAATTCTGCAATAGATGTAGTTTTCAATGGGATGTTACGTGTCTAAAAGGGAACAGAAAAAAATAGCCACATTCTGGTAGAAGAGAAAACTATTAAGTATTTATAATAATTAATTCCTCAAGAGTAAATATTTTTTCATCAAAGTAAGCTATTATTTCTATGATAATCAGTCCCAAAATTTTATGTCATAAAGTCATCCTAGCCCAACACTTTTCAACTTGTAAGGTGCACCTTAAAATTCCCTAAGATCACAGGACGACTAGCTTTTCACTATTGTGCAAAAATACTACATTTTTGCTAATGTGATGCCCTTTCTATTGTTGAAAGAACACTACACTAAACTTTGCTGCATCGTTTTCCCCCAAGTGGTATTGTTGAGATCAGAAAACTTTCAAATATTATTCATACTTACCTTTTTATCTATCATAGATATTCAGGAAGCTAAGATCTGAATATTATTCAAAGTCCACCCAGGCAGGAATGTTCCTTAGATACTTATCTCCAATAAACTGCTCAGGAAAAGCCAGACACAAGTGGCACTGAGGTTCAAGTGGTAGATCAGTAGCCTTGACCAAAAAACAGGCTCGGGGACAGTGCCCAGACCCAGACGTCAAGCCCTAGAACAAAAAAAACAACAAAATAAAATGAAAAAAAAACCGAAACCTAGCATTTTTCTCACTGCATACAGAGGTGCATAATTAAGGAATTTTCTCCCTGTGTTATGTATATGTAGAAGATAAAAAATGTCACACAATTACTCTCTTCAGACCATGTTACACCAAAGTCTCCAAAAATTGCTCTTTTTCAAAATTTATAAATTAATATCATCCATTTGTTGGCAACTCTTTCTAGATTATTCACATTATTATGTTATACACGAACTGTTAGAATTATCTATTAACTAAGTTCTAATTATAATTCTCTTGAAAAAATATTGTAGGCAAATAGAATGTGAGAATCATTTGTGAATTTGTAAATTAAAACTTCTAGTTAAAAAGAATTTTGTAGTGTCCCATAGAATAAGAAATTACAAACAAAAATATTTCTTTTAAGTCTAAATTCTAATTTAGCGAGGTCAACAAAGTCCTACATTAGATACATTGCTATTTCTCCAGGCTTAAGCTTTTGTAATCCTTCATCAGTTCTTTGGATTCCAACAGAATGATGCTTATTTTTTTTTCAAATTTTTGGTTGGGAATCATGAGCTATTTTGCAGCTAGGAATGTTCGTAATGAAGAGATCATTTAAAACATGACTGAGAATTATATATGAGTTGCATTTCAAAAGGAAACTGGAATTCTCAAAACATAATGACGAAATTAGCCAAACTTCCAACTGTGAATTCCTTTCTTACTTTTTGGTTTGTTTTATTGAGACAAAATTATACTACCTAGTCCAGGGAAGGTATTACTTTGTAATTCCACTCTCTAATCTCCTGTGTTAGTTTGAGTGCTAGAATTCCAGACTTGTATCACATTGCCCTGACATTGTTTGTTTATTTAATCTAGAAACATAGTAGTAATTCTGAAGTTCTCTGATGACCTTATCCACTAGACTGACTGCTCAAACTGTTTATGTTCAATTTTCAAAGATGTTCTAGCATTTGATACAGCTATGAACATTTTCAGATGCAACTTCAGGGTCATTCCTTCATGGATCTGATCACTTTAATAATGATTACTTGACTCTCTTACTATCTCTGGTCCCTACGTTGTAATATTATCAAGCTTTTTAGAGGAAAGTTCACTTGAGGACTTTGTAATATTAAAAATTATCACTTGATTCTAGTCTTACTCAGGACATATTTTCTAACTTTTCTATACATTCTGAGAGTTGTTTCATACTTGTGTTTGCACATATAAGTGCCTCTGTGTGTATGTGCATGTTTGTATGTATGTATACAAAACTTCAAGCTCTTATTCCGCAATCTTGCCTTGCTCATAATTTGTATTCCATCAATTGAGCCATTCTTCCAATGCAGCTTTTGGCTAGTTAATTATACGTAGTGTTGCAAAGACTGTCCTGACCAGGCTGGATGTAAACTGAACTTCCCAGACTCCTTTACATTCTTAGGTTTTATTTTTTTCCATATCAACTTTTAAACTTGAAATATTTTTGTGAATGTAAAGTCTAACCATAACCCAGATTTTTAACTCAAGAATTCATATAAAGATAGATGAGCGTACACATTACATATCCTGAGAGTACATTGCTAGAAATGTGATCCTAAGCTAGGTACCAGTGGCTCAAGCCTACATTCCCAGCTACTCAGGTGTCTGAGATCTGAGGATTGAAGTTCAAATCCAGCACCCCTAGAAAATTTTTCTGAGGCACTTATCTCCAATTAATCACCAGAAAACTGGAATTGGCACTGTGGCTTAAGTGGAAGAACTCTAGCCTTGAGCTGAAGTGCTGAGGGACATCGCCTAGGCCCAGAGTTCAAGACCCACAACCATCATGCTTTCAGTGTATTTGATGTTGGAATAATTTGTGGAGGAGAAAGGAAAAAACAAATCGTTTAACTAGGGATACAAGTGGACCCATTGCAAGAATATGTACAAGTTCTTATGTCGAAAAACGAACTTTACAACTTTGGTGGGGGGTGGGGGGGAGGATCAGATGGGGGAGGGGGGAGTATGGAAAGGAATGGGAAGGGGAAACAAAGAGGAGGCAACAATATTTGATATGAAATGTACTCTTTATCTTGCCCATATAATTGTAACTCCTCTGTACAGTATTCTCACAATAAAAATAAATAAATAAATAAATAAATAAAAACAAAAAAGAAAAAGAAAAAGAAATGTGATCTTAGCCACCAGTTCATTGCTAGTGTAATTCCTGCTCTCTCAACAGGGCTTTTATTTCCAGTTAAGCCCATGCTCTTATATCTGACTTGCTTTGGAACCAGAATTATTCTTCCATTATTCTATTTACATGATTTGTATTCTATTTTATTATATTTACATGATTTGCATGATTAGCTACCATGATTTAGATGTAGTAGAAGAGAGGGGCCTCATCCTTTATGTTCCACTTAGTAGTAATACTTTCTGTATATCACTCCCATAGATCTACATCTGGCCTTGGCTTCATTGTTTCAAAGTTGTCTTATATGCAGAGTTTTCTATAGTGTATTGCACCATTATAATTCAGCACAAAACTTCTCTTTCTCCTATTATTCCTATTGTTTCTCCTACTGTTAACTTATGTACATTTGGGAAATAATGCACAACAAACACACTCAAAAAATAAATGTTTCTGAGGACCTTGTTCCTATGAAAAATTGGTCTTAATTTACAGAGCACTTAGGAAATTTGAACTTAAAGCACTCCAGGATTTTTCTTATATTGTTTCTTATAAAAATGGTGTACAGAGGGGTTAGAGTTACATAAGTAAGATAATGAGTACATTATCTAAAGAGCATTGTTAACTCTTCTTTTGTTTTTCCCCTGCCATCCCTTTCCTCTCCATTGTACCTACTCCACTATCCCCTCCCCAAGTTGTAAAGTACATTTTATACATAGTGTCTTGTACAACTCATTGTTACAATGGGTCATACTGTATACTTGTTGCAGCATTTTGTAATTTCCCTTCCCCTACTCACATTAGAAAAATGTACATGCAAGATGCAGGTCGCCGACAACAAATATAGTGAGAACAGTGGTTATACCATGGAGGAAGAAAATAGAAGAGAAACCAAAAAAATCACATACTACATGTTACATACATTAAAAAAAAAGCAAGAAAGAAAAAGCAAGTTGTGTCCCTATCTTGTGGTCCATTTCACTTAACATCATCTTATAAGGCCATATGTACATGGATAATGTTTTAAAAGCCATTTAAGTTCCATATTTTCTCGTTATGAATTTGTCTCTGAAACACATGTTACCTCATGTCCAAAGATGTACTTGTGCTATTTCAACGAAGCCACAAAACATTCATTTTACCTGGAGAAGCACCATAGATTGTTCCTGGAAGTAAATGGGAGGAACTGTCACTGGAAGTGGAAACTAATTCCAAGAGAGGAATTGAACATAGAGAAATGACAAAGTTCAAGTTAATTTGTGCTGTCCTTTTTATGGTACAAGAAAAGAATCCAAGGCTTGAAGGAAACTCTGTCCCTGACTTGTTCGAGTGTTCTCTTTACTCATATAAAACTTGTCTGTAAACTTCTAGTTGAGAGTATTACAAAAGGAAACAATATCCCATTTGAAGGCCAGCATAGAACAAAAGGAAATAACTTTGTTTTAAAAGTGTTCTACTACAAAGAAACAAAGACATGGAGGTTTTAATGTGTTTTATGCATTGATAAATCACTCTTGAGATGATTCTCCTGTTGCAGGAATCAGTTATCCATTCCTTTAGTCTGGTCCTGAGTTCTCCATAACAATAAGGATTCCAAAAAGCAGGATCCAGTGACTAAGATCAACAAATGGAGCCTCTTTTCAAACCCATGCTTTAAGGTTGGTCCCAAAGAAATATGTGGGTTCTTTTCCATTTGCTTTTTGTTTCTTTAGTTTGTGCTGGTTCTGTGGCTTGTACCGAGAGAGTGGACCCTGTCCTTGTATATGTGCCTTTCTTGCCCACCTGCCCCCTAAGCTAGTACTCAACTGCTTGACCCAAAGTCCACTTTTGGCTTTTTTATTGTTTAATACAGATAAGAGTTTGACAGACTCTCCTGTCTGGGTTGGCTTTGAACAGAAATAGAAAGAAAGCCAAATGACATCAACTGTATGGACTTCTCTTTTGAAACAAGAAATATTAGATGAAGTTTATTATAAAGCTAATCTTCGACAATTTTTAAAAGAAGAGAATATGTCCAACAAGGAAGCAATAACTTAAATAACAGCAAAAGTAGGTGAACTGAATCATTTTGGAATTATTTTTGTGCATGGAAAGATTACTATTGTCTTTGTGGTTCCTTTTGGGGAAACTTAAAGTCATATTTGCATTTTTTTGTGGGTCCTGGGTCTTGAACTCTGATCCTGGGTAGTGTCCTTCAGCTCTTCAGGTCAAGTTGAGCACTCTGCCACTTTAGGTACAGCACCACTTCTGGGTTTCTGGTGGTTAATGTAAGATAAGAGTCTCAGGAACTTTGCTGACCAGGCTGGTTTTGAACCACAATCCTCTGGTCTCAACTTCCTTAGTAGGTAAGATTACAGATGTGAGCCAGCAGCATCTAGCTTATATTTGCATTTATGTGCACTTAATGACACTATGTAGACAAAGAATGGAAATTTGAATGAAATGATGACATTGCAACTTTTCAGAAAAATTGAGGTAGCAATAAATATGTCCTCCTTTTCCATGTTGTTACATTAATGACTCATGCGTTATGGACTCTACATTAACATCCTCTGGTGTCTGCGTATGTGGACATAGTATCAGAAATTGTTCATAGATAAATAAAGGAAGACTGAGATTTTTAGAAAGTAATGGAGATCAGGTATGAAAGAACAGCATAGAAGGATATACAACTTATCACACAGAGATTAAGAACTAATCTAAGTGACTAGAATGCTTAAGGCAATGAGGAATAAGCCTAGTTGATAACTAGTTCTTCAATAACCAAAAATGGTTCTCTACAACAGTTTCTGGTATAACTTAGTCATTATTATCATTTATTCCTTCCATCTAGAATTATTTATTCTCTTCTTTAAAAAACTATTAATTAACCTCTTCCTTTTTGATGGCATGATTTACCAAAGAGATTTCCAAATCTCACTTAGACTACACTTCTTATTGTGATTAGCAGTGACCACTCAAAGCCTGAAATCTTTGAATTTTCAGGATTAATCTTCACTTGATATCTAAGCACATTCTTGGCATTAAATGCCATGATCTGTTAACACAATGTTTTTTTTTTTAAACACAGTATTTTAATATAGGTAAAGTAAATGAATTAAGAAGTATTGTTAGGTATCAGTTGGAATAAGCAATTATATACTCCAAGTATGTGGTCTTTATTTTGCATTTACTAGCTAAATGACTTTTTTGCCAGTACTGAGGCTTGAACTCATGGCCAGGAAACAGTTCCTGAATGTTGTTTTTTTTTTTCTCAAAGCTAGAACACTACCACTTGAGGCACAGCTCCACTTCCAGTGTTTCTTTTTCTATTTATGTTGTACTGAGGAATTGAACCTAGGATTTCATGCATGCTAAGCAATAACTGTTCCATTAAGCCACATTCCCAACGCCCCAAATGACTCTTTCTTTTTTTATATTAATAAATTTTTTATTGTGAAAATAACGTAGAGAGGTGTTACAATTACATGAGCAAGGTAATGAGCACATTTCTCATCAATTATTGTTGTCTCTTCCTTCCCCTTACCATCCCCTCACACCGATCCCCTCACACCCTGCAAAAATTGTGAAGTTCATTTTTCAACATAACGTCTTGTACATCTCATTGTCGCAATGGGACATTCTTAAGATGCCATTATTTTTTCATTCTGTTACAATGTATTATCATTTAGGCCAGGTGGTAGAAAACGAAATGGGAAACAATGTTAAGTCTAGTAAGGCTGACATTCCAATCACATCGTTAAGTAAGTACACTGTTAAGATCTTCGGGACTCATAGAACTGTTACATGTGACATTATTATGTAAACATTATTAACCGTCATCTCTGACATCCATAACATTCTGCTTCCATTTCCAAGGTCAAGAGCCAAATATCTTAGCCTTTTTATTGATAGGGTGTTTTGCCTAGGATAGAAGGAGGATGTGGAAGGTGATTTTGGAAAAATATGTATATTGGCTCCCTGTCCACATTTTTTGCATTTTAAAAAAGTGCTACTGATGAACTCCCACATACATCTAATTGTCTATATATCTGCAGAAATGAATGCAGAAATGAATGCAGAAATAAATGAAGACATTTATTCTGGTGGATAGTCCCATTTATTAAAAAAATCCATTTCTGGAAAAAAAAGATACTAAGTGAGTATGAATTATTGTCTATAAAATGGTTTCTTTCCCTTGCACAACAAAAAGTAATATTGAAATAATTACTCCAGCTTTCTTTGAGATTTTTTTTATTGTGAGAATACCGTACAGAGGAGTTACAATTACATGGGCAAGATAGCGAGTACATTTCTTATCAAGCTGTCTCAGTATTAAAATGTTCTCTAACTCCTGTAACATCTAAGCATAAAAGACATGATTTGAAGATCTCAGTAGTTTTAGAAACAAAGATACATAATAGCTTCCTTCCTGCTGAGACAAGTGATAGCAAGTATGATTGATTGTATTATAGAACTCTTTTACCTCTTTATCTCAAATGTTGCATATCTTGGCATATTACTCCATGTCCTGCGTCAGCTTCCTGTAGGTGAGGTTTACCTCTACTCTGCAATGTCAAGATGGGTCATGTGACTTACTTCAGCTTACAAAATTGAACCAGAATGGTGAAAAGCTATTTCTAGGGGAAGATTTCTATCTCATTGTCTGTGTCTAACAGCTCACCTGTTTTTCCTTAGCTATAAAAATAGAATACTTCCAGAGGGAATCTTCTTTCAACTTATATAGTAGAAGAATATAGCATGTGAAATTGAGGCAAAACTCAAATACAGCCTCATACATATAATACAGGCAGAATTAAGCTAATATTAGTATATGATATTAAGATGTTAGTTTCTTACCATTCTTGTATATCTTCATGATAGTTTACTATAGCACACCAGAATTTAACAAAAACTAAACAAGAACTAAACAAACAGGTAACATTTCCTGTTTGATGCTATTATATATTTTTTTAAATACGCATTCTCCATGTGATCACTTGTAGGGTTATTTTTTTCTATAGATATCTTTTTTCTATAGGTTATTTTTTTCTTTTTGACTCTAGAGCACTGTATCTATTATCCACAATCATTATCTAGACCTTGTGATTGAGATGAGGAAGAACAAAATATATAGATTTCTCCTCTTTTCCTCTTCTCCTTTTTCTAGTGTGAATTCTCATCCTTTCTCCAAATTCTCCTATTGATAAAGGAAGAATGACACATTGTGGGATATCAAGGAAAAGGCTTCAAATCAAGATTTCATTCCTTCAGATACAGTTGAATAAATCAGTGTGGCTCAAGGAAGAATAGAAACATGATTTTTTCTCTTTCTGCCTTCCACATAGAGTGTGAACATGACTCCAAATATCTAATAAACCATTTGGCTTGGTTAACTTTTGAAAAATATAGTTAGCTAAATAAATACATATTTTAAAATTTAAAAAATAAATTTTAAATAAATAGTAATTTGTTGTTTGCTTTTGGGAGGCATGATATAAAACTGCATTAACACTGTGAGTTGAGAGGCTAAATTTTATAAGAATATAAAAATAATGAAAAATAGATGATTTTAAAATAAATAGCTTGGAAATACATTTTATTGTGACATAGCCACAGAGACATATTTTTCTTTTCATCTCCACACTGATTCAACTTCAATAAACAATGTAATTCAAATTGCTGTGTTTCAGAAATAGATTAGACACAAAAATTTAGAAAAAGACAACCAGTATTGGGTGTTGCATTCTTTAAAAATAGCAGTCATATAAACATTAACTATAATTCCAAAATAATAACAATCAAATGCTTTTGAAAAGATAAGATTGTGAGCAGAATGTATAAAAAGTGATAGTGTCAAAACTGCTTCAGGAGCTGCTCTCTGGCCTTTAGGATTTCTAGTACATGACAATGTTTTAATCATGATTAATTGCTTTGAGAGACTACTTTTGTCTCGTTATATTTCATTGAAAAAATACGTTGTTCAAAATTAATGAAAGGATAACAGGTTATAGTAGAAAGAATTCTCCACACTCGTTGTGCTAGGCAGTAAAATACCTTTCTAAAATATCGTTGTCCCCAATTTTTAATCCCTCAAATGTAGATTTTCATCATATATGTGTGTGTGCTTTAAAATAATCACCGTTCATTACCCAAGAAGCACAAATTTGAATAATTATCAGATGGTTGAAGTATAACTCAAAGGGGTACATAAAATCCCAGTTCAAAAAGGACATCATTAGGTAAGAACCATCAGAAAGATGTAAAGGGCTGGAAAGGTGGCTCAGTGGTTGAGCGCTTGCCTTGCATGCATGAGGCCCTGGGTTCGATTCCTCAGCACCACATAAGCAAAAAGAAAAAAGCCGGAAGTTGTGCAGTGGCTCAAGTGCTAGAGCACTAGCCTTGAGCTGAATAGCTGAGGGACAGTGCCCAGGCCCAGAGTTCAGGCCCCACCACCGGACTCCAAAAAACAAACAAACAAAAAAGAAAGATGTAAAGATGCTACATTGGAAGATAAAGGAAAAGACAACAACTCAGATTCTGAATTTCTGGAAAGAGGAAGAGAATGTAAATGCCTTTTGCACTAGAATCATCTAAAAACTATTTTACCTGTGTAGGTGGCTTGATTATAATCTAGTAAGACTTCTTTTAGATTTCTGTCTTTTAGAGCTGTAAAATGATAAATACGGATTATTCAATCTAATTAATTTGTAGATATTTGTTACAGCAGATTTGGTTTAGTAAACTAACCCAACAGCCATTTTCTGATGCAACTACAGAGTCACCACATACCCTAGTTTCTGAGAATAAGAAAAATGTTGCCACCAGCTTCATATACAGGTATGATGTACATATAACTAAGGGCCTTGCATTAATGAATTTTTGAAACTCTAAATAATATTTAAATAAGAAGCTCCCTATCTTTATTTTCACATTTGGGGATCACTAAGTACACAGTTAAGTAGAAGGCTAGGTTAAGAATATGGAAATGATCCCTTATTTGCAATATCTAGTATATGTCAGAGTTAAGCAGAAAAGGTCAGATAAGGTGATGTTAGGGAAATGAATTCTAAGATATGTATTCAAACGTTTATTTTTTTCTTTCATGTGATTGTTTCTAACACATTTTTAAGACTATTTCTTTGTTGCTTTGTATGTCCTTCCCACACAGTATAACCCCTGCTTTCACTGTATATGATATTGGTATAATTTGTGGAGGGGAAGGGGAAAAACAAATTGTTTAAATAGAGATAAAGGTGGACCTATTGCAACAATGATAAGTACAAGTCCTTATGTAGAAAACGAACTTCACAACTTTGGTGCAGGTGGGGGGGATGGGGAGCAGGAAGGATTGGGTGGGGGGACAGGGGAGGATGGGAAGGGAGGAGAAGGGTAAACAAAGGATCAGGTTACAATGCTTGATAAGAAATGTACTCATTATCTTGCCCTTGTAATTGTAACCACTCTGTACAGCATTTTCACAATAAAAAAATTGATAAATAAAAAAGAATATGGAAATGTAATCTGTCTAATATAAAAAAGACAATTTCTGTAATTTTGAGTTACAGTTTCTAAAGCAATAAAAAATCATATAAAACAGAATCAGAAACTCAATTTTCTATTTTTCCTAACTTTCCAAAAAAATTAGAGAATCCAGTAAAGATACAGCAATCCCAGGATGGTACAGGATGTTTATAGGATCAGTACATGGTGAAAAAAAGATAACAAAAATGGGCCCCTGTTACATATTGTACCTAGGACACAATATTTCCACAGAAAGGAAAATAGGTCAACATTGTCTTCTTACTCAATCTATTGCCTTCGGCACTGCTGGGATTTGATCTCAGGGCCTGGAATGCCCAATTCATCAAGGGATCAGTGTAAGCACAGCAGCCTCAAACAAATTCACTGCCAGAGAGTTCCCAGGACCTGAGTTCTAGCCTCAGGAGTGGCCAATATATAAATAGATAGATGTGTAAATTGCTGCAAATACACACACACACATATATAAATATATATAGAGAGATGTATATATATATATATATTCCACTGTATATTAAATATATAAATATATTTATAGAATGTGAGATGTCTATATATTATTAAATTACATGTAATATAATATTATTATTAGGTATTAAATTATGCCTCCATTTAATGAAGTGTCATGGATTAAGGCACAATAAATGACTTCCTTGTGTAAAAGGAGCTGAGGGACAATGTCTAGACTCATAGTTCAAGCCTCAGGACCTGAAACAACAACAAAAAAGAGCCAGTAAATCCATGTGTCTGTGGATGTATGCATGTATTTCTATTGGGGAACATACAGAGTCGTTATGAAGAAAGGCACCCAGCTAAGAAATTTGCTTTGAATAGAATGATGTTATAGCACAGAGAGTGCTTTCAAGACAGTGCATGTTACTGGTCAAAAAAAAATTAAGACCCTGGCTTGGAAGTTACACCATTTTTCTTGCAGGCCTGGGATTTGAACTCAAGATCTGGGTAACTCTGTGGCACTATAGGAGAGGTTGAAGACAAGAATTTCAGACCAGTTTCCAGGGCCCGAATTCAAGCTCCAGCACTGGAAAAGTAATATTCATACATGAGAGCTATTTACATACATGTGTTTACTCCATATGACACTTATAACCTTTAGTTATTTTTCATTTTATTTAGTATTATTTTTTTTAAATTTTATTTTATTTTATTTGTGAACATACTGTACAGAGGGGTTACAATTACATGGGCAGGATAATGCATACATTTCTTACCAAGCATTGCAGCCTCCTCCTTTGTTTACCCTTCACATCCCTTCCCAGCCTCCCCCCTCCCCCCCCAATCCCAATCCTTCTCCTCCCCTCCCTATATAAGATTTATTTAATTTATTGCATCTTATCACCTGGATTTATTTGCACATGGATTATACATCATATTGAGAACCAGGACTTTCACCAAGAAGGAAAAATAATGGCTCAAAATTGGCCTCTGACTCCACATCTAAACTATTGGCCATGCTGGGATTTGAACTCAGAGCTCACAATACCCAATTCATGAATAGGTCAGTTGTAGAACAAAAGCCTTTGGCAAAATGAGCTGCCAGCCACTTCTGAGGACCTGCGATCAAGCAATAGTATTGGCAGATAGATAGATAGAAAGATAGATAGATAGATAGATAGAGAGAGAGAGAGAGAGAGAGAAAGAGAGATGTAGTTTCCTATATATATGAGAGAGACAATGGGAGGACATTAAATTATGTATATTATGAATTATTAGTCATTAAATTATGCCTCCATTTAATGAAGTATCATGGTGGAATACTTATTAAAGCATTAATGTAAAAGTAGTCAGTATTCCTTAATTAGGAGAATCATTACATGTTGCTAGAATGGAAGACATAATCCAATACTTTTTGTGTGGCATTCTATAAGAGAATCATGAAATAACTGCAAATTTAATTGATTCTTTTATAATATTCCATTAAGCATTCCCATGGATAGGTATGATTTTCTCAAGATTTCCCTCCAGTCCTGGCATTTGAACTCCAGGCCTTGGTAATTTACTTTGAAACACAAACCATTAGAATGACACTGTGAAGATTTCAGATTTTCATGATGAAAGAAAAGAATGAGAAGAAAAGAAAGTCATGTGTCAGTGGCTCCTGCCTGTAATCCTAGTTCTTCAGGAGGCTGAGAGGAAGAGAATGCCAGTTTGAATTCAGAGAGGACAGGAAATTCCACCACACTCTTATTTCTGAGGGATCACAGGAATAAAAAATCCCCATGAGTGGGGCTATGGATCAAGGGCAGAATGCTACCCCTGAGCAAAAGGAGCTCATGGACAGTGCCTAGGCTCATAGTACAACCACAAGACCTGCCAAAAAACAAAAAGCCAGTACCTCTATGTCTCTCCAGGTATGTATGTATTTCTATTAGTGAAGGTCCAGAGTCCCTATGATGAAAGCTATCCAGCTAGGAAATTTGCTTTGAGTAGAATGATTTCATAGCACAGAGTGCTTTCTAGACAGTGCATGTTCCGGGGCTCCCCTCACTGTTCCCAGTGTAGCCTGAGGTTTTCTCTGCACCCCAGGCTGCTTGAGGAAGACTCTGTCCATTGTTGGAACAGGCAGACAAAAGGAATCACTCCTGTACAGCTGTGCAACAAAAGACTCCTTCCAGGTCAATTAATGAGGAGGAGTGTGGTTGGCCCTCAGGAGTGGCCAATATATATATATATAAATAGATAGATGTGTAAATTGCTGCAAATATACATACATATAAATATATAGAGATATATATATTCCACTGTATATTAAATATATAAATATATTTATAGAATTTGAGATGTCTATATATTATTAAATTATATGTAATATAATATTAATAATTATTAGGTATTAAATTATGCCTCCATTTAATGAAGTATCATGGATTAAGGCACAATAAATGACTTCCTTGTGTAAAAGCAGCTGAGGGACAATGTCTAGACTCATAGTTCAAGCCTCAGGACCTGAAACAACAACAAGAAAGAGCCAGTAACTCCATGTGTCTGTGAATGTATGCATGTATTTCTATTGGCAACGGTGCCTTCCTAGGTTTCTGTAAGCTTGCTAAATTTAAGCACATGTGTAATATCACAATGCTTCCTGTCATCTAGGGCTGGTGAAGCTCATCAGGTTTTGAAACCTTTGACCACTCCTAGTTGGGCCCTGGGTGGCTACGTTTCAGGGTTGAACACAGAACCTGGGTGCTGACAATGAGCTCAGAGCAGAAGCTCAGTGCTTTACCATTTGGTGTCACAGATTCACTTCTGGTATCTGTGTGTGTGTGTGTGTGTGTGTGTGTGTGTGCGCGCGCGCGTGCGTGCGTGCGTGTGTGTGTGTGTGTGCACGTGCGTGCGTGTGTGTGTGTGTGTGTGTGTGTGTGTATGTTCATACACTTGTCCTGGAGCTTGAACTCAGGACCTGAGCACTGTACCTGCGTTTCTCCTGTACAAGGATAGCACTCTACCACTTGAGCCACACATCCACTTCAGGTTTTTTTCTAGTGATGTGGTGCAAAGGAATCAAACCCGTGGATTCATACATGCAAAGCACTGTATCGCTAAGACACATTCTTAGCATTACTCTTCAGGTTTCTTTCTTTTTTTTCTTGGAAGTTGGAGGAATTGAAGTCTAGGCCTAGATGTTGTCCTTGAGTTCTTCAGCTAAAGCCAATTGCTCTAACACTTGAACTACAGCACCCCTTAAGGGTTTTGGTGGATCACTAAAGAGAAGCATCTCAAGGAATTTTCTGCCCAGGTTGGCTTTGGACTGTGAACCTCAGCTCTCAGTCTCCTGAGTACCTAGGATGGCAGGCGTGAGTCAGTAGTGCCCAGCTTACACTTCAGATTTCTAAATGGTGAATAGGAGATAATTGTCTCATGGGACCTTTTGTGTTTGGGATAGTTTGGAACCGAGATTGTCAGATCTCAGCTTCTTGAGTAGTCAGGATGACAGACCTCAGCTACCACATTCTATACCATAACACTTTGTCGCAAGGGGGTCCTTGGCTCCACATGGTAGGGCGCTACCCATGATTGCAACAGATAAGTGTCAGTGACTAGGCCCTGAGTTCAAGGTTAATGACCAAGAAGCATAAACCAAAAACGTTGTCTGCAGGAGACAACTCACTAGAGTTATGTACACACATAATTTTGGCCATGACATGGGGACATATCTGAGCCACAAGTTCTCATCTGCACAATCATCTTACTTGTGGAGCTCTTACAAGAACCAGATGAAAAAGTGCACCCTGTGAAGGACTCAGCACACAACACCTTATGGAGGACTCATCACATAGCTGTATCCTAACGCTGTCATTAGAATTAGGATGCTTGCATCAGTATCACCATTCTTTCAGAAACACAACACAAACAGCCCAAATTTAGATTTTAAAGGGGTGGGGTTTTTGGGGGGAGAGAGATTCAGAAACAGGGATTGCATTGAAAGATTGGGGGTATTGTCCTAAGATCTTTTGCTCAAAGCTAGAGCTCTTCCATTTTGAGCCACAGATCAGTTTCACAGACTTCCTGCCAGAGCTGGGTTTTAAACCCACCAGTGTCAGATCTCAGCCCCCAAGTATCTTAGATAACAGGGCTGAGTGAGCCAGCAGCATCTGGTTCCGTGGAGCTGTGTTGCAGCAGTTTACCTCTGGCTAAGTCAGGTTAGATGGCAGCTGTAAGTACTAGACTCCCAGCTTGCTCTGTGATGAGGTTTTTGCAGCCCCATCCTTATATAGTTGCAGACAGAGTCAGAACATTCTATCTTTTCTTTTTTTGGTGCCAGTCCTGGGTCTTGAATTAGGGTCTAGACACAGTCTCTAAGCTTTTATGCTCAAAGCTAGTGCTCTACTGCTTGAGAGACAGCATGACTTCTGGATTTTTCTATGCACACGTTAGTGAGGAATCGAACCCAGGGCTTTGTACGTACTAGGCAAGCACTCTACCACTGAGCCCCAGTAGTGACAAGTGTATAAACAGATAAATGTGTAGATTGGTAGATAGATAGATAGATAGATAGATAGATAGATAGATAGATAGATAGATAGATAGATAGATGTAGATGCATATAACATGAGATGTCAGTATGTTATGAAATTGCATATATGACATTACTACCAATTATTGGCAATTAAATTATTCCTTCCTTTCTTAAGTATCATGATTGAATACATAATAAAATATTAATTGAAAATTAGTCAATGGAGTATAATTGTTGTGTATAATTTTATAATATAAATTACTATTGTAATTACCAATGAATTGTTAGTTTTACAACATTCCATTCGTACAGATGTATATTGGAAAGCATTTCTTTAGACTCTCCCTCCATTCATTAGTGCCAGACCCGGGATTCAACCGCCAGGCCTAAGTTGCCAGTTTTGGCTTGGCTTCCCTAATAGCCCACCAAACATCAGCAATGTAAGGTCAGGTACACATTCTGGGCCTTGTCACTTACACTCACGATGGTCACAATAAAAAGTGGGGGGAAGTAAAACCACCTGCTTGAACTTCTCAGTTTTAGCCTTCTCCTTTTTATTTTTATTTTTTGCCAGCCCCGAGATTTGAACTCTGGACCTACGAACCCAGGATCGGCTTTGGCAGATATGCCAAGACTTGTGTTCAAGCCCGGTGCTAGGCCCAAAACAAAATAATAATAATAATAATAATAATAATAATAATAATAACAACAGGGCCATGGCTTGGAATTTGCACCATTTTTCAGACTGGCCTGGGACTTAATCTCAGGGTCTGGGTAACTCTGTGCACTGTGGGTGAATTGGGAAGATCAACATCCTTGAAGACAAGAAATACAGTACTGAACCTAGCAGAGAAACAATAGCTCACGCCTATCACTCCAGCTCAGGAGGCTGAGATTTTCGGGATCATAGGTGAAGCCAACCAAGGCAGGAAAATCTATGACAGTCTGACTTCCACTTCTAAAAGGTCAGATGTTCAACAGCTTCCTGTGTTTCCCTTGTTGATGATAAGTTAGTTGCACTCTCAATGTTCTTAGAGTTCTCAAGCTATAGAATCAGGAAAGAAACATCATTGACACATCCTGGGTTCAAATAAAGTTCTCAGGACCCAAGCCCTAGCCCTGTTAGCAGGAAGAACTCCAGTGTAACACTATATTTGAAGGACAGAAAACAGTTTCAAAAGCCAGGCTAGGGTCAGAGACCTAGGCCTGCAGGATTAGGAGGCAGAATGTACACACTCAACAGGCAACTGAGCTGCAAAACCACTTCATTCATTCCAGGCACAGACAGCAATGGGGGGAAACCTGAAACACTTGTTAAAGTTACACCAGGGTCAGGCTTTACTCAGTCTCTTCCAACAAGGACTAATTAACCTTCCACCCTTAGGTGAAGTGAACCTCAGGCAATCTTTAACTAACCAATAGAGAGCCAGTTTAGTGGGGGAGAGGGGAGGAAGAGAGGAAAAACCCTGCTCTCTGGTATTAGGGAGTGGGTTTTTGACTCTCCATCTGTCAGTTTTGAAGGCCTTTCTTCTACCTCTGCAAGTCCATTCTCCTTGCTTCATTCTCCACATCATTAATGCAAATCCTCAGTCCAAGGAGAGGCAGGGCCCTTTCCCTTCTCTCTCAAAGCAGCTGAGTTAGAACCTGGCTCTGCTCTCTTGGCTCTGGGGGCTTCAGCTGCCTGAGAAATGGGAGACAGTCTTCTTGCTCTGCAGTTGTGTGAAGGTGATGCTGGTCCTGGCACACTGCAGAAAGCCTCATGATTGGATATTGTTCTCTTGTTTCTTCCTGTCGTCCAAGACAAGTTTCATCTATCATTTTTCTATCTATCTATCTATCTATCTATCTATCTATCTATCTATCTATCTATCTATCTATCTATCTATCTATCTATCTATCTATCTATCTATGTATCTATCTATGTATCTATCTATGTATCTATGTATCTATGTATCTATCTATGTATCTATGTATCTATGTATCTATGTATCTATGTATCTATGTATCTATGTATCTATGTATCTATGTATCTATGTATCTATCTATCTATCTATCTATCTATCTATCTATCTATCTATCTATCTATCTATCTATCTATCTATCTATCTATCTATCTATCTATCTATCTATCTATCTATCTATCTATCTATCTATCTATCTATTTGTCTGTCTATCCACCTACATAACTACCTAGCTACCTACCTACCTACCTACCTACCCATCTCTTTGACATTTCTTGTGCTGAACTCAAGGCCTGAGCATTGTCTCTAGCATTCTACTACTTGAGCCACAGCACCAATTCTGGATTTTCTGTGTATGTGCTACTGAGGAATCGAACCCAGGGCTTCTTGCATGCTAGGCAAGCACTGTCTCATTAATCCACATTCCCAGCCTCCTCATATTTTTTCTTAAGGGTAGTTTTTACATAAGTATGCTACCATTTTGTTTCCTCAAGTGTAATTTTCTGAAAACCAGTTATTTCTATGAATCATGATCTTCTCTTCCTCTGCCTGATTTGTGACTATCCTGCATTGGACTCATAATTAAATGTAAATAAATGCTGCTGAGAGCTTCACTGTGCATTATATAAGGACACAGGCCTGCAACCCTGGGAAAAAAAAGCGATGGGGCTGAAATGAAGAGAATGATACAGTATGCGCAACGGGCATATCTGGAAAAGGAATCAGTAAATAAAAGAAGAAGCATTGCATACAGCCTGTTTGCCCTCAGGGAGGTAATATACACACCTAAGTAAGTAGGGCACTGACACATAAACTTGGCCTTCTCTTTTTGAAATTTATTTGTGGCCATGCCAGGGCTTAAACTCAGGGCCCAATGCGTTCCTCAGCTATTTTGCTCAAGGCTGAGGTTCTACCACTGCCACAGCTCCACTTCCAGCCATCTGGTCATTAACTGGACATAAGCACCTCCTTGGCTTTCCTACCTGGTCTGACTTGTATCTCCTGCTTTTCATTCTCTCTCAAAGCTGGAGCTCTACCCTCTAGGCCACTGCTCCACTTCTAGTTTTCTGGTGGTTTATTGGAGATAAGAGTCTCACAGACTTTTCTGCTAGGGCTGGCTTTTAATGGTGATCTCCTGAGGAGGCTTCAAGCGACTTTCCTCAGAGATTCACCTAGGTGCCGTTCAACACAATCCTTTAGTCTAAATCTCGAGAGGTACTAGAGAAAAACAGAAACAGGAAGATGCTTCTACTGTGTTCTAGATACTTGAGGTTTGAGACACAAAACACTCATAATTATTTGTTCATTTTATAGGCAAAAGGAGCAATGCAGAGAGTATGAGGATCATTCCAGCTTTCCGTCCTCTCATCCTGCAGCTCAATGCTAAGTGACAGAACTGGCATGTCTTGTGGACATTTGCTCCTAAATAGTGTGACACTCATTTCTCACTTTTGACTTCAAACCTGTGACCAGAGGGAAAGATGAGGAGAGAAAATTCTTCTCAGAGAAAGCAGCTATGAAGAACATTGGGTTGGTCTGGGAAGGTGGCTCAGTGGTAGAGCGCTTGCCTTGCATGCATGAGGCATGGGTACGATTCCTCAGCACCACATAAGCAGAAAAATAAGCCAGAAGTGGTGCTGTGGTTCAAGTGATAGAGCGCTAGTCTTGAGCTGAAAAGCTGAGGGATAGCGCCCAGGCCCTGGGTTCAGACCCCATGACTGTACCCCCCCCCAAAAAAAAAAACAACATTGGGTAGTTAATTTATAAGTTCAAACTATTGGAATGACCCTATTAAGAAGTCTGATTGTCCAGATTAAAATATGAAGAATTAATGAAAGAAGGTGTCAGTGGCTGCTGACTGTAACCCAGCTCCTCAGGAGGCTGAGATGTAGAGAATCTGAGTTTTAATCCAGTCAGCATAAGAAAGTCCTCAACAATGTTATTTCTAAGAGATCACAGAAAAATCCAGTAGTGAGGCTGTGACTCAAGCTTAATGCACTACCCTTGAGCAAAAGAAGCTCAGGGACAAAGCCTAGGCTCATAGTTCAACCCCAGGACCTGTCTCCTCAACAAGAACCTGTACCTAAATGTCTTTGCATATGTATGTATGTGTTCCTATAGGTGAAGCTTCCGTGTAGCTATGAGGAATGGCACCAAGCTAGGAAATTTGTATTCAATAAAATTATATCATAACACAGAGATTGCTTTTATGTCATTTCATGTTCCAGAGCTCCCCTCAGTTTTTCCAGTGTAGCCTGAGTGTTTCTCTGCATTCCAGGCCTGCTGGAAGTAGTCACTCTCATTGTCTGGACAGACAAACAAAAGGCATCAGTCCTGTACAATTTTGTAACAGACAACTCCATCTGGTCCAATTAGTGAGGAGTGTGGGCGGGCTCTGAAGGTAGGGAGAAATGGGCTTCTTTGTACCCCAAGCTATCTCTTGCCCTAATGCTCTGTCTTAAGAGGAAGCCTTCTTTGTGCTACCTCCCATGCCAGGCCAAGTTCTTTGCAATTATTCTGCCTTTGTGAGACTATATTCCCGTGTTCAGATACATGCTCAGTATAATTCAAAAGTCCTTCTGGCAGACAACTAGGGCACTGAATCTAATGAAATGTTTCATTGCCAGTGGTGATGGGCTTATGATGCCTCTCCTAGGCTTCCGGAAGCTTGGAAAATCCAAGCATATGTTGGATATCACAAAGCTTCCTGTCATCTATGGCTGGTGAAGCTCATCAGCTTTTGAAACCTTTGAGCTCTCCTAGTTGGGCCCTGGGTGGCTAGTGCTGAGTCCTTCACTGTGTACAGTGTGCTGAGTCCTGCATTAGGTGCTGGGTGCTGAGTCTTTCACAGGATGCTGTGTTCTGAGTCTTGTAAAGAATGTTATATGTTTTGTCCTTAAAAGGGTGAATTCTTTCTTCTTGTCCTTGTAAGAGCTCCACAACTAAGATGATTATGCAGACAAGAATATTGAGGCTCAGATATGTCCCCATGGATGGTACAAATTTATGTATTACTGAAGACTAGTGAGTTGTCTACTGGGTGCTGACCATGAGCTCAGAGCATAAGTGTAGTGCTTTACCATTTGTGTCACAGCTTCACTTCTGCCTCTGTGTGTGTGTGTGTGTGTGTGTGTGTGTGTGTGTGTGTGGGTGCGTGTGTGTGTGTGTGCATACACTAGTCCTGGAGCTTGAACTGAGGACATGAGTACCTAGTTTCTCTTGTACAAGGATTGCCCTCTCTTACTTGATCCAGAGCCACTTCAGTATTTTTCCTAGTGATGGGGTCTTGAGAAATCAAGCCCAGTGTTTCATATATGAAAAGTACTCTACCCACAAGGCACATTCCTAGCCCTCTACTTCAGGTTTGTTAGTTTGTTTCTGTCTTTTTTTGTTGTTGTCAATTGTAGGAGTTGACGTCTGGGCCTGGGTGCTGTCCCTGAGCAATTCAGCTCAAATCTTGTGCTCTACCACTTGAGCAACAGAGCCACGTCAGGTTTTCTAGTGGTTCAATTGTGCTAAGTGTCTCAAGGACTTTTCTGCCCAGGCTAGCTTTGAACCATGATCCTCAGATCTCATCCTCCTGAGTAGCTAGGATGAACTGCATGACTCATAAAGACACAGCTTCCACTTCAGGTTACTTAATGGTGAATTGGAGATAATGGTCTCATGGTATCTTTTGTGCCTGGAATAAATTGGAACCCAGATCCTCAGGTCTCAACATCCTGAGAAGGCAAGATGACAGACCTTGACTATAGAACCCTAGGCTGTGGGACTTTGCTCCAAGGGGGTCCTTGGTTCCATGTGGTGGATTGCTAGCCATAAGCTCAAGAGGTAAGGGTCAGTGCCTAAGCCCTGATTTCAAGGTTCCTGACTGAGAAAAAACAAAACAAACAATTGTCTGCAGTAGAAACTCACTAGTCTTCAGTAATACATAAATTTGTACCATCCATGGGGACATATCTGAGCCTAAATATTCTTGTCTGCATAATCATCTTAGTTGTGGAGCTCTTACAAGGAAAAGAAGAAAGAATTCACCCTTTTAAGGACAAAACATATAACATTCTTTACAGGACTCAGAACACAGCATCCTGTGAAAGACTCAGCACCCAGCACCTAATGCAAGACTCAGCACACTACACACAGTGAAGGACTCAGCACATAGAATCCTGTGCAGGAGTCAGCACACAGAACCCCATGAAGGACCCATCACCCCAGGAAGGACTCATCACATAGCTGTATCCCACAAGCTGTCATTAGTATTAGGGTACTTTCATCAGTATCACCATTCTTTCAAACACACATCACAAACTGCACACAGTTCACATCTAATGATTCAGAGGGGTGTTTTTTGGGAGGGTCAGCCACAAGGAGTGCACTAAAATGTTGGGGGTACTGTCCTAAGAGGTTTTGTTCAAGGCTAGAGCTCTACTACTTTGAGCCAAAGATCAGAGTTTCACAGACATCCTGCCAGGGCTGGGTTTTAAAACCACCAGTGTCAGATCTCAGTCCCCAAGTATCTTGGATGACGGGTGAGCAAGCCAGCAGCATCTGATTCCGTGGAGCTGGATTCCAGTGGTATACCTCTGGCTAAGTCTGGTTAGATGGCAGCTGTCTGCATCAGCCTCCTGGCTTGCTCTGTGATGAGGTATTTGAAGTCCTATTCTTATAGAGTTGCAGTCACCACATTCAATCTTTTTGTGGTGCCAGTCCTGGGTTTGAGTAATGGTCTAGACAGAATCCCTAACATTTTATGCTCAAATCTAGTGCTCAACTGCTTGAGTGACAGCACAGCTTCTGGATTTTTATTGCATGTGGTAGTGAGGAATCGAATCCAGGGCTTTGTATGTACTAGCCTTCACTATACCACTGAGACCCAGGAGTGACAAGTGTATAAACAGATAAATATGTAGATTGGCATATATATACATAAATATGTATATATATGTATAAAACAAGAGAAAGATGTCTGTATATTATGAAATTACATATATTACTACCATTTATTGACAATTAAATTATTCCTTCCATTTGTAAGTATCATGATTGAATACATAATAAAGAATTAATTGAAAATTAGTCAATGTAGTATAATTGTTGTGTATAATTTTATAATATACTCATTAACTACTAATTTAATTGTTACTTTTATAACATTCCACTTGTATGGATGTATATTGGAATGCGTTCCTTAGTATCTCCCACCAATCTTTAGTGGCAGTCCCTGAATTCGACCTTCAGCCTAAATTGAGATTTTGGCTATGGCTTTCCTAACAGAAAGCCAAATGTCAATATGCAAGGTCATGTACACATTCTGGGCCTTGTCACTTAGACCAAGGAAGGTCGAAATGCAAAGGAAAAAAAATGTAAAATCACCTTCTTGAACTTCTCCATTTTATCCTTCTCCTTTTTATTTTTTTTGCCAAGACCTAGATTTGAACTTGGGTCCTAGGATCCCAGGGTGAGCTGTGTCAGAAATGCCAAGACCTGAGTTCAAGCCCAGTGCTTGGCCAAAAAAAAAATAATAAGGCCCTGGCTTGGAATTTTCACCATTTTTCTGGCAGGCCTGGGATTTGAACTCAGGTTCTGGATAATATTGTGGCAATGTGGGTAAAGGGGAAAGGCTCACTGTCCTTGAAGACAAGAAATTCAGACCAGTTCCTAGGGCCTGAATTGAAGCTCTAGCACTGGAAAAAATAATATTCGTATATGATATATATGTACATACATGGGTTTAGTGAGTATGAAGTTTATTACCTATATTTGTTTAGTATTATTACATATATAACATTTCACTTATTACATCCTAACACATATTATATTTGCATATAGATTATATATCATACTGAGACCCAGGACTTTTTTTTAGAAAAAAAATGTGTCAAACGTGACTTCTTACTCCATGAATAAATTTTTGGCGATGCTGGGATTTCAACTCACAGCCTAGAATATCCAATCCTTAAATGGGGTCACAGTCTTAGCACATGAGCCTCTGGCAAATGTGCTGCCAGGAAGTTCTGATGACCTGTGATTGAAACACAGTAGTAGTAGTGCCAAATATATATATTGATAGATGTTTAGATTGCTGTATATATATGTATATATATATATAGAGAGAGAGAGAGAGAGAGAGAGACAGAGACAGAGACAGAGAGAGAGAGAATGTGAGCATATCATCAAAATTATATATAGTTACCAATTATAGTTATTAAGTTATGTATCCTTTTAATGAAATATCATGGTTGAATACTTACAAAAGCATTAATTAAAAATTAATCAATATCCTTCCATTTGGGGAATCATATCATGGTGCTACAATGGAAGATATAAATCCAATAATTTTGTGTGGCATTCCAAAATAGAATCATGAATTAACTGCAAATTTAATTATTACTTTTATAACATTCCATTAGCATTCACATAAATAGGAACACGTTTGTGAGGATCTCCTTCCATTTCTGGGTGGCAGTCCTGGCATTCTAACTCCAGGCCTGTGTAGTTTACTTTGAATGCAAACTATTGGAATGACACTGAGAAGATTTCAGATTGTCACAATTAAAAAAAGAAAAATAAGAAGAAAAGAAAGCCAGATGTAAGTGGTTCCTGCCTGTAATTGTAGTTCCTCAGGAGACTGAGATGTAGAGAATGCCAATTTGAATTCAGCCAAGGCAGGAAAGTTCCCGATACTCTTATTTCTAAGAGATCACAGGAAAATATCCCAATGGGTTGGGGCTGTGGCTCAAGAGCAGAGTGCTACCCTTGAGCAAAAGGAGATCAGGGGTAGGACCTAGGTTCATATTTCAACCTCGGACCTGCCAAAGAAAAAGAAGAAGGCAGTATCTCCATGTCTCTGTGTATGGATGGATGATGTATGGATGATGGGCATTCAGCAGGTTGCCCACGGCCAGCCCCCCAACCTGGGCAAGCTGGGACAAGCCTTCAGAGAAGTCCTAAGTCTTAGCCAGTATCTGGAACAAAGCATCCTTCACTGTCATGTAATAATTGAAGCCCTGAAGGTTTGCCTCGGCTGGTGTATGCAACAGGTGCATTATTTTCTGGCTGAGGTGTTCCATTGGGACATCTAGCAGCCAGCCACTGCTTCCACGGAGACCACAGTTCCTAGGCTGTAGGAGTTGTGGAAGGTTCTGGCTCCATATTCCCTATCCCTCTGTAGGATGTGAGACTAGATCTCTAGGGCCTGGTGGCTATCACTCATTCATCATTCCTCATTGTCGAGTCTCAGGGTGGTCCCAAATCCTGGCAAAGATATGAAATAGCCAGCAATTTCTGTGCTGAAAAGGGTACGCAAATAAATACAACCCTCATAGCCCCTATTAGAAGTGAGCTTTGGGCTGCAAATATGGCATATTGGTAGACTGCAAACATGAAACCCTGGGTTTGATTCCTCAGTACCACATAAACAGAAAAAGGCAAAAGTGGTACTGTGGCTTAAGTGATACAATATAGCTTTGAGCAAAAGCAGCTCAGGAACATGCCCAGACCCTGAGTTCAAGCCCCAACACTGACAAAGAAATAAAATGTGAGTTGGTGAGACAGACTCTTCTGGGACTCAGAGGAGCACCGAGGTTATAGGTAAGAGGTAGAAGGCAGGTGCTGGTGGCTCACCCCCGTAATCTTGGCTACTCAGGAGGCTGAGATCTGAGGGTCATAATTGCAAGCCAGTGCAGGCAAGAAAGCCTATATGAGACTCTTTTCTCCAATTAAGCACCAAAAAAGCCAGAGCTGTGGTTCAAGTTGTACAGTGCTACTCTTGAGCATAAAACCTCAGGGATAGTGTCCAGGCCATGAATTCAAACCCGAGGACTAGTACACACACACACGCACACACACACACACACACACACACACACACACACACACACTCACACACACAGATGCACGTGCACACACACATACATTCACCAATATAGAGAATTTACCAGCCAGCCTGCACAAGTTATATCTCTATAGCAATTCAATATAAAAAAGAGGGAGAAGGGAAGGAAAGACTTGCTCCAGGAGGTGATATAACCAGTGCCAAGATTCTACAGGACTTCTAAGATGTGGATACAGGACAGAGAGCCTCAGGCAGAAGGTACACAGCATGAGCAAAGTCCTGAGGTGTGCTGTAGAGCAGGTGGTGTGGGTGGAATGAAGGTTCTGTGGCTTCAGAAAATCTGGCAGGAAATTCAAGGCTGGGTCAAGGTTTGTACTTGTGTCACAGGTAGGGAAGAGGGTGGTGTCCCAGAATGGGGCTTAGGGGGAATATTAGCTTGTCTTTTCACCAGGGACCCCAGCAATTTCCTGTGACTGGAGGACTATTTTTCACAGCTCCTGACCCTCAGGCCTCCTATGCATGGAGGAGTCAGGGCAAATGCAGCGAAGAACTCTTGCTTAAGAAAAGCTTCTACCCAGTGCCACCAGTGGCTCAACCCCTGTAAATCCTAGCTAATCAGGAGAGTGAGATCAGAGATTGTGGGTCAAAGCCAGCTCAGGGGAGCAAAGTTAGTAAGACTCTTCTTGCCAATGAACTACCAAGAGCCAGAAATGGAGCTGTGGCTCAAGTGGTAAAGTGCCAGCCTTGAGGGAAAAAGTTAAAAGACCAGAGCCCAGACCATGATTTCAAGCCCCAGTACTGGCACAGAAAAAATAAAAGCTTTCAGGAGGTCCCAGTCCACTGTGGAGAAAGGCTATTATCAGCGGGGCACCAGTGGCTCATGCCTGTCATCCTAGCTACTCAAGGCTGAGACCTGGCGATTAATCATGAATCAAAGCTAGTTCTGGGAAGACTCTTATCTCCAATGAATCACCAAAAAGCTGGGAAGCAGAGCTACTGTAGTTCAAGTGGTACAGCACCAACCTTGTGCAAACAAGCTGAAGAATAGCACCTAGCCTCTGAGTTCAATCCCGGTAAACACACACACACACACACACACACACACACACACACACACACACACACTAACATCTTTAGCAGGTGCCAATGACTCATACCAGCAATCCTGGCTAATCAAGAGGCTGAGATCTTAGAATGGCAGCTTGAAGCCAGCCCAGGCAGGAAAGTCCGTGAGACACTTATCTCCACTAACCTACTAAAAAGAATGAAAGTAGAGCTGTGGTTCAAGTGATAGAATGTTAGCTTTCAGCAAAGGAAGCTCAGGGACAGTGCCTAGGCCCTGAGTTCTAGCTCTAAGATTTTTGTAAAGACACCCTTTGCCACCCCCACAAGCCATAAATACAGATTTTGGTCATCCTAGATCTCACTTCCACTCCTGCCACTTCCACAGTACTGTCACAAGTGGCTGGTGTGTGGCCAACACTGTGTTAAGAAGTGAACATACACATGGGGAGGCATAGCCAGGTCAAGTTAAGGCCCCAGATCATTGAGGTATTGGCCCTACCAGTCACTCATCCCCCAGTGCCCTGGATCTGGAATCAGAAGTCTGTGTCTCTGTATTCTGGGCTTCCAGAAATGACTAGAAGGACCTGAGAGGCCCAGCTAGGGCTGGAAGATAGACTTTCCTGCGCTAAAATCTATTTGCATTTCCTTAAGACCAACCGATACTTCCAAGCCTCCTTGACCTCACCTCCTATGTAACCCTGGATCCTCCTTGTTTGGGTTGTGTACAGTCTGCTACAAGCTCGAATTGCCCAGAGCCACCAGCAACCCAACCATTCCCCTCTCCACTTCCAGCCTGCTGAGATGGATGTGCAATCAGAGGCCCAGAGGAGGAAAGGCATAGGACATCGCATGACTGAGGCCCTCCCGCTGAGGCAGGGGAGACCCTATGCCAACTGGCACTGCTGTCCCAGAATCCTCTGGAGGTTGCCAAATATTTGGACAGCGAGACTTGTGCTCCAGAGAAAAGCTAGAACACAGGCCTCTGGCAATTTAAGACTCATTGTAGACCCTGATAGGGGGCTAAATGCAAGGTCGGTGGGAAGATGGGCACCATTTGAGGTCAGAAAGAGGCAGACAGGCATCAAGGAAGGGGACAGAGAAAGACAAGGGAAAATTACACACACACAAACACACACACAAATACACATTCACACACATGGACCTTCCAAGGACTCAGAGGTTCCTGAGAACAGAACCATGAACCTCTCCATTAGGATCACATCCGCCCCACGAGAGGATGGCACTATAGTACTCAGACCAACTGTAGACACAACATCGAGCCTCTCACATATCCGGAATGTCTCATAACCCAGCATGGAATTTCCTACCGTACACACTGCTATGTGGAATACTCAGCCACCTCTTTGTTTATTGTTGTTGATGGAGTTTGAACTCTGGGCCAGGGCACTGTCCCTTAGTTCTTCAGCTGAAGATGAGCACTCTACCACTTGAGCCACAGTGCCACTTCCTGTTTTCTGCTGGTTCATTGGATATCAAGTCTCACAGACTTTCCTGCCCAAGCTGGTAACTTCTTGCAACTCTTGACTTCAGACTTTGACACCCAGCATCCAAATCCATTCTTCAATGGAGAGAATACAGACACAATAATCCCACCCCTTCACCCATTCGCCTACTCCCTGCCTGCCTCAGGCCTGGTCCTCTTGAGTTCTTGTTAAGTAACCACCCATCCTACTGAGGCTTCAAACTGGGGTAAACTTGGGGAGTTCATAGAAGGATCTGTACAGTGAGGCCAGTACCTGGTCTCTCAACCACAGCACACACACACACACCTCCACATTTTTGCAGGCAAAGATGTTTTACTTTCTTTCTTTTTTTCAGTTGTGGGGCTTGAAATGTGGGCCCAGGTGTTATCCCTGAGCTCTTCAGCTCAAGGTGAGCACTCTACTCCTTGCGCCACAACATCCCTTCCTGTTTTCTGGTGGTATGTTGGAGATAAGAGTCTCAGGGTCTTTCCTGCGCAGGCTGCTTTGAACGGTGATCCTCAGATCTCGGCTCCTGAGTACCTAAGGTGACAGCCATGAGCTACTGGCACCCGGCCAAACATACTTCTCCATGCTTATCATCCTATCGCCTCAGGAGAGTGAGATATGAGGACTGCAGTTGGATGTCACCCTTGGAAGCAAAGTCCATGAGAACTCTTTATCTCTAGTTAAACACCCAAAAAAGCTAAAAGTGGAGCTGTGGTTCAAATGGTAGAGTGCTATCTTGGAGTATAAAAGACAAGACCCATGCCCTAGTTTCAAGCTTTTTCTAGCTAGACCAACACAAGAATGTGAAACAGGTGGTCACACGGGAGCTCAAAGCTCACACATAATACTCAAACCTCCCAAAACAGACCCCATCTGGCTCTGATTCTCTAGATTCTATGTCCTACATCATGGCAGTCTTACATGGGACTGACCATGCACCAAGTTAGGACGTTAAAGTACAATCTCATACTGAGGATGCACTGGCCTTATCAAAGTCTCAGCATCTCTCATTGTCCTGCCTCAACACTGGGCAGTGAGGTGAGGTTTAATTATCCAACCACAGGATATGGCAACCAAAGTGTTTCTTGGTCAAGGGAAGGAGACTGGGGGGCTCTAGGTCCCTCTCTCTGGGGAAGGTGAAAAGGGCTGATCTAGCCCAGGAATGTTCCTCGGGTGTGAGGGTTATCAAAGAAACAACTGCTCAGATCCCAGTGCCTCTGGTTTTCCCACCAGTCTCTACCCAACCCTGCCCCACCTTTACTCTGCCCTCTCTGAATCCCAGATCTGCCATCTACACTAAAGTCTGATCCAGCAAAGAGACCCACTTCTGCCTCTGAGAATGGCATTCATGGGGCCCTAGCACCCTCTAGATGAAGTCGTGGGGGAACATGGGTCTCAACTCCCGCCCTCATTCCAAGGCTGTCCTGTGCCAGTGGTATGCTTACCTCTGTCTCTGGTGGAGGAATGAACACCAGGGCTGTCATCTTCAGATTCAGCCCTCAAAAGTCCCAGTCCCCAAGGATGTATTGCATAGTAATCCTGCAGTGAACAACATCCAGGTCGTCAACAGTGAACCTAAGGTGCCAGAACTTTTAATAGCAGTGTGGTTGGGTCAAAGGCTCTATCACTGGTCATCTAGGTTGTCAGGTGAGATCATGGCTCCAATGTTCAGACACAGCTGACCTGGGATCATCCTCCCTCTTCATCTTCCTGCTTATCCCTTGCCCCCTTCACCCCAATAGCCCTAGCCCTTGGATACTTTCTTCTTAGCTGACCAGAAAATAAACTCCCTGGGGTTGTAGAAGAGTGAAACCTGGTGACTCACCCTGAGCCCTAGTGTCTACCCAAGGCTGCTTCTTTCTGCATTCGGTGACCACACAGCTCCTGGATGTAATTAAGTTGCTGAGGGGTCAGTGGCTTGGTCCGTCATAATGTCTTTAGGCTCTGAAACTGTCCCCACAGAGATTGTGAAAGGTTGGCTCTCTTGATTCAGGGACTCCAAACCAAGGCTTGCATGTTCCCCCTTCTTTCTTCCTTTCCTCTTTTTCTCCCTCTGTCCTTCCCTCCTCTCTCTCTCTCTCTCTCTCTCTCTCTCTCTCTCTCTCTCTCTCTCTCTCTCTCTCTCTCTCTCTCTCTCTCTCTCTTTTCTTTGTGTCAGTCCTGCACCTTGAAGGAGCCTAGGTGCTGTCCCCGAGCCTTTTTACTCAAGGCTAGCAGTCTATGGTTTGAGCTACAATCCACTTCGGTTGTTTTGTTTTTGGTTGTTAGAGACAAGAGTCTTACAGGCTTTCCTGCCTGAGCCAAAATCCTTGATCCTCCGATCTCAGCCTCCTAAGTAGCTAAGATCACAGGCATGAAGCACTGGCATCCAGCTCAAACCAAGGTTTCTTCATGTGCTGTGGAACCAGTCCTGGAATCTTTCATTGTCTATGACACCCCAGAGCTTGGCACACACTGTAATGATTTGTTGGATAAATAAATGAACTTATGTCTATGGCAATACTTCAGAAAATTCCCATCTGATTAAAGTAAGTGTCCTCTGTGGGGGAGGGGGGTGAAGCCTGATGTTCTCCCACAGTTCTCCCTCCTTCCTCTTTCCGCCCTCCTGATGGCACCACAGTTAACTGTTTTGGCTCTGAGGATGTGAGCCACGATGTACACCCTGGATTCTGGGACCTCTTGGATGCCTATCTTCTCAAAGATCTCTGTCCAGCTGCTGACCCACTCAATTCCCCACTCAGGTGTGAACAAGGTTGCCATGAGCTGAATGTCTGGCTCAAGTGGCCTCTTCTTCTCCCCGTGAGGCAACCAGGATGGTCTACCACATCCTGCCTCCAAGTTTCATGTTGCAGAGAAAGGATCCTCCAGGCAACCTGGGGTCTCTGAATCTCTCAGAGTCCAGTACAGGTGCTGGGAATTGTCTCTGGTCACAGCTGCCAGGCTGGGAATGGCGATGTCACAATCTCTGCTCCCCATGACGTCTTCCACTGTGGGGGTCACCCTAGAGAGACCTGGAGGAGATTTAGCAGCTGCCAGAGAAAGGCATTCAATGCATAACCTTCAAAGCAGAAGACAATCTGGCTTGGGAACTCTGCCTGTGCTGCTTTGAATGTCATTGTTTGGCAAATGAAATCGTCCATCTAATTTGACCCATAATCCCAGGCTTTATTGGAAATTGCCAGCTTAAATTTTTTAAAAAAACATGGAAAATGTGGCATTAATTTGTCCCAATGAAACTTAAAGGGTTCCAGTCAGTGGTCCCCTTTTTCCTTCCAGACAGCCTAAAGCAGGTTAGAGAAATTGGCATTCAGCAAGCCCTAGCTAACTGACACATATGGATACCAAGTGGGCTCCAGCAAGGGGAATGGACTTGCCTACCACTGCCAAGCTAGAAACATCCCAGGCAGGACACAGATTGAAGTCTGCAGGACTCCAGGGAGTATTGACTACTGGTGCACTGCCCTATGAGGGAAGCCACACCACTACTGGTGTCCTGGAGCCTGTGCCCAGATGCCCACTGAGACTAAATGCCCTAGGTAAGGTTCTCCTCCTATCCTTGGTCATATTGAACCATCTGCTATGTCACACTGTACGCCAGCCTCCAAAACCTTATAGCTTCACAGCCCCTGCCCTACCCTCTCCCCCATCTTGTTCCCTAATTATGTTTGGCAGACACATCCCAACCCTTGAATTAGCTCCAACAATGCACACGAGAACAGAATGTCTGGCTGGAAGAGTGTGGCTGTGATCAGACTCGCCTCACCAAACTTCTGGCTGGGGATAGAAGGACATGTGTCCACTGTAGTCCAGGTTTTACACAGGTCTTCTCGAGGAGGCCCACGCAGGCACAGCAGCTACTGTGGTTTCTAGGAAAGGGGGAAGAGAGAGATGGAAAGGGGAGGAAAGGACAGTCTACTGAAATCTTCCATAAAGGAGCCATGAAACTGTGAAGTACTTGGTATTGATGAAAAAAGAACAACAACAAATACACACACAGAGAGAGAAATTAAATGCCTGTTCTGTTTTTAGACATGATGACTTAAATATATTTTCATTGCTCTTATCTCCCTCCTCACCCAACACACACACAGACACACACATAGACACACACACACACACACACACACACACACACACACACACACACACACACATACAAACACACATCCAGACGGTGACAGAAGACTCTTCCATGCAGCAACTGCAATTTGCCAACTGATCACTCACCTGAGCATAGTCAGTCTGTACAAGGAGAAAGATGATCTCCCTCTCTCTCTCTCTCTCCTCTCTCTTCTCTCTCCTCTTTCTTCTCTCTCTCTCCCTCCCCCCTCTCTCTTAAACACACACACAGAGACCCCTAAGTTTGTTGGTTCCTCATCTGGGACAATGTACAAGCTGGAGCATAAAGGTTCCCATTCCCAGTTCCCTTGTCAGAACGAAGGGCTCCCACCCAAGGGAGCACCACTCTAATGACGCAACACTACCCTGCCTCTTCCCTTCTCCAGGGCCAGATGCTTCCCCATGGGAACAACCAGCCTAAACTCCCCATTCACGAAAACCCTAGGCCAGTATGCTGGGTGAAGAAATCCCCAGACATGTGGATCCTCAGAGCCGGGACTGAAAACAAGCAGAGGGTCATGGGGTCCCTAGGGGGCTGTCTGACCTGGTGTGGGGGCGGTGTTGAGGAAATGGATGTGGTCCTAAAGGCTACATACATGGATGAACTACCTTCTTCCAGCCCAGATGCTTCTGGGTGACTGGGCGGATGCTTGGGGAGGACGAGACCAGATGGACTGGGAGCACCAGCAGATGCTGGCAGAGCTGGGAAATATGATCACCCTGTGAGTACTGTTGACAGCTGGGGGGGGGGCAGGCTGGGTGTATGTGTGTCAGAGGGGGTGTGTTCCTCCCAGATATTCATCTCTTCTATCTGACCTCCAGTGCCCTTACCTCCCTAGTGGGCTTTTCTGGAACCCTCCTCAGGTGAAAAGGTGACTGAACACAGAAGACAAGGGCTCACACAGCAAGGGGGGCCTATCTTCTGCATCCAACACCCTCCACCCTGAGAAAAAAGGAAAAGACCGGAGAAGGCAGGATGTGGAGGTGCTGCTCCCCACCTTTGACTAAAGTCACCTGGATCACAACAGGGAGAGGAAGGGTGCAGATGCGTGGCTGTGTGGCTCCCACTGCTCCACGCCAGGGGCTCGGTGATGCCCCCTTCTCACCCAACCCTGCATCTCCCCATTCCCTGGGATACTGGACACTAGAGATGGGGGGTGGGATCCCCAGGTTGACACTCACTCCTCCACACCTCACTCCTGGAGAGTAGAGTCAGGTAGAGTCAGGTAGACTCTACTTCTGGTAGAGTCAGGGTTCTACTGACTGGCGCTGGGGAGGTGTGGTTGGGATGCAAGAGGGGTGGCATGGGAGTCTCGGGTACAGGTGGGGTTGGTTAGGGGGCGGTCGCAAGGTGCACGACAGCGGGGCGGCCACACACATGTGCTCCTGGGAGATGCTGTAAGCTGTGGTTCCGGGTGTAGTGGGCAGCGATGGCAGCTGCATGGAGGACGCTCGGGTCCAGAGCAGAGGACTAGGGGCCTGGACTGGGTCAGGGCCACAGGTTGGCTGGGAGTGCACCATCGCTGGATGATTCTGAGAGCGTCACGGGTCCTAGCTGGCAGCGACATGTTCGAAATGCTGTGCCACAGGGAGGGCATGAGAGGGGGCTGGGACAGGGGTAGGCGGGTGACAGGGCTGAGCACCATACCCAGGGACCTTGGACTCAGGGCCTACCTGGCCTCTGAGCCTCCCTGGGGCTGTGCTAGGGATGTGCCTCTTGTGCTGGCTTTGTGTGCTCTGTGCTCCTGGCCCAAAACTATGCTACTACAGCAGAGGAGGCCAGCCATTGATGCTGCCTCCCCTTGTGCATGTGCCTGATCTTCTCTCTGCTCTCTCTCTGCCCTCACTTTTCTCCTGGGCTGCCCCGCTCCTGTCACCCAAGTGCTCAAGGCCCCGTGTTCCCCTGGCTGCAGCAGCTATGTGCCCCCCTAGGCCATGCCCTGTCCTTCCCTTGATCACACCCCCTCCCCCCTCGGTCATACCCCTGCCCCTGGCCTTGTGCTGTCCTGAATCTGCCTAAGGCTACCCAGCCATAGCAGAAGCAGCCTCACCTCAGCTCAGGGCTTCCTCCCAATCTGAGCAGCTGCCCAGGGGATCAAATCTTCCCTCACCCCAACCTCTGGGGCAGACTCTTCTCCATCCACCCCACACACCAAGCAGGTGCACGGTGACCCTCCATGTTGTGTGTGTGTGTGTGTGTGTGTGTGTGTGTGTGTGTGTGTGTGTGCTTGTGGGGGATATTTACCTCTCAAGGACTCAGAACATAGCACCTTTTGCGATGACAAAACACAGCACACTTTAAAAAAATAGCACAAAGAACCCTGTGTAATGGACTCAGCACAATGTGCCTTTTGAAGGACTCAGCACATAGCAACCTTTGGGATCCTCATGGTAATCTAATGACCATGCCATTTTGACATCACTAAAGTTAAATATCATAGTATTATGACATCATATGTCATAGTGACATTATAGACATATTGTGAATGCCTATTCTGTGATTTCATTCTGTTTCAAGCGAGCAGTATTGGTGAATATGAAATCCATTTTGACTTCAAAGCCATTGTGACATGAAAATCTCTTTGTGACATCACAGTGCCATTGTGATATCATTAACCTATTGTGACATTACAAACCTGTCCTGTACATTGTGACCTCACAAAGCCATTGGGATATCACATTGTTGTTGTGACATTACAATCACCTTGAGACTTCCCAAACCCATTATGACATCTTTAGCACCTTTGCAAAAACACATGGCCTTTTTGACATGATGGTCCCTTTGTGTATCCATATCCTCATTGTGAAACGTAAATTGAGATCAGAGATACCAATATAATATCACAAAGGCTTTACAATATAATCATCGGTGTGATATCACATTGTCATTATGACAACATCAGCTCATTGTGACATCACAAATCTATAATGACATCATACCACTATGACATCACATTGTCATTATGACATCATATATACATTATGAATGTCTATTATGTGATTTTGTTATATTTCAAATGTGGCATGTGGGTTCATATCAAAAACATATTTTGACTTCATAACCATTGTGACATCACAATCTCTTTGTGACATAACATTGCCATTGTGATATCTCTAAACAACTGTGACAGCACAAACATATCCTGTCCTCATAAGTTTTGTGACATATTGCCACTGTGTTAGGCCCATTGAGAGCTCAATATATTTTTGACATATTATTTCAGGTATGACGAAATATTTTAAATATACTGTTACATCATGAATATTGTGACATCACATTGTTAGATGTAATGATCATTGTGTCACATTGTCACAACACAAATCTGTTCTGACTTCATCACATTTGTGACAACAAATGCCTTTGGAATCCTCACAATCCCATTCTAAATTCATATACTCATTGTGAGTTAATGACAATTGAGGTCTGGAATACCATTGTCACATCACCAATCTACTGCAACATCACAAAACTATTTTGAACTCATCACTACTATGGCATCACCAACTAATTGTGACATAACAACACACATGACATTATAATTTGACATCATATTTCAATTGTGATATTACTGTACCATCATGCTTACACAAACCTATTATGACCTCATCACATCTTAGAAAATTTGTGGTTTTGGGGACATCAAGCTCCTCCTGTGAAATTGCATCATTGTTAACTTGTAGCAATTGAAGTTTGAAATAAGATGTGATATTACAAACTAGTTTTGATATCACTAACCCATTTTTATATCATTAACACTTTGACAACCAAAACCTGTCAGGAACTTTAGCACTTTTGAGTAAAATATGGTGTCTTTGTGACATCATTACCAGTGTGACATCAGACTGTTTATGACAACATCAGCTCATTGTTACATCACCAAGCTACAGTAACATCATAGCCTTATTACATCGCATTGCCACTTTACTGTCATAGACACATTTTGAATGTGTGTCCTGTGATTTCATTCTATTTCAAATGTGGCATATCAGTTTATATCAGAAACACATTGTGACCTCTTAACCATTATAATGTTATAAACACTGTGTGACATCATAATCAGTGTGACATCACATTGTTATGACATCTTTAGCTTATGGTGACATCACAAAATGACAATGACAATATAGCATTTGCCATTATGTCATTGAAACATAATAGTCACATTATGAATGTGATTTCATTGTATTTGAAATGTGGCATGTGGGTTAATATCAGAAACTCATTGTGATGTCATAACCATTGTCACATCAAACTCCCTTTGTGACATCAATTTGGCAATGTGACATCACAATGGAAATGTGATGCAACTAACGCATTATGATATCACAATGGTCATGAACTCAAAATGGGTTTCTCATATCAACCGACAAACCACATTAGAAATAGAATCAACATAAGGGGCAAACACAACATGTCTATGACATCAGAATGACAATGTGATGTTTTAATTCTATGATGTCATTGTAGTTTTACATGTCAAAAATGAACTGATGACGTCACAATGGCAACATGATGTCACAATTATGATAATGTCAAAAAGGATTTATGTTTCAATGGTAAGTCTGATGTCAGTTGTCATTAATTCCCCGTGAGGATATGGATATAAAAATGTTCTGTGATGTCACAGAGGCCATGTGTGTTTTTCAAAGGTGGTAAGAGGTCATAATAGTTTGGGGATGGCACAATGTGATCTGTAATGTCACAATGAAACTGAGATGTCTCATTGGGTATTGATGTCACAGTTGTGATGAGGTCACAATGGTTTTGTGATGTCACAGTTTTTAATATCAGAATGATATGTCCAATTTCAATTTTTCATAATTCAATATGAGGATACCAGGAGATAGAAGAAGCTTCATAGTATGAGGTCATACTATGTGGAAACCCAAGGGTACAGTGATGATTTCACAATGACAATATGATATATCAACATCATGTTACAATAATATTTTGATATCACAATTGGTGATGCCATACTGATGAGGAGGTTGCAATAGATTTGAGATATGCCAAGGGATTGGTGATGTCACAAGGGCATGTGGGATCTCAATTGTCATTAACATAATGAGTATATGAGTTTGGGAAGGGATTCTGATGTCACCAAACTATATGTATTCAAAAATGTGAAGAACTAACAGGTCTGAGATGTCACAAAGTGACACAATAGTTATGATGACCAGCAGTGTGATATCATGATGTTACACTGGATTTTAGATATCTCAGGTCATATCTGAAATATGAGGTCAAATACAGCTTTTCAACTCACAAAGGGCCTAAGATATCAGAATGGCATGTCACAAAAGTTATCAGTACAGGAGAGATATTTGATGTCACATTGGGTTAGTGATATAACAAAGACAATGTGCTGTGATAAAGAGATTTTAATGTCACAAAGGTTGTGAGTTCACAATGGTTTCCTGATATCAACACACATGGCACACTTGAAATAGAATGAAATCAAAGAATAGGCATTCACAATCTATCTATGACATCAAAATTACAATGTGATGTCAAGGCAGCAATGTTTTATAGGATATGTACTCATTACCTTGCTCATGTAACTGTAATCCCTCTGTACACTCTACTTACAAAAAAAAAATGCACAGAAGAAAAAAATGGTATGGTGTCATTGGGGTTGTGTATGTCACAATGAGATGGAGATGTCACGATGACGATGTGATTTCACAGTCATAATTATTTCACAAAGTATTTGTGATGATATAATGCTGTGTGTGATCACAATTTTCATTAGCTCACTATGAGGATATGGGTATAAAAAGGGTCTCTGATGGCACAGAGGTCATGTGTTTTTTTAAAGGTGCTAAGAGTTCACAATAGCTTTGTGATGTCACAATGTGATTGTGAAGGCACAACAGCAATGTGATGTCACAATGGGTTTGTGATGTCACAGTGGTAATGAGGTCACAATGAGTTCGTGATGTTACTAAGAGTTTGTAATATCACAATGACATGTCCAATTTCAATTACTACTAATTCACAATGAGGATACAATTTCAAAGAAAGAATCTCAAGCTCCAAAGACCATGAGTTTTTAGTCATAGCTTGTGTGATATGCTGCCATTAGGATGTTTTAGGCCTTTAGTAAACTTAATCTGTTTTCAAACTCATGAAAATTCAAGTATGACATAAGATATCAGAAATTGACTCTGACATCCTGAACATTGTGACATCACATTGATAGACATCAAGACCATGGTGTCACATTGTGAATTCATGAATCTGTTAGGACTTCATCACATTTGTGTCAACACATGACTTTGGAGACAACACAGTCCCTTTGTGAACTCATATCTTCATTGTGAATTAATGACATTTGAGATCCAACATGTCATTGTTGTGGAGCACATGGGCAGCAAAGATGGCTCTGGGAGGGGGTTGAGTGGGCAGACCCCAATTGATCTGATCAGTGCCTAACCAGCCCGTGAAGGCTCAGGTGAATGATAGGGTGTGACCTTGACAGTGATTGGTTCCTCTTCCTCCCTTACCATAACACCCACCCTTGTTGTCTTTAAAAGGGGCTGCTCTCTGTTAATAAACAAGTTTTATCTACCTGCTGGATTTGGCTCCCCGCTGTGTCTGATTGTCTCCTGGGCTGAGGGAGGCTGGGGAACGGGCGAGCACTGCACTTACCTTTCTTTGGACCCCGTCCTTCTTTTGTGGGATGGACAAAGACCCAACATCTGGCGCCCAACATGGGGCACGAAAGGAAAAGATTCCGGCCGAGGCTAAGAGGTCTCTCGGGGTAAGTGAAACCCTAAATATGGGTAATGCTATATCACAGAAGAAGGAGGAGGAGGCAACATTAGGCCTAGAAGGAGTACAGGAGGACTTGGGAAATGAGAAGGAAAAGGAAAGGGTCAAATCCGATCGAGAATGCACTGAGACGTGCACAGTAGAAGTCAAAACGAGGGTAAAAATTACCCCCTCTGACCCAACTGATACTGATGGTCCTAGGCCCTCTCCCTATTCCCCCGATTGGAGGGGAGGTACGGCACCCTACGAGACCTGCGAGAGGGACTTGCAAGACCCAGACCCCTACCAGCCTTCTATGGAGGGGCCGAGGGCCGGGGAAGTAACCTACTCAGAGACCTCCTCTGGAAAGGAAGTGCCACCCAAGAGCCCAGACTCTTGGCCACAGAATTCGCTTCTAAAAGCGTATCCGGTCAATGTGGCATCAGGGGCTAACAGGCCCTTGGAATGGTATCCATGGGAAGCTAAGGATCTTAAAGAGCTCCGCAAGGTGGTGGCGGAGGATGTCCCAAACTCTCCCTGGGCCCAGACCACTAGTTCTCAGTTTATTAAATGGTGTGCTTTCTTTAAGGAGGAATGCAGAGTGCGAGCGGAGAGTAACCGGCAGGCTCAACCAGCAACACCTATTACTTATGCCATGCTAGCAGGGAAGGGGGAAGGGTACTCCATTGGCGTCCAACAGGCCGCAATACCTGGCCCTTACCGTGACAGGTGAGGCAGGCAGGACTTGCCGCGTGGTACAAACTAGATGATGGGCCTACTGAGTCCCCCATAGCAGAAGTGAGACAAAAACTGGGTGAGCCTGGATTGAGAGAGAGTTCCCTGAGCAGATGGGTGGTGGCCTCACAAAATGTGGGAAAGCAACAGCATCAGTCCCAACCAGTAGCTTTAGCTTTGCAGGCTCAGGCATCTACAATGACTGAGGCCATTACTCAGGCACTGGCAGCCCAGGGCCAAGGAACCCCAAGGCCATTGGGGAGAGGGACTTGTTTTAAATGGGGGCAGGAGGGGCACTTTAAGAGGGATTGTTTACAACAATCCCCTGCCAACTGGCCCGTGGGCAAACTGCCCCCTATACCCTGCCCCAGGGGCAGGGAGGGATACAAGTTTGATTTAGATGGGAAGTCTTTAAACTTGGGTAGGGGCATCCTCTAGCCCCTTTAACTCAAGGAGGAACCCCCCCTGCTGTGAGGCCCAGGCAGCCTCGTGGCAGGGCGACCCAGGTCCATTGGACCGTCCTCCTGGTGGATGGACTCTGCCTTAAAATGAGTATTCTCATAGGCGGAAAGAGGTTTCACTGCTTAATTGACACTGGGGCAGACCGAACTATACTCAGGGAGGAGGAAGTGCACTTGGACTGGAAGCTTGCACCTGGGCTCCCGATATTGGGGGTAGGGGGCAACTCCCAGACCAAAGAGACGGTTGCCCTTATGACATGGACTAGCCCAGATGGAGAACAGGGAAAGATACACCCTTTAGTAGCAAAGAACCTCACTGCCAATTTACTAGGGCAAGATATGCTAAGACAAATGGATGCCGTGTTCACTACAGACCATCGAGCATCCTATGATGATATCCTGGATGGGGATGAAGCACAAAGGCTTAAGCAGGATCTAGAGGGAGTTAAGGAAGGGGATTTTTTTAACTTTCATAATTACAGAGAAGAACATACGGGACCCGCTCGGGTGGACCCACAATCCTAAAGGCCACTGCCCCCGAGTACCTCCCATTAGGTGGAAGCCAGGAAGCCCAATCTGGGTGGAGCAGTGGCCATTGACCAAACCTAAACTTGAAGCCCTCCACCTTCTGGTGGAGGAACAGATAAGCCTTGGGCATATCCGCCCTTCTATAAATCCTTGGAACACACCCGTATTTCTTATTCAAAAAGCCTCCAGGGCCTGGCATATTCTCCAAGACCTAAATGAAAGGATGGAGCTTGTAGGAACGCCCCTAAGTGGCATGCCCTGGACTCCTGCTATACCTTCAGAATATACTTTGGTTGTGATTGATATTAAAGATTGTTTTTTTCTATTCCTCTGCATCCAGATGACTGCGAGAAGTTTGCTTTCTCTATACCTTCTCTTAATTTTTCCCAGCCCGATCGGAGGTTTGAATGGACAATGCTGCCACAGGGTATGGCCAATAGCCTGGCCTTCTGCCAACAATACTTGACCACACTTTTAGGGCCTGTGCTGGGTTCAGATACCTCCCTTGTCTATGCCTACATGGATGATATGATTCTGGGGCACCGAGACCCAAGCTACCTGGAGGGCCTTCTGGCCCAGGTTCCCCCCATATTAAAAAAGGGGGGTTTTTACCATAGCCCTTAATAAAATTCAAAAGGTAACTCCTTTTAAGGTGCTCGGGACCCACCTTACCTTGACTTAAGCAAGCCTCTCTAACCTTAACCCAACTTCAGAGTCTTTTAGGGGAAATCAATTGGCTGTTGCCATGGGTTTCTGTCCCTACAATTACAATATAAGGAAATGCTGGCCACAATTATGGCCTTTCAGGAAAACAAAAAAGGGGGAGTTAGCCCCCATATATAGTTACAGATAACTTTGTTTTTAAATTTTTCAAAAGGGGCAACTGAATCCAGATTTCAGAAGCACTGGGGACAAAGCCCCAAGTGAAAGTCAGGTGGAAGCACCCCCTGACACAACAATGGAGAGGACCTGACCCCCTAGTTACTACGGGCAGGGGATTTGGCTGTGTTTTCCCCATAGGGGAGTCCGCTCCCATTTGGATCTGTGCCAGGAACCTTAAGTTTTTACCCATTTCCTCTATACAATGCCCAAGAATAAGCTAACCAACAAGAAAAAAAAAAAGGCCATGGCCGAAGCTTGTGTTTTAAAGACAAAAGCCAGAAAGACAATTATTAACCATCCCCAAGGGCAATCAGCCCTTGAGAAGCTCTTGTGGTCTCTAACAATTGCAGATGGCGATACTCCAGCTGTTGGCTGTCCTGACCCTCCCAGTCCTGGCAATGGCCCTATGGAATCTGCATCAACCTCAACGGGTGACCTGGGCAGTGATCAACGCTGGCAATGCAGAAATAGTCAGGAGCACCACAAGAGAAGCTGTCCCTTCGACCTGGTGGCCTGACCTTCATTTTGATCACCACCCTATGGACTGTTTTAATATTTTTGTAGGAGTTAATTATTTTAATGTTACCTGCTTTAATTGTTCTTTTACTAATTGCTTGTATAGCAGCATTGAATCCATACTTTTTGTTAAACAACCACCTTTTGTTATGCTTCCAGCTTAGATCTTGTCCAACCCCACAGGCAAATAGCTGGATTAGAACAATCCCCACCTCTGGACTCTGAAGTGGCAAAGACTGCTATCCCATCCTTCACTAAGGTTAAAGGACTAGTAGTGACATTTCCTGGCCTGGTAATGCTTTTGCTGATGGTTTTTCTATGCCTTCCTTGCATTATAAGTGCACTGCAAAACTCTTATAAGCTTAGCCAGCCAGTTATCAAGGTCCAAATGAATGAATTCCCCCCCCCCCATGGAGAGGAATCACAGCCAGAGACGGGTAAGAGGGGGTGTCGGTCTGACCAACCTAAGACAGGGTCTTCAGCTTCGCTCTGAAGAAGTTCCCGATGATGGGTAAGGCAGACAAGGCGATCCACCCAACCTAAGACAGGCGGGTTCACTTCTTTAAGCAAAGACGGGGGGAGATGATGTTGGGAGCAATTGGGAGCTGACAGTAAAACTCAAAGGTCATCTTGACCCCTGTGCTAGCTTAAAGGCACTTACAAGGAACTGGCTTACTTAAAAGACACCAGGTGCCCAGGAATTAATTGAACTGCTTTGGACATTTCTGACTGTGGTGGGACTGATGTTTATTACTGTGCTAGGTGGGTCTGCCATTAAAACAAAAAAAAGAGGGGGGAATCTGTGGAGCACATGGGCAGCAAAGATGGCTCTAGGAGGGGGTTGAGTGGGCAGACCCCAATTGATCTGATCAGTGCCTAACCAGCCCGTGAAGGCTCAGGTGAATGATAGGGTGTGACCTTGACAGTGATTGGTTCCTCTTCCTCCCTTACCATAACACCCACCCTTGTTGTCTTTAAATGGGGCTGCTCTCTGTTAATAAACGAGTTTTTTCTACCTGCTGGATTTGGCTCCCCGCTGTGTTTGATTGTCTCCTGGGCTGAGGGAGGCTGGGGAACGGGCGAGCACCGCACTCACCTTTCCTCGGACCCTGTCCTTCTTTTGTGGGACCGACAAAGACCCAACAATTGTGACATTTCCAACCAATTGTGACAGCACAAACCTATTATTTTAGAAGCACATTGTGATCTAATAGCCATTGTGGTAGCACAATCCCTTTGTGACCCCACATTTCCATAGTGATATCACTAACCCATTGTGAAATTCCAATCCTCTCACACCGAATCCAGGTATGAAATGTGATACCCAAATCCAGTGTGACATCTAGATCATGGTGACATCACACTGATAAATGTTATGAGAACTTTGTCACTTTCTGACAACACACACCTGTTAGGATTTATCACTTTTGTGACAGTGCATCCTTTGGAGACATCACAGTTCCTTTGTGAGCTCATATATTCATAATGAGTTAATGACAATTGAGATCACATTGTGTCATTTTGATATCACCAACCCGTTGTGACATCACACAACTCTTGTAAAATCATCACCACTGTGTCATCACCAATTTCTATATCAAAACATTATTAAGTCATCATATTGCAACATCACATTGCCATTGTGATATCACTGTTAAATTGTGTTTTCAAAAACCTAGCATGTCTTCATAGCCTTTTAGAAAATTCATGGCATTTTATAGTTCAGCCTTCTTCTGTGAACTCATATCCTCAATGTGAAATAGTAGCAACTGAAATTGGACGTGTAAATATGAGAATTGACTTAACAAAACTATTTGATTTCATCACCAATGTGACATCACAAACCCATTGTGAGCTTTCATTGCCATTTGACATCACTATCACATTGTGACATCCCAAACCTCTTAGGAACTCTTAGCACCTTTGAAAAAACACAGAGCCTTTGTGACATCACTGTCCCTTTGTGTAACTATACCCTCACTGAAAACTGACAATTGGTATCAGACATGCCAGTGTAACATCACGAACCCTTTGTGACATCACCATGTGACATAACATTGTCATTATGCCAGCATCAACTACTTTTGATATCACAAAATTACAATGACAAGATAGCATTATGAGATCACTTTGTCATTGTGATGTTATAGACAGATTGTGAATGCCTGTTTTTAATCTTTTTTTTTTTGTCAGTCGTGCGGTTTGAACTCTGGGCTTGGGTGCTCTCCCTGCTCTTCAGCTCTAGGTGAGTGCTCTATCGCTTGAGCCACAGCGCCACTTCTGGTTTTCTAGTGGTTTTTATTGGAGATGAGAGTCTCATGGACTTTCCTGCGTGAGTTGGGTTTGAACTGTGATCCTCAGATCTCAGCCTCCTGAGTAGCAAGGATTACAGGAGTGGTGAGCTAACAGCGCCTAGCTTTTTCATTCTATTTCAAATTTGACATGTGTGTTGATATCAGAAACATAATGTGACCTCATAACAATTGTAACATCATAAATCAGCAGTGACATCAAATTGTCATTATGACACTATCAGCTCATTGTGACATCACCGAACAACAATGGCATCATAGCATTATAAATCACAGTGACATAACATATCATAGACATAAAGGTGTGAAGGCCGATTCTGTGAATTCATTCTATTTCAGAAACCCATTTTGACCAAATAACCATTGTGATATCACAATCCTTTGTGACATCACATTGCCATTGTGATATCATTAACCTGTTGTGCCATCACAAACTAGTCCTGTCCTTATAAGTTTTGTGACATGCTGCCATTGCCATATATTATGCCCTTCGTGAGTGCATAATGTTTTCAATCTCATATTTCTGGTATGACATGGGATATCAGAAATCCCTTGTGACATCATAATACCAGATGTCATGACAATTGTGTCACACTGTGAAATTGCAAGCCTTTTAGAATGGCATCACATTTGTGACAACACATGCCTTTGGAGACATTACAGTCCCTTTTTGAATGAAGATATTCATTGCCTATTAATGACAATTGAGATCTGCCATGCCACACTGACATCATGAACCCATTGTGACATCACAAATTTTTTGTGATTTCATCATGAAAATAGCATGAACAACTAATTGTGGTATCAAAGCATTATTTTGAAATGACATTGTGGTTTTGCTGTTGTGATATCACTGTCCCATTTTGTTTTTACAAACCTGTTATGGCCACATCACATCTTACAAAATTCATGGCCTTTGAGATTTCAAGCTCTTTCTGTGAACTCGAGTACTTATGACATCTATGGCAAGGAGACAAACCATCAAGTCACATTTAATATAATGAACCAATTTTCACTGGAAAGGGGACTGTGATTACCTTATCCTCTACTGTATACCCAGGTCCAAGAGCAGCCTTGATCATCAAACCTCAGACCTCCAGTGGGCAGCCCCACCCTTTCTTATTTGCTCTGCAAACCAGCAACCAAAAAATTATGATCACCAAAGCTCAAAACCTCAATGGGCAAGGCTTTTTACTTTTCCATTCCTCTCTCCTTCACTACAGACCTGTCCTTCATTCTTGGTCTTTCCCTTTTTTCCTTCCACCACTTCCTGCTTCTCTTCAGACCTCTTCACTCTCCATAGGCTTGCCCTACTCTGCCCCAATGACCACTTGCCAACCTTCTGCTCTCTCCCAAATTCCTCTCTTCTCAAGTTATTCCCTTCCTGCTGTCTCACCACTTTTTTTTCCATCCAGATAGCTCCCATTTTTATCTCCCCTTCCAATGCTCTGCAAATGCATTCTATATATAGGTTGTACCCCTCCTCACTCGAATGGGTCTCCTGCCTAACAGTTTTCACCCATCACTTCCCAAACTGCCCAATGATGAATCATTCTGGACAGTTCACCATGTGAGGCTTGACACCTCTACCTTTGGCATTCCCCCCACTCGCCAGTGGGCCAGGCCAAGAATTTATAATGATTATTGGCTCCTACAGATAATTCTGGCCCCACTGGTTATTATAGTATCCTCGTAATGAATTCGATGAAATTGAAATTGTATATGTCATTGTTATATTACGAAATTGATGAAACATCACTAACCCATTGTGACCTCATCACCGTGGTGACATCCCAAACTCATTGTGATATAACATTGCCATTGTGCCACCATGATCACAGTGTGACATCTCAATCCTATTATGACCTCAGAAGCTTTGAAAGAAAGCATGGCCTTTGTGATATCACAGGCCCTTTGTGTACCTATATCATTTTGAGCTAATGACAATTGAGATGAGACATGCCATTTTAACATCGCCAAACCTTTGTGACATCAACACCAGTGTAATATCACATTGTCATTATGACATCATCAGCCCATCATGACATCATAAAACAACAATGACATCATAGCATTAGGATATCACATGGTCTTTGTGATGTCACAGATACATTGGAATGCCTATTCTGTCATCTCATTCTATTTCACATGTGGCAGGTGCGTTGATATCAGAAATACATTGTGACCACATAACCATTATCACATCACAATAACTTGATGACACCACATTGCCATTATGATATCTTTAACCCACTGGGAAATCACAAAATTTTCCTGCCATAAATTTTTTGACATGATGGCAGTGTGATCTCTGGCCTCTCTGAGTTCATAAATAATTTAACTCAAATAGTTCAGGTATGACATGTGATATCAGAAATCCACTGTGACATGATCACCATTGTGACATCACACTGCCAGATGTCATGAACACTGAGTCACATTGTGACATCACAAACCTGTTAAGACTCATTGCACTTGTGCCAACATATGCCTTTGTATAAATCATTATCCTTTGTGAACTTATATAGTCATTGTCAATTACAGATTGGGCATGACATTGTGACATCTCCATTCCATTGTGAATCACACACCTATGGGACCTCATCACCTGTATGGTATCACCACTTGTGACTTCAAAACAATACCATCTCATGTAATGGTAACATCACAATGCCAATGGGATATCTCTGTCTCCTTGCATTTTCACCAACCTATAATGTCCTCATAATATTTTACAAAATTCTGACTAGTTCCTTATGTGAACTCTTAATTGTGATCTAGTAGAATGAAATTCGACATGTAATGATGATATTACAAATTCATTGTGACATTACTATCCAAGTTGTGACCTTATCACCACTATGACATCACAAACCCATTGTGACATCACATTGCCACCGTGTTATCACGATCACCTTGTGATATCCCAAACCTGTTGTGACCTCTTAGCACCTTTGAAAAAGTACATGGTGTTTGTGACATCACAGTCCCTTTGGGTAAGCATATCCTCATTGTGAACAAAGGACAACTGACATGACATGCCATTGTACCATTACAAACGCTTTGTGACATCATCTCTAGAGTGACATCACATTGTTGTTATGATACCATCAGCCAATTTTGACATCCCAAAATGACAATGACATCATAGCATTATGACATCACATTCTTATTGTGAGGTCATAGAGACAATATGATTGCCTATTCTGTGATTTCATTCTATCTCAAATGTGACATATACGTTGATTTCAGAAACCCATTGTGACCACATCATCATTGTGACATTAAAATTTCTTTGTGACATCATATTGACATTGTAATATCATTAATACAATGTAACATCATAAACTTGTCTTGCCCTCATAAGTTTTGTAACAAGCGACTAACTTGACCTGGGCTGGATGCCCAGAGCTAAATGCAGCCTCAACCATGAACCCTCAGACCTCCAAAGAGCAGCCCAGGGATTTGTTAACTTGTCTGCAAACAACCAACCCCAAAAATAATGATCTCCAAAGCTCCACACTTCAAAGGACGAAGCTTTTTCCTTTCACTTCATCCTCCTTCTCTCCAGACCTGTCCTACTTTTCATGTCTTTTCATTTTTTCCTTCCACAATTCCCTTCTTCTGTTCAGGCTGCTCTATTCTTGACCTTCCCTGTCCAGGTGACCAGTTGCTGTCCTTCACCTCCTGCTCTCCCTCAATTTCTTCTCCTCCCAGGTCTTTACCCTCCTGCAGTCTCATCATTTCTTTCCTTCCAGGCCTTTCCCTTTTTTCTCTCCCCTTCTGTTGCTCTGAACATGCAGCCTATACATAGGCTGTACCCTTCCCCAACTGCAATATGTTTCCCATCTAACAGTTTTCAATCTTCACTTCTCAAATGTCCATGCCCAATCACTTCTTGGCAGCTCATCATGTGGGGCTTGACATACTATCTCTTTCAGCAGCATGTCTTTCCCCCTCCAGCGGCATGCACCCTCCTCTCCCGTGGTCCAGACCAGGAGGCCATGATGACTATAAGTTCCCGTGGATTATAGGGGCACTGATGGTTATTACAATGTCCTCATGGTGAACTAGTAGCAATTGAAATATCAATTAATTGTGATATTACAAACTCGTGACATAACTAACCCATTGTGACCTCATCACCACTGTGACATCACAAACTCGTTGTGATATCACATTGCTGCTTTGACACCAGGATCACATTGAGACATCCTAAATCTATTATGACCTCTTATAACCTTTGAAAAAATACATAGCTTTGTAACATCACAGTCCCTTTGTGTATCCAAATCCCTACTGTGAAATATTGGCAATTGAGAATCAGACATGACATTTTAACATCAAAAACAATTTCTGAGATCATCAAAATTGTGATATCTCATTGTCGTTGTGACACAATCTGCTCATTGTGAAATCACAAAACTAAAATTATATGATAGAATTATAACTTCACATTGTCATCATGACATCATAGACACATTATGAATGCCTCTTCTGTGATTTCATTCTATTTGAAATGTGGCCTGTATGTTGATATCATAAACAAATCGTGAACTCATAACCATTGTGACATCACAATCCCTTTGTATATCAAGTTGCCATTTTGATATAACTAACCAAACGTGACATCACAAATCTATCTTGTCATCATAAACTTTGTGACATGCTGCAATTCTGATACCTTAGGCCTTTTTGTCCTCATAATCTGTTGTCGACCTCATTTGATTTCACATATGACATTTGATATCAAATTCCCAGGGACATCATGACATTGGTGACATCACACTGCCAGATGTCATAACCATTGTACCAAATTCTGACATCACAAAACTTTTAGGTTTTCAATATATGTGTGACAACACATACTTTTGGAGAAACCACAGTCCCTTTGTGAACTCATATACTAATTGTAAGTTAAAGACAATTGAGAAGCATCATGTCATTGTGACATGCCCAACACATTGTGACATCACCAATCTTTTGTGCCCTCACCACCAATGTGGCATCATCAACTAATTGTGACATCAAAACAATATTTTGACATGATGTAGTGAGTTGACATTGCCATGGTGATATCACTGTCCCATTGTGTATTCACAAACCTAATATGACCTCATAACATTAAAAAAATTTCATGTCCATTAGGACTTTAGGCTCCTTCTGGGAACTTGTATGCACATTGTGAAATAGTAGCAATTGAAATTGGACATGTGTTTGAGATATTACAAAATCATTATGACATCAAAAACCCATTGTGATCTGATCACAACTGTGGATCATAAAGCTATCATCACCCCTAATTACCTTTGAAAACACACACGGCATTTGTGACATCACAGTCCCTTTGTGTACTCATATCCTCATTGTGAACACATGACAATTGAATTCATATATGCCATTGTAACATCACAACCCCTTTGTGACCCCATCACCAGTGTGACAACACATATTCATTATGACACAATTACCTCTTGGCAACATCACCAATTTACAATGACCTCATACCATTATGACATTATATTGTCATTGTGATTTTATAAATACATTGTAAATGCCATTTCTCATATTTCATTCTATTTCAAATGTGGCATGTGGGTTGATATCAGAAAAAAATTGTGATCTCATAAATATATGGCATTACAATCATTTTGTGACATCACAGTGCCCTGGTGCTATCACTAACATACTGTGACATCACAAAACTGCCCTGTCCTCATAAGTCTTGTGACGTGTTACAATTGTGATGTCTTAAGCCCTTTATGAGTTCGAAATCTGTTTTCAACCTTATAATATTTCAGTTATGATATGTGATATCAGAAATCCACTGTGACATCATGACTATTGTGACACCATACTGACAGAGATCATGAACATTGTGTCACACTGTGACATCATAATCCTCCTAGGACTTCATCACATTTGTGACAACACATGCATTTGGAGCTACCACAGTCCATTTGTGAACTCATATTCTCTGTGATTTCATGACAAATGAGATCCATTATGGCATTTGAATATCACCAACAAATTGTGACATCATAGACTTACTGTGATCCCTTACCTGTATGGCATCACCAAATATTTGTGACATGAAAACCTTTTGTGATGTCACAATGTGACATGGTAATCATGACATCTGTCAGTGTGATGTAACAATGGTCATGATGTCACAGTGGATTTCTGGTATCTCATGTCATACATGAACTATGAGTTTGAAAACAAATTATGAGGGCAAAAAGGTCTAAGATATCACAATATCAGTGTAAATTCAGCTCCTTGATGGCAAGCAGACCCCACCCTCCTTACAGCAAATTCTACCCAGTACCTACATTACCTAGGCAACTGGCACACCTAGAAGAGGTCACATCTGCATCTACTGAAGTCACATCTGAATTTGATGTGGCCACACCTTTCTCCGACCATACCCTATAAATGGCCTAGCCTAGACCCAGACACTCTTTTTCCCAGCTCTTTCCCAGGTTTTTCCCAGGTCTTTTCCAGCCCCATGGAGGACCAACATAGCCTGTGCCAGCCGGAACAATGAATAAACCTACCCCTTGCCTAAATACTACGTGTGTGGTGTGGTTCTTACTCGGCAACCTCATTTTAAAAACATAACATTCAGCATGAAACAAAAGTTATGAGGACAGGAGAAGTTTGTGATGTCACATTGTGTAAGTGATATCACAATGGCATGGTGATGGCACAAAGTGATTATGCTGTCAAAATGGTTATGTCGGCACAAAAATGTGTTTTTGATATCAACTCTCATGTCACATTGAAATAAAATGAAATCACAAAATAGGCATTCACAATGTGTCTATGATGTCACAATGAGAATTGTTGTCATAATGCGATTATGTCATTGAGTTTGGTGATGTCACAATGAGCTGATGCTCTGATAATGGAAATGTAATGTCATACTGTTAAGGATATCACAATTTTTGATGTTATAATGGCATGTCTGATCTCAATTGTCATTAGTTAACAAGAAGCATATGGGTACACAAAGGGACTGTGATGTTGCAAAGGGCATGTGATTTGTCAAAGGAGCTAAGAAGTCATAATAGATTTGAGATGTCACAATGGAATCATGATGTCACAATTACAATGTTGTCACAATGGGTTTGTGATGTCGTGGTGGTGATGATGTCAAAATGGGTTTGTGATATCAAAACGAGTTTGTAATATCAAAATTAAATTTCCAATTTCAATTGCTACTAGTTCACAAGGAGGATACTGTAATGATCAACAGATCCCCGATAATCTATAGCCTCTGTTAATAAGCGTGGCCCCATCTCTTGGCTAGCTGGAGAAGACAAAGTATGCCACCAAAGAAGGTGGAGCATTCTGTGGGAGGGGCTGGTGCATTAATCACCACGTGTTGAGCTGTTAAGAAATGATTGGGCTCTGGGCAGTTTGGGATGTGACAGTTGAAAACTGTTAGGTAGTTGTAGTGGAGAAGCGGTACAGACTTTATATGGGCTGCTTGTTCAGAGCAATAGAAGGGGAGAGAAAAAGGGAAACACCCTGGAAGGAAGGAAGTGGTGTGATAGCAGAAGGGGAAAGACCTGGGAGGAGAGGAAGTTGAGGGAGGGCAGGAGGTGAAGGATGGCAACTGATAAACCAGGCAAAGCAGATCAGCCTGTAGAGAGTGGAGAGGCCTGAAGAGAAGAAGGATCTGGTACAAGGGAAAAAGGGAAAGACCTCAAAGGAAGTATAGGTATGTAGAAAAGAAGAGACAAATGGAAGGGGAAAAAGGCTTGCCCTTTGATGTTTGGAACTTTGGATATCATAATTTGGGGGCTTGGTAGTTTGGAAAACATTTATCATATTAAATGTGTGTCAATGGATTCTCTTGAACTATAGAAGTCCTAATATTTGAGACCCCATCAAGATAATCCATTTGGATGGCATCAAGCCTTGGCTCCAGGGAAAAATACTCATAGGTGAGAGTGTCAGCCCTCAGGGTTGAGAGTCTACCTCGAGTGTTTGTCTCCAGAGTACCAACATGGACATAAGTCATTTAGGTACCTCTAGGGGTGCGTCTTGGCAAGCTTGTTAGCCTGTTTGGGTACCCCCTCTGGAGGTCATTTGTGGCTTCTTGGGAAGCCATCTGGGAACTCCTAGAGAGGTCATGTAGGGCTTCCTTGGGAATCCATCTGGAACCTCATCAAGCGTATATCTGCGACTTTCTTGAGAAGCCATGTGAGACCTAACCTGAAGGTCATCTAGGGCCTTCTCCAGGGGCCATCTTGGACTTTCTCCAGAGGGTCATCCTCAGGAGGCCACCTGAGACCTCTTCCAAAGTAGATATTGGAGCGTACTTAAGAGGCAATCTAGGACCACCTCCTTAGGTCATCTGGAACTTCTTTGGGAGGTCATCTCGGGTTACCTTGATGAGAAATCTATGACCATCCGGAAATCATCTGGGAATTCCTTGAGAAGCCATATAGGATCTTCTCTGGAGGTCATCTGTGGCATTCTCAAGAGGGATATCTGGAACCTCCTCTGGAGTTAATATGTGGCTTCCTTGAGTGGCCATCTGGGAGCTACCTGAGAGGTAATCTCAGCCTCATTGAGAGGACATCTGGGACCTCCTTTGGAGGTTGTCTGACACTTCCTTGAGAAGCAATTTCGAACTTCCATGAGAGGTCATCTAGGGCCTCCTTGGGAGGATATATTTGACATCCTTCAGAGGTCATCTGCAGTATCCTCAAGAGGCAATCTGGTATGTTCTCTCTGTTATTTGGGACCTCCTTTATAGGTCAACATTGAGAGCTGTGGGACATGTGGGTTAAGTGTCTGTGGTTATTGGTCTGTGTATGTATGCTGATAATTCTAACTGTGTCCTGTATGCACCTCTGCATGCTCCTTTTTTCAGGATATGAGAACAAGGCCTAACATTGTCATATCCAAGAAATATTCTCCCACAGGGTTACAGAATCTCTCAGAGGAAGATGCACTGATGTACTCTCCCTCCTATTCTTTGCCATCAGCACCTGTAATGATAAGTCCTCCCATACCAAAAGTGGTTACTTATACCAGTCTGAAGTGGTACAATGTACTATGTTACCCTTATTACCCTTGAGACAGGAACATGGAGGAGATGGTGGGCAGGCCCCCTTTCTAATATATGTTCACTTTACAACTAGTGTCCTGTATAACTGGAAACAGAAAAATCCATAATTTTCAGAAAAAAAACAGGGGTTCATTACCTCATTAGAGACAGCAATTTTCACACAGAAGCACATCTGGGATGAGTGTCAGCAAATTTTACAGGTGCTTTTCACCTGGTAAAAAAAGGAGTGTATCCTGCTTGGTGACTTGAAGGTGGTCCTTGGACCAAACACTATTGAACAAGACCATTTGGAACAAGTCTTTCCCCAGACTTACCTAAGCTAAGACTAACAGCGATCCAGTTATGGAGGTGCTTACCAAGTATTGCCAGGTTCAGTTAGCAGGGATACTGCAGTGGATAGAAAGCCAAGTCATCAATCTAAGGTGAGTGAGATGGTACATTTCCCCAGTGAGTAATGTAATGATTTTCTGAAACTTCTCCCAGAAGACTATAGGACTATATGCCTATAGATTTTGAAGCCCTGGAGAATCAAAGCGACCTAAATATGGCCTTTGTTGCACAGTCAGCCCCAGATATTAGAAGAAATCTTCAAAAGTTAGAAGGAAGTGGTTGCCCAGTGGGTGTTTGATAACAGAGATACCCTGGGAAAAACAAGTCTAAGAAGGGGGTTTGAGTTTTGGTAGGAGCACCAAAATAGGGATCAAGAAACACTTGGCAAGACAGTACAGTTCGTTAACAAATGACAGTAGGAAACCTCTAGGACTAGATCAGTGTGCTTATTGCAAACAAAATGGACATTGGGAAAGGGAATGGCCAAGGAGGAAAAAGTTAGAAAATGACAGGTTAAGTAATCACAGTAATCACTTGGAAAATGTGTTCATATCTCTGGAGAAACTTGCAAAGGAGCTTGGGGCTCTGAATTACATTAAGAACTCATGGCCATGAAAAAGGAACTGATATAAGAATGTATTAGGCTGAAGTTCATGTCAATTATAAGCTTTGAAGAGTGTCACCAGAAATTCAAAGCAACAGAGAAAGATGGAAAGAGTAGTTAGCAGAGAAGGCATGGAAGTGCTGTGTCATAGAAATGAGGCCAAGAAAAGTGAAAAGGAAAATATCAGGCTCAAGAAAGAGGTTGCTACTTTTCAGAAAGAGTTAAAGGATAACATTCTCTGATAGAGAATGCCAGGGAAAGGGAAAGAGCATTAGAAAGAAAAACAGAAGAGCTAAAAAATCAGTTGAAAGATCTGTCACAAAAATACACTGAAGTGGAAAATTAGAAAGAGAAACTACTAGGAAAAAAGCCCCAAAACATTGCTGAGGTCTTCACCGTAAATGTAATGCAGAAGCATCATGTCACAATGCAACAGGTGGGGGTGGGAAAAATACCTCTCAATAGCACCTTTGTGAATTGAAGGGAGGGGCAGAAGAGCAAGCAAATGTGCTGTGAGAAGGAGCAGCAGCTGGCCAGTCAAAAGAACTCTCCAGTGACACTGCCAAAACACTTGCGGGTTAAAGAGCCCATTGAGAAGGAGAGGAGGATAATGAAAGCAAGTTTGAGAGAAGAGGAGGAAAATAAAATGGAAGAAGTCTCCAAGGATCAGAATACTATACAGGAGTTAAAGAAACTAGAGATCCTAAAATACAGGGAAACATCTGAGCTGATCAGGTAGCTTGGGAGACCATTCAAAAACCAATGGGATTTCTCGAGCTACTAGTCCTTAAGATTAAAGGAGGAAGCAAAAACAGTGGTAATAAGGGTGCAAATGTTGACACTGAGCTTGTGAAAAATGCATACAGGCTCAAGTTTTCTGTCAGGTTACATGTAGATATTTGCATCCTGGTAAATTGCCCAAGGCCACTGCCTAAAACTGTTCTGAAAATCAGTGGGGCCTCAGCCTGACAATCCTTTGTAATGTGTGTAGGTAATTTCCAGCAGGTAAATGCTGAAAAGCTGGAAAATATGGAAAGAAATTATTTGTGAGGAGCCTCAGATGGTGAATTTGGGAAAATGGACTCCATAAAGGTAAAGTCTGGAAAGTATGGGTATTGGTATCAGTAATAGTGGACATATTTTCAGGCCGAGCGGAGGCATGTAATAATTCCTTTATTTGGCTTACCTTAGATGTGGGGTCCAAAGATGGCCCTGCATTCATGGTGAAAATTCTCAATTATTAACTAACGCCCTAGGAATAAATTGGAAGTTACAATCCATTTATAGACCTCAGAGTTCAAGGCACTAGAAAGAATGAATATGACCTTAAAGGAAACTTTAACTAAATTAAATACAGTGATTGGCCATGGCTAGGTGAGCCTCCTTGACTTTGTTTTTCTTCGAGCAAGATGTAGCCCTTATGTTGTAGGATTTAATCCCTTTGAAAGACTTTAGGGTAGACCACCCACTTTGGTTCCTAGACTTGGGAAGACTATATTAACAGAAATATATAACTACAATCTGCAGGGCTTTACAACATATTCTTTTATGTACCTATCCTTTGGTAACCAAGGCCCATCGGCCACCTAAGAAAAACTCTACCTGAGAGGGAGGGGCCAAGATGGCTATGGAACAGCAGGGAAACCTCACAGATCTCTCCAACCAAATACAGAACTTGGAATTCAATGCTGTTTCTCCAAGTGACCCACAAAAAAGAGGCAATTACTTAGAGAGATACAGGAAGTGAAAAAAGAAAAGGGAAAAACCTACACATAGAGTAAAGTGGGAAGACCATTCCCCTACCCCTTTTTGGTGATGAGGCTCCTCACTTAGCAGCTTAAGTGGTGGGGCTTCATGTCAGGCTGCTTAAGTGGCCTGGCTCTGGACCCTATGAGGACCACACACCCTCAAGTATCCCAAGGCTCCCATTAGACTCCCAAGATCCGGTGCCAACCCAGAGAATACAAACAGAAATCTCAGAAGGCAGAGCTGGCATGAAAACTCCCCTCACCCTTCCTGGCACGGCACCTCTGCCTGGCTTGTGCAAGCAGCCCAACCCAGTCAGGAGCAGCAGCAGCTGTCAGAAGTGGCAAATGACCCTAGACTCACAGCGTGGCACACCTGTCCTGCTGGTGTAAACAGCCTAGCCTGACCTGAAGCAGGAGCAGCAGCTGACAGTGGTGGCAAACCACCCAGACTCCAGGAAAAATGCCTCTTGGCACTAGCTCACAGGAACACGCCCATTAACTTTTTCTAAAATAGATCATTTCTTAGTTCATACAAGGAATTTAAGTAAATACGAGAAGATCAACATAATTCCCTACATTCTATCTGACCAAAGTGGAATCAAACTTGTTCTCAATAACAAGGCATAAAGTAGAAAAAACTTAAACACGTGGAAATTAAACAGCACTCTGTTAAACAAGACATGGGTCACAGATGAAATTAAAGAAGAAATTAAAAAGTTCCTACAATTCAATGAAAATGAAGATACATCACAAAGAAACCTATGGGACCCAGCAAAAGCAGTCTTGAGGGGCAAATTTATTGCTCTCAGTGCACACATCAATAAAACATAGACCAGGTAAACAATGTTATGATGCAACTAAAACTGCTAGAGAAAAAAGAAAAAATTGAACCTAAAGCTGCTAGATAGAGATAACCAAAATAAGAGTTGAAATTAATGAGATAGAGACTAAGAAAATTATAAATAAAATTAATAAAACAAAAAGCTGTTTTTTAAAGGCAATATAACTGATGGACTGCTAGCAAGAGTACTATCAAAATAAGAGAAGAGACCCAAAACAATAACAGAGATGCGACAGGAAAAATTACAAGAAACATTCAAGACATCCAAATAATCATAAAGAAATAATTCCAGACTCTATTCACAAAGAAAGGAAAACCTAGCAGAGATGGATGAATTTCTACAGAAATGCACATTGCTATCCCCCCTTTCCTTTTCAGCCAAGCTTCACCATGTGTGGTGGGGGCAGCACTTCAGTAAATAAACTTCTTTTCCTGCCTGGATAGCCTGTGTTGTTCTCTTCAATGGCTATCTAATGAAACCTACCTATTTAAAATACCTTACATATGGTGCAGGGAATCGGATGAGGTTTTTGAGTTGGAAATGTTAGAATTTCCTAACCACCCCTTTTCTGCATACCAAACTGCGTTGAGACACCACATGAGACTTTTCACCAAAACTATTGCTAACCTTCACATCCACATCCACACCACTTCTCTACTCTGGTGAGTAACACTTCTCTCTATGGCTCTGGGTGGCTCAATCTCTGTTCAGATATGGCATCACGCCAGAGAGCTCGTAAGTCTTTTATCCAAAAGGCTGGTCACCTCCAAAGCCAAGGATGCTTGGTTTGGGGGGCTTGGCTATTTCTCTCTAGAGGGCTCTGGAGGAAGTCGTAACGCTGCTTCTGCCTGGTCAGCTCTCCTTCACTCACCAGATTGACTCTCCTACACATTTGATCTGGGGCTGCGTGTCATGTCCGAGCTGTGAAACCCCTCTGAAATTCTTTGTGCGCTGCCTGGATAGCCAGATCACCTAATATTTTTATGCCGTTCTCAGATTTAGACAATTTTTGCCTCTTCTCACCCTTACTTTTCTACAACTTTTTGGATTGTGCCCTGAATAGTGTGACATGGGCTGGGTCCCGGGGACCCCCTCTAGGTTCCCTCTCAAAGGCTGGCCAAACTAGGTTTGATCATTTTGTTCAGGCTTTCTTTGCATTTTTTCAGAAATTCGCCATCTTGAGTTCGCCATCTTGGCCACATGGTGGGTTAATTGTTTGGCGCCATCCAACCCTTACCCTTCCACCAAGCTTGCTACTATTCCACCCCTCTAAATCATTAGATGTGAACTTAGTGTGGTTTGTGATGTGTTTCTGAAAGAATGATAATACTGATGAAAGCACCCTAATTCTAATGACAGTGTGTGGGATACAGCTATGTGATGAGTCCTTCAGGAGGTGTTGTGTGATGAGTCCTTCATGGGGTACATTCTTTCATCTGGTCCTTGTAAGAGCTCCACAAGTCAGATGATTGTTCAGATGAGAAACTTGAGGCTTAGATATGTCCCATGTCAGGGCCAAAATTATGTATGTACCTAACTCTAGTGAGTTGTCTCCTGCAGACAATTGTTTTGGTTTATATTTCTCGGTCGTGAGCCTTGAACTCAGGGCCTAGCCACTGACCCTTCCTTGTTGGGCTCATGGCTAGCGCCCTACCACGTGGAGCCAAGGACTCCTTTGCAACAGAGTGCTACAGTCTAGGTATCTGTAGCTGAGGACTGTGATCCTGCCTACTCAGGAAGCTGAGATATGAGGATCTCGACTCAAAACTGTCCCAGACACAATGGGTCCTATGAGACTATTATCTCCTATTAACCACTTAGAAACTTAAAGTGGAATCTGGGTGCCAGCAATTCCTGCCTGCCATCCTAGCTATTCAGGAGGCTGAGAGCTGAGGATCACAGTCCAAAGCCAGGCTGGGCAGGAAATTCCTTGAGAGGCTTCTATCCAGTGAACTGCCAAAAACCCTCAGGGGTAGTTAGCTCAAGTGGTACAGAGATTTGCTTTAGCTGAATAGCTCAAAGACAGCACTCAGGCCTATACTTCAATTCCCCCAACTTCCAAGAAAAATAAAGAAAGAAACCTGAAGTGGAGTGCTGGGAAAGTGTCTTAGGGGTGGAGTGTTTTGCATGTATGAATCCCTGGGTTTGATTCCTTAGTATCACATCACTAGAAAAAAGCCTGAAGTGGTTGTGTGGTTCAAGTGGTAAAGTGCTATCCTTGTACAGGAAATACTCAGGTATAGTGCTCAGGTCCTGAGTTCAAGCTCCAGGACAAGTGTATGCACACACATACATGTACACACAGACACAGACACAGACACACACAGACACACACACACACATACACACACACACAGAGACCAGAAGTGAAGCTGTGACACCAAATGGTAAAGCACTGAGCTTCTGTTCTGAGCTCATGGTCAGCACCCAGACCCTGTGTTCAACCCCAAAACCTAGCCACCCAGGGCCCAACTAGGAGAGCTCAAAGGTTTCAAAACCTGATGAGCTTCACCAGCCCTAAATGACAGGAAGCTATGTGATATTACACATGTGCTTAAATTTAGCAAGCTTCCAGAAACCTAGGAAGGCACCATTGCCAATAATTAATCATTTAATTAAGTTCAGCTCTCTTGTTGTCTGCCAGAAGTACCCTTGAATTAATTGTATCAGGTTATTTCAACACTGGAACATAGTCTAACAAAGACAGGATAAGTACAGGGAACTTGGCCTGCCAAGGCAAGTGGCACAAATGAAGGCTTCCTGTCAAAACAGCACTGGGGAGAGAGACAGCTTGAGGTACAAAGAGGCCTTTTTCTCCTGATCTTTGGAGCCCAGCCATACTCCTTCTCATTAATTGTCCTGGATGGGGTTTTTTGTTACACAGCTGTACAGGAGTGAGTCCTTTCATCTGCCTGTTCCAAAAATGAGGCAGACTTCCTCCAACAGCCTGGGGTGCAGAGAAAACCTCACGCTACACTGGGAATATTGAGGGGAGCCCTGGAACATGCACTGTCTGGAAAGCACTCTCTGTGCTATGAAATCATTCTATTCAAAGCACATTTCCTAGCTGGGTGCCTTTCATCATAGGGACTCTGGACCTTCACCAATAGAAATGTATGCAAACATACATGGGGAGACATGGAGTTACTTGTTTTTTTTGTTTTTTGATTTTGTTTTTGTTTTTGGCAGGTCCAGGGATTGTATTATGAACTTAAGCAGTGTCCATGATCTCCTTTTGCTCAAGGGTAGCACTCTGCCCTTGAGCCACAGCCTGACTCATGGTGATATTTTATTCCTGTGATCCCTCAGAAATAAGAGTGCTGTGGACTTTCCTGTCCTGGCTGAATTCAAACAGGCATTCTCTATCTCTCAGCCTCCTGAAAAGCTAGGATTATAGGCAGGAGCCTCTGACACCTGGCTTTCTTTTCTTCTTGTTGTTCTTTTTTTTATTGTGACAAACTGAAATCTTCACAGTGTCATTCTAATGGTTTGCATTTCGAAGTAAACTACCCAGGCCTGGAGTTCAAATGCCAGGACTGCCATGTACAAATGGAAGGACATCTTGAGATAATTTCTCCTATTCTTGTGAATGCTTAATGGAATGTTATAAAAGTATCAATTAAATTTACAGTTGGTTCATGATTCTCTTATAGAATGCCACACAAAAAGTAGTGGATTATGTCTTCCATTCTAGCACCATGGTATGATTCTCTCAATTAAAGAACACAGACTACTTTTACATTAATGCTTTAATAAGTATTCAACCATGATACTCCATTAAATGGAGGAATAATTTGATAATAATTCATAATATATATAATTTCATATCCTCACATTGTCTCTTTCATATATATTGCAAACAACACATCTAGCTGTCTATCGATCGATTGATCGATCGGTTGATCTACCTATATCTATATCTATACTTATTAGCCACTACTATGGCATGTTCCCAGGTTCTCAGAACTGGCTGGCATCTCAGTTTGCCAAGGGCTTTTATTCTACGACTGTCTCTTTCAGGAATTGGGCATTGTGGGCTGTGAGTTCAAGACCCAGAATGTCCAAAATTTTATATGTGTAATCAGAAGCCAATTTTGACACACATTTTTTTCCTTCTCTGTGAAAGTCCTGAGTCTCAGTATGATGTATAATCCATATGCAAATATATCCATGTGATAAGATGTAATAAATGAAATAAATGTCATATATGTAATAATACTAAATAAAATAAAAAAAGTAAGGGTAATAAATGTATTTAAATAGATCTCATATACGAATATTATTTTTTTCAGTGCTGGGGCTTGAATTTGGACCCTGTTAACTGGGCTGAAATTCTTGTCTTCAATGACGGTGAGCTTGCTCTATCACACTTCCTCTGCCACTGTGTTACCCAGATCCTGAGTTCAAATCCCAAGCCTGCCAGAAAAATGGTGCAAATTCAGAGCCAGGGCCTTAATTTTTTGGCCAGGCATGGTTCTTAAACTCAGCTCGTGGCAACTCTGCCTCAGCTTCGATAATCCTAGGCTGGGGTGCAGCCTCTGGACCCACAGCCCATCCTGAGATCCTAGGACCTGAGTTTAAATCTTGGGACTGGCAAAAAAAAAAAAAAAAAAAAAGGATACGTGCGTGGAAGTTGGCTCAGTAATAGAGTGCTTGCTTTGGATGCATAAGTTCCTAGGATCCATTCTTCAGCACCACATGAGCAGAAAAAAGCCGGAAGTAGTGCTAAGGCTCAAGTGGTAGAGTGATAGCCTTGAGCTGAAGAGTTGAGGGACAGCACCCAGACTCAGAGTTCTGGCCCCAAAACCAAAAAAAGAAAAAAGAAAAAAGGAGGGGGGGGAAAAGGAGAAGAATAAAACTGGGAAGTTTCAGAAGGCAGTTATACGTTGTTTTTTCCTTTGCATTGCAACCATTCTGGGTCTAAATGACAGGGCCTGGAAAGTGTACAGGACTTGAACTGTTGAAGTTTGGTGACCTATCAGGGAAGCCATAGTCAAAACTAGTAACCTAGGCCCAGGGTTCAAATCCCAGGACTGTCACCTATGAATGGTGGAAGATCCTAAGAAACACATTCCGATATACATCCATACGAATGGAATGTTGTAAAGTAACAATTACATTAGTAGCTAGTGTATGATTATATTATAAAATTATACATAATAATCTTAGTACATTGACTGTTTCAATTAATACTTTGTTATTTATTCAACCATAATACATAAATAAAGGAAGGAATAATTTTTCGATAATTGGTAGTAATATAGTATATATAATTAAATAATATACAGACATCTCTGTCTTGTTTTATACATATATACATACATACATAAATTATATATATATATATATTAATATACACATAGGTAACAATCTTCATATCTATTTCTACACTTGTCATTCCCGAGGCTCAGTGGTAGAGTGATCGCCTAGTATGTATGAAGCCCTGGGTTCAATTTCACACTATCACATGCACAGAAAAAGCCGGAAATAGTGCTGTCACTCAAGCAGTCAAGCACTGGCTTTGAGCATGAAAGCTTAGGGACTGTGTATAGGCCCTTACTTAAGCCACAGGACTGGAACCAAAAACAAGTTACAAGTATAGAAGGCCAGGATTTCAAATACCTCATCACAGAGCAAGCTGGGAGTCTGAAGCTGACGGCTGCCATCTAACCGACTTAGCCAGAGGTCAACAGCTGCAACCCAGCACTATGGAACCAGACACTGCTGGCTCATCTCTAGCTGCTCAGGGGATGAGAACAGACACTGGTGAGTTGAAAACTCAGCCCTGGGAGGAAGTCTGAGAGACTCTGAGTTGTGCCTCAGTGTGGTAGAGCTTTAGCCTTGAGGAAAAGATCTTAGAACAGTATCTCGAACCTATGAGAGCAATCCCCAAGGCTGATGACCCTCCCTACAAAAAAACACCCCTCTAAACCATTAGATATGAATTTGTGCTGTGTGTGACATGTATCTGAATGAATGGTGACAGTTTGTGGGATCCAGTTATGTGATGAGTCCTTCCTGTGGTGCTGGGTGTTGAGTCTTTCATGGGGTGCTGGGTCATTCATGGGGTATTGTGTGCTGAGTCCTTCACAGGGTGCTGTGTGCTGAGTACTTCATGAGTTGTATTCTTTCATCTGGCTCTAATAAGAGCTACACAGGTAAGATGATTGTGCAGGTGAGAAAGTTGAGGTTCAGATATGTCCCCAAGTCAGGGCCAAATTTCTGTATATACTGAGCTCTAGTAACTTGTCTTCTGCAGACAATTGTTTTGGTTTAGTTTTCTCCATCATGAACCTTAAACTCAGACCCTAGGTGCAGACTTTCTTCTTGGGCTCATGGCTAACGTTCTACCATGTGGAGGCAAGGACCTCCTTGCAGCAAAGTGTCACGGTTTAGGTGGCTTTAGCTGAAGTCTATCATCCTGCCTGTTCAGGAAGCTGAGGTTCTCAGTTCTAAACTATCCCAGATCATGGTCCAAAACCAGCCTGGGCAGGAAATCCCTTAGATGGTTATCTCCAATAAGCCATCTGAAAGCATGATGGGGTGCTGTAGTTCAAGTGGTAGAGCACTAGACTTGAGCTGAAGAGCTCAGAGACAGCATCCAGGCCCAGACTTGAACTCCTCCAACTTACAAGAAAAGAAAGAAAAAACCTGGAACGCTGGAAATATTTCTTAGGGGTAGACTGCTTTGCATGTGTGAAACCCTGGGTTTGAATCCTCAGTACCACATCTCTAGAAAAGTACCACATCCCTGAAGTGGCTCTGTGGCTCAAGTGGTAGAATGCTGTCCTTGTACAGGAGAAACTCAGGTACAGTGGTTAGGTCCTGAGTTCAAGCACCAGGACTGGTGTATACACACATACACACAGACACAGATACAGACACAGACACAGACACAGACACAGACACACACACACACACACACACACACACACACACACACACACTCACGGAAGCACCATTGCCAATAATGAATTATTTCATTAGGTTCAGCTCCTTAATTGTCTGCCAGAAGGACTCTTGAATTAATGGTAGCAGTTTGTTTCAACACTGAAACATAGCCATACAAAAACAGAATGAGTGCAGGGAACTTGGCCTGCCACGTTTGGTGGCAAAAATGAAGGTTTCCTGTCAAAACAGAGCACTGGGGAGAGAGATAGCTTGGGATACAAAGAGGCCTTTTTCTCCTGACCTTCAGAGCCTGCTCACATTCATCCTCACTAATTGGCCTACATGAATTTTTTGTTACACAGCTGTACAGGAGTGAGGCCTTTTTTCTGCCGGTTCTAACAATGAGGCAGAGTTCCTCCAGCAGCCTGGGGTATGGAGAACCCTTCAGGCTACACTGGAAACAGCAAGGGAGCCCCGGAACATGAACTGTCTTGAAAACACTCTCTGTGCTATGATATCATTCTATTCAAAGCAAATTTCCTAGCTGGGTGTCTTTCTTCATAGAGACTATGAATATTCACCAACACAAATACATGTATACTACACATACACATGGAGTTATTAGCTCTTTTTTGTGGCAGGTCCTGAGGCTTGAACTGTGAGCCTAGACATTTTCCCTGAGCTCTTTTTGCCCAAGTAAACATTTTATTGTGTCTTAAACCACGATTAACCTTGGCTGGGGTTCAGCTTTTACACCCACAGATGATCAAGGGATCCTAGGACCCGAGTTCAACTCTCAGCACTGGCAAAAATACATCAAACCAACAAAAATGGAGGAGGAAAAAAAACGATAAGTTTTACACAACAGTTTTACCTTGGTTTCCTTAGCACTGTGACCCTCCTGTGTCTCAATGATTCAGTTTGAAAATTTTATGTGTCCTTGCATGGTCAAAAGCTGGTGGGCTGTCAGTGAAGCCTAAGCCCAAACCAGACACCTAGGTCCTGAGTTCTATCCTGGGACTGCCACCTACACATGGCTGAAGATCCTAGGAAACTCATTCCTATCTATAGGAACACTAATAAAATGTTTAAAATGTACTAATTAGCTAGTCATTCCAGTATAAGATTGTATGCAATAAATAAGTCATTGATTAATACTTTATTAAGTCTTCTACAGTTACTAATTAATGGAGGCATAATTTTATACCAAATAATTGGTAGTAATAGACTATATAAAATAAGATATAGACATCACTTTTTATATAGGGTTATACACTAGAATCTACATAAATGTCTATCTGTCTCTCTCTGTATACATTTATAGATGTATATACATATGTAAATTCATACACATGCACACACACACACTGCAATCTAAACATCTATCTATTTATATAGTGGCCGTTCCTAGGGCTTGATCTCAGATCCTCAAATATGCCCACCAACTTCACTTGCATCAGACTGGTGTGCTAACATTTACCCATTCATGAAGTGGGCCTGCCAGGCCCTGAGTTCAGTCTTGGGACTCAAGAATGATATAGTATACATAGGCAAATCTATGTCTTATGTATTAGGATGCAAAAATGTTATATGTGTAATTATGCTCACTAAAATACATAAGAAATAAATAAAACACAAAATAAAATGAACACACTAACCACAATATGCAGTAAACATGTATATGTAAATATAAATCATGTATTTAAAAAGTATACGATTATTATTTTTTCCAGTGCTAGGACTTGAATTCAGACCTTAGGAACAGGCCTGATTTTCTTGTCTTCTAGCACGGTGATCTTCTCCATCCCCCACAGTGCTGCAGATTTACCCAGATCCTGGGTTCAAATCCTCGGCCTGGCAGAAAAAAAGGGCATGAATTCCAAGGCAAGGAGCCTCATAATATTTTAAATATTTTTAATGTATGTATGTATGTATGTATGTATGTATGTATGTATGTATGTATGTATGTATGTATTTTTATTTTGTCCAGCACAGGGCTGGAACTCAGGTCATGGCAATTCTGCCTCAGCTTTGATCACTCTAGGCTAGAGTGCAAAAACTGAACCCACAGCCAAACCTGGGTGCCTAGGCCCCAAAGGCTTAAAGGAAAAAAAAAATTAATGCGACACAGAAAAAAAAAAAAAAACAAAAAAAAAACCTAGGAACTTGCAGATGGCTGTCGGTTTTACATTTGTTTTCTTTGCAAGGTGATCAGGGGTCTGAATGACATGGTTGAAAAATGTTGGTAACTTGGCATTGCTAAAGGCTGCGGGCTACCAGGGAAGCCATAGACCAACATGGCAACATAGGCCCTGTGTTTGAAGCCCAGTCCTGACCCCTACCAATGGAGGGAGATCCTAAGAGTCTCGTTCCTATTCATAGGAATACTGATGGAAGAATATGAATGGCAAAGTTGAATTAGTTGTTTTGTATACTACTATATAATTAGACAAAGTGATTTTCAGAGACCAGCGGATTTTAATGAATATTTTTGACACATAGAATCAATAGAATACTATTGATTACATGGACACAATAGTTTTGGGACAGGGGTTGATTTAATTGATAATTCATTAAGGTTGTAAACAATAATATTAATTACATGGAGGCATAATAAATACCCAAGAATTGATAGGAATGTAGCCTATATAACTGAATAATGTATAGACATTTCTGGCACTCTATAAAGATCTATATTTATTTGTGTACTACCATCTGCATGTCAATCTGTTATTTTGTCAACCCCTGGGGCTTGATCTCAGGTGCTAGAAATGCTTGTCAGCTCACTATGCCCCAGGCTGGGGTGCTGACACTCACCCATTCATGAATTGGGCCTTGTAGGCTGTGAGTTCAGATGCCAGCACACACAAAAATTGAATCATGGAGTAAGAAGCCCATGGTGACACATGTTTTCCTTTTCTGTGAAAGTACTGGTTGTCAGGTGTGAAGTTTCATGCATAGACAAATCTATATCCTATGTAATAAATGTAATAAATATTTCATGTGTAATAACAGTCAATAAAATAAATGGTAAATAAATGAATGAAATAAAAAATAAAATGAATAACTACACTAAGCAGAATATGGGGTCAACATACGGGGCTCGATGTCAGGGCCTAGGAACTACCTGGCAGCTGAATTAGCTAGAGGCTGCTGGGCTGACAGTCACCCATTCATGAATTGAGCCTTCTAGGCCCTGAGTTTAGATCCCAGTACTGCCAAAAATGTAATCGAGGAGTGAGAAGCAGAGCATGACACATGTTTTCTTTTTCTTTGAAAGTGCTTGGTGACAGGTAGGATGTATAATTCAGATGCAAATCTATATGCTATGTAATAGGATGTCATAAATGTAAAGAATGTCATAGGTGGAAGAATTGTCACTACAATAAATGAAAAACAGATTGAATTAGTAGTGAATCATTCTAGGATAAAATTAGACACAATAATGATAGGGTGTGGATTAAGTTTATTATTTTATTAAGCATTAACAGAATAAAAATTGCATGGAAACATAAATACCTAATAATTGGTAGTAACACATCAGGCATAATTTAATAATACCTAGACATCTGTCTCATTCTATAAAATATGTAATTATATGTATGGATGTAGGTATATATGTGATAAACAATAATAGATTATTGAGTAATTTTAATTAATGATTTATTAATTGTTAACAGGGCACATCATTTAATGGAGACATAATTTAATATCTAATAATTGGTAGTAATATTATCTATAAATTAATAATATACATACATCTATTTGTGTATATAATACTTATATACAGCAATCTCTATACCTCGTTCACTCCTGGGGCTCGGTGGTTGGGTGCTCCCCTAGTAAACACAAAGCCCTGGATGCGATTCCTGAGTGCCACATAAACAGAAAACCTCGAAGTTCTGCTATCTTTCAATCAATTGAGTGCTAGACTTGCACACATACCCTTAGGGACAGTGTCAAAGCCCTTACTCAAGCCCCAGGACTGCCGACAAAAGAAGGTAGAATGTTCTGCAACTATAGAACGACAGGACTTCAAAACCTCATCACAAAGGAAGCTAGGAGTCTGGTGCTGACAGCTGTAACCAACCTGACTTAACCAGATGGAAACTGCTGCAACCCACATCCATGGGTTACCCCCATCATCCTGGCTTCCTCTGGCTTCCCCCCAACATCCTGGCTGCTCTGGAGCTTTAAAACCTGGCAGGAAGTCTGCTAGACTCTTTGAAATAAGGCTCAAAGTGTAGAGCTCTGGCTTTGAGCAAATGTTATTAGAACAGTATCCTCATGGTTTCAGTTCAAGATCCATGGCTAACCCTCCCCTCCCCCCTAAAAACATCCACTAAACCATTAGATGTGAACATGTGAAATGATCCTCAAAGAATGGTGATACTGATGAAAGAACCCTAATTCTAATGACAACTTGTGGAATAGAGCTATGTGCTGAGTCCTTCATAGGCTGCTCTGTGCTGAGTCCTGCACATGGTGCTATGTGCTGATCCCTTCACAGGGTGCAGTGTTCTGAGTTCTGCATTGGGTGTGGGGTGCTGTGTCTTTCACGGGATGCTTTGTGCTGAGTCACGCAAAAAGTGCCATGTTCTGTGTCCTTCACAAAGTGCATTCTTTCATCTGTTCCATGAAAGAGCTCCACAACTGAGATGATTATGCGGAGAATATTGAGGCACAGATATGTCCCCATGGTAGGGACAAAATTATGTATTACTGAAGACTAGTGAGTTGTCTCCTGCAGACAAATGTTTGGTTTTGTTTTTTTCTCAGTCATGAACCTTCAACTAGTGGCCTAGGTGCTGTACCTTACCTCTTGGGCTCATGGCTAACACTCCACCGGATGGAATCAAGGACCCCCTTGCAGCAGAGGCCACAGCCTAAGGGTTTATAGCTGAGGTCTGTCATCCTGCCTTCTCAGGAAGCTGAGATCTGAGGATATGGTTTCCATACTATCCCAGACACAAAAGATACCATGAGACTATCATCTCCAATTCACCACTAAGGAACATGAAGTGGAAGCTGGGTGCTTGTTGCTGATGCCTGTCATCCTTGCTACTCAGGAGGATGAGATCTAAGGATCATGGTTCAAAGCTAGCCTGGGCAGGAAAGTCCTTGAGACACTTAGCTCCTATTGATCACAAGAAAAGCTGAAGTGACGCATTGGCTCAAGTGATAGAGCACAAGACTTGAGCTGAAGAGCTCAAGGACAGAACCCAGTACCAGACTTAAAGTCCTACAACAATAAAAAAAGACAGAAACAAACTAACAAACCTGAAGTAGAGGGCTGGGAATGTGCCTTAGAGGTAGAGTGCTTTGCATGTATGAAATACTGGATTTAATTTTTCAGGATCACATCAATAAAAAAAAAAGTCTGAAGTGGCTCTGTGGCTCAAGTGGGAGAGGGTTATCCTTGTACAAGAGAAACTAGGTACAGTGCTCAGGTCCTGAGTTCCACCTCAAGGAATGGTGTATGTGCCCATGCACACGTGCGATGGTGTACAAACACACACACACACACACACACACACACACACACACACACACAGACTAGAAATGATGTTTTTGCACAATATGTTAAAGCTCCGGGCTTCTGCACTGAGCTCATGGTCAGCACCCAGGCCCTGTGTTCAACCCCAAAATCTAGACACCCAGGACCCAACTAGGAGAGGTCAAAGGTTTCAAAAGCTGATGAGCTTCACCAGCCATAGATGACAGGAAGCTTTGTGATATCCGACATATGCTTGGATTTTCCAAGCTTCCGGAAACCTAGGAGAGGCATCATAGGCCCATCAATGCCCTCAATGAAACATTTCATAAGGTTCAGTGCCTTAGTTTTCTACCAGAAGGACTCCTGAATTATATTGAGCACTGTATCTGAACACCAGAATATAATCTCACAAAGGCAAGATAAGTGCACAGGACTTGGCCTGCCACCGAAGGTGACACAAATGAAGGCTTCCTGTCAAACCAGAGTACTGGGGAGAGAGATAGGTTGGGGTACAAGGAGACCTTTTTCTCCTGACCTTCAGAGCCTGCCAACACTCATCCTTACTATCTGACCCAGATCGAGTTTTTTATTAAACAGGTGTACAAGACTGAAACCTTTTGTCTGTCGATCCAGACAATGCAGGAGACTTCTTCCAGCAGGCCTGGAATGCAGAGAAACCCTCAGGCTACATTGGGAACAGTGAAGAGAGCCCTGGAACATGCACTTTCATCAAAGCAGTCTATGTTATGAAATCATTTTATTGAATACAAATTTCCTGGCTTGGTGCCATTCATCATAGCTTCTCTGGAGTTTCACCTATAGGAATATATCCATACGTACACAAAGATATGGATGTACAGTCTCTATTTTTCTAACTACAAAATGTGAATATTTTAGTTTATTTCCCCAATGACACTCAAACTACATTCAATAACATTATAATTGAAATGATTATAAAACAGTATATTGTATTACAAACAATAATAAAAATATTAAGAAGACAGAAAATCAAAGAATTTGGAATTCTGAATACATCCATTTTTTAAGTACAACAAAAAAATTAAGATTAACAGCACAACATGTTTTATTATTTTAGTGCTATAACAACAATTTCAATACAAATAAGAATATACTCCAATCATCATCTAAATAGATATAGTTAGAATTGTTTTTGAAGCCTAAGAGAAATAAGTATACAATTATAGAAAGAAATAAAGGAGAAAAGATATTGAAATTGACAGAAAATGTTTGCATAGACTTTAGTTTACATGAGAAAGCAAAGTTGATTTTTCACAGAATATAATACCAGCCAGATTCAAAAGTACTGACAAAAAAATATTTAAAAGTCTATACTTTTTGAGGAGGCAATTCCTAGGGATGAACTATGAGTCTAGGCATTGTCCCTGAGTTCCTTTTGCTCAAGGGTAGAACATTAACCTTGAATCACAGACCCACTTCTGGGTTTTCCTGTGATCTCTTAGAAATAACAGTGTCATGGACTTTCCTAAGCTGCTTGGATTCAAACTCAGATTCTCTACATCTCAGCCTCCTGACGAGCTGGGATTACAGAGAGAAGCCTCTGGCACCTTCTTTCTTTTCTTCTTCATTTTTTAATCTGGACAATCTGATGCCTTAATAGGGTCATTTCAATGGTTTGAATCTATAAGTTAACTACCCAAAGTTCTTTATAGCTGCTTTATCTGAGAAGGATTTTCTCTCCTTATCTTCCCATCTGGTCACAGGTCTGAAGACAAAAGTGAGAAATGAGTGTCACCGGATTTGGGAGCAAATGTCCACAGGACATGCCAGCTCCATCACTTAGAATTGAGCTGCAGTGAATTTACTGAGGATGAGAGGACCAAAAGCTGGAGTGATCCTCATACTGTCTGCATTGCTCCTGTTGCCTGTAAAATAATATAATTATGAGTGTTGTGTGTCTCCAACCTTAAGTGTCTAGAACACACTAGAAGCATCTTCATGTATCTCTTTTTCTCTAGTGCCGCTTTAGATTTAGACTAAAGGTTTCTGTGGGGGATCTCCTAGCTGAATCCCTGAGGAATGCCGCTTGAAGCCTCTTTGGGAAATCGCAGTTCAAAGTCAGCCTGAGCAGGAAAGTCTGTGAGACTCTTATCTCCAATAAACCACTAGAAAACCAGAAGTGGAACAGTGGCCCAGAGGGTAGAGCTCCAGCTTTGAGAGAGAAAGCTGAGCAGGAGACAGAGCCTAGACCAGGCAGGAAAGCTGGTAAGCGCTTATGTCCAATTAACAACCAAATGGCCCGAAGTGGAGCTGTAGCGGTGGTGAAGCCTCAGCCTTAGGAAAAAGCTGAGGAATGCATCGGGCCCTGAGTTTAAGCCCTGGGATGGCCACAAAAAAAAATTCAAAAAGAGAAGGCCATGTTTATGTATCAGTGCCCTACCTACTTATATGAATTTTACTTTCCTGAGTGCAAACAGACCGTATGCATTGCTTCTGCTTTTATTTACTAGTTTATTTTTCAGATATGCTCCTTGAGCATATAGAATCATTCTCTTCATTTCAGGCCCATGGCTTTTCTCTTGCAGGGTTCCAGGCCGGTGTCCTTATATGAGACACAGTGAAGCTTTCAGCAGCCATTATTTACATTTTATTATGAGGCCAATGCAGGAATAGTCACAAATCAGGCAGGAGAAGATAAGATCAGGTTTCGTAGATGTAACCAGTATCCAGAAAATTAAACATGGGGATGTAAAATGATAGCATACACATGTTAAAACTACCATTAAGGAAAAGGTGAGGGGGCTGGGAATGTGGATTACTGAGAGAGTGCTTGCCTAGCATTCAAGAAGCCCTAGGTATCATTCCTCGGAAGCACATACACTGAAAAAAGCCAGAATAGTTGCTGTGGCTCAAGTATTAGATTTCTATAGACAGTGCCCAGGCCTTGAGTTCAACCCAAGCACTGGCAAACAGATACGTAGGTAGGTAGGTAGGTAGCTAGGTAGGTAGATAGAAAAATAGATAGATAGATAGATAGATAGATAGATAGATAGATAGATAGATAGATAGATAGATAGATAGATAGATAGATAGATAGATAGATAGATAGATAGATAGATAGATAGATAGATAGATAGATAGATAGATAGATAGGTAGACAGACAGATAGATAGATAGGCAGACAGATAGATAGATAGACAGACAGGAAGGCAAACAGACAGATAGACAGACAGACAGAAAGAAAGAAAGATAGATAGACAGAGAGAGAGAGAGAGAGAGAGAGAGAGAGAGAGAGAGATAAGAAAGAAAGATGATTGATGAACCTGGTCTTGGATGTCAGAAGGAAAGATGGGAACAATTCCCAGTCATGAGACCTTCTGGAATGTGTTAGGCCACCAGCATCACCTTCACACAACCACAGAGCAGGAATACTGTCTCTTTTCCACTTCTCAGGTAGCCAATGGCCCCAGAGACAAGAGAGCAGCGCTAGATTCCATCTCAGGTGCTTGGAGAGAGAAGAGAAACAGCCCTGCCTCTAGTTGGTCTGAGGATTTGCAATAATTATGTGGAGAATGTAGGAAGGAGAATGGACTGGCAGAGGTAAAAGAAGGGCCTTTAAATCTGATAGATGAGTCAAAAACCCACTTCCTAAGACCAGAGAGCAGAATTTTTCTACTCTATTCTTCCCCCCTACCCCACATAACTGGCTCTCTATTGGCAAGGTAAAGATAGACTGAGGCTCCCTTCACCTGAGGAAGGAAGGATAATTAGTCATTGTTTGAAGAGGCTGAGAAAAACCTGACACTGGTGTAACTCTAACAAATGTTTCAGGTTTCCCCACATTGCTTCCTGTGCCTGGAATGAATGAACTGGTTTTGCAGCTCACTTCCCTGTTGAGTGTGTATATTCTGCTCCTAATCCTACAGGCCTGGTCTCTGTTCCTAGCCTGGCTTTTGCAACTGTTTTCTGTCCTTCAAATACAGTGTTACACTGGAGTTCTTTCTGCTAACAGGGCTAGGGCTTGGATCCTGAGAATTTCATTTGAACTCAGGATGGGTCAATAGTGTTTCTTTCCTGCTTCTCTAGCTCAAGAACTCTAAGAACATCTAGAGTGGAAGTACTTCTCATCACCAAGGGAAACAGAGGAAGCTGTTGAATAACTGACTTTTCAGAAGTGGAAATCAGAGTGTCATAGACTTTCCTGCCATGGCTGGCTTCACCCTGTGATCCTGAGACCTCAGCCTCTTGAGCTAGAGGGATGGGCCTGAGCTACTGGTTCTCTGCTAGATTTAGAACTGTAATGACATTGACAATACAAGTCAACTTCTTATCACAAAAGGCTTGGGGAGCATATTAAGCTTTTCAACATTGGACCTTTCCGAACCCTGTGGACACAAGGTTACAATGCTAGAGTCTGAGAGGCTGGGCATATGGATGTGCTACATAATTAACATATAGGAAAGTACTTTGATTAACTCTCACTTTTTTTCCAATTTTGTCTCAAACTCAAGCTTGGGCACTGTCCTTGAGCCCTTCAGCTCAAGGCAAATATTCTACCACTTGAGCCACAGCACCACATGGGGGCTTTTGGTGGATCACTGAAAATAAGAGTCTAACAGGCTTTCCTTGCCTAGGCTATCTTTGAACTGTGTTCTTCAGCTTTCAGCCTCCTGAGATGCTAGGGTTCCAGGTGTGAGCCACAGGCATCTGGCCTATTGTTTTTGACAGTCTTGGGGCTTGATCTTAGGGCCTGGGTACTCTCTCTGACCTTCTTTTTCTAAAGGTTAGTGCTCTACCACTTGAGCCACTCCACAGCTTCTGGCTTTTTCTGAGTATGTGGCACTGAGGATTCAAAATCTGACATTCACGCATGCTGAGCAAACTTATTTCCACTAAGCAACATTTCTAGCCCCACCCTGACAATTTTATCCTCACTTGCTTATCCTCAAGAAAAGGCTTCTGACTATAAACCATCTAAAGAAATCCCAATAGAAAGATTTCCAAAGATAACATAAAGCTCATATTTGGGAGAAATTCTAAACATGTGAGGACTGCAACAAATGCTCCATTTAATTATATATTATGTTTCAACACTTAATAAAATACTAATGAATAATGAGTCAATGTCCTAATTTATTGTGTATAATTTTATAATAGAAGTGCAAAATGTAATAAATATTATGTATAATAATTAATACAGTAATAAATTGATGAATCAAAGTAAAATAAAATACCAAATCAGTAATAAAAATCAAAATATGAAATTAACATATGTATATAAGTATATATCATATATCCTACATGTATAGAAATATTTTTTCCTTTACAGGGCCTTCATTCAGGCCCTGGGAACTCTAGCCTGAATTTCTTTTCCTCATGGACAGTGAGTTTCACCTTCACCCATGGTGCAAAAGGGTGACCTGGACGGTGAGCTCAAATCCTAGCAATGGCAGAAATACTAGCCCCAGTTCCAAGACAGTGACTTATTTTTTTAAAATGGAAGCAGTTTTGTTTATTCAGTTCCATACTGAACGTTTAAAATAAAGCAGTGTAGAATTTTGTAGAGCTATTCAGACATCCTTCCCTTACTTCCAAAATGCTTCTCTGAGAACTACATTCTTTTTATGTAGGTTTTTTATTGTAAAAATATTGTACAGAGTGGTTACAGTTACAGGAGCAAGGTAATGAATACATTTCCTATTGAGCATTTTTGACTTCTCCTTTGTTTACCCCCTACCATCCCTTCCCTCCCATCTCCACAACTACCTCCCCCTACCGATGTCAGTGACTTAGTATTTCATTTTTGGTTGGCACGGGGTTTGAACTCAAGTAGTGGTAACACTTCCCTCACATTTCTACAGATTTACCAAGACCCTGAGTTCAAATCCCAGGCGGCTAAATAAAACTGGCAGTAATTGGAAACCTGGGGGCTTTATTTTTTTTAATTTAGTTAAATATTTATTTATTTATTTAGGTCAACCATGGGGCTTGAACTCAGGTTGTGGAAACTGTCTCAGCTTGGATCTCCCTAGGCTGGGGTACAGTCTCTGGACCCATAGCCGATCCTGAGATCCTAGGCTCAGAGGGCTTTCAGTAAGAAAAAAAAAGCTGCAAATCACAAAATGTGGAGAGCTTCAGAGGGCTGGGTTTTTACAATTTTTTTCTTTGCACGATGACCCTCCTGGGTCATGATACGGCTGCAAAGTGGACCTGACCTGCCATTGCTGATGGCTGGTGGGCTATCAGTGCAACCATAGGCCAACTTGCCAACATAAGCCCTGGGTTCAAATCCCAGGCCTGACACCAATGGCAAGAGATCACAAGAGACTCATTCTTATGCATAGGAATACCAATTGAAAGAGTAGTTCATGCATCAGTCTAGTCTAAAATTGGATGCAATAATCCTAGAATGCTGATTGATCTTAAGTAATAGTTTATTAAGCATGAAAAGAATAATATTCCTTCAATGGCGGTATAATAAATACCTAAAAGTTGGTAGAAACATAGTAGGTGTCATTTAATCATAGAGAGACGGTTCTAGCACTCTTTACCTATATATATTTACTTGCATGCCACCATCTGCCTATTCAAGTATCACTGTTTTGGCCAAACCTGGGGGTCGATCTGAGCGCCTGTGGACCACCTGACAGCTTCATTGGCTAGAGGCTGCCATGCTCAAACTCACCCATTCATGAATTGGGCTTGCTATGCCCTGAGTTCAGATCCTAGCACTGCCAAAATTTAATCATAAAGTAAGAAGCAGAGTGTGACACATGTTTTCTTTTTCTGAGAGAGTCTTGAGTGTCAGGCATGATGGAGAACATATCTACAAATCTAGATGCTATGTGATAGGATGTAAACAATGTAATAAATGGTAGAGGTGTCATCAGAGTCAATAAAATAAATGATAAATAAATGACTAAAACAAGAAATAAAATGAATAACCACACCAAACACAATATGGACTGAACATCTGTACCAAAGTATAAATCTTATCTTTTTTTTTGGGGGGGGGGGTTGTCTGGTCGTGGGGCCTGAACTCTGGGTCTGGGCACTGTCCCTCAGCTCTTCAGCTCAAGGCTAGTGTTCTACCACTTGAGCCACAGTGCCACTTCCAGCTTTTTTTCTTTTTGCTTATGTGGTGCTGAGGAATCGAACCCAGGGCCTAAAGCATGCAAGGCAAGCACTCTACCACTGAGCCACCTTCCCAGCCCCTATGAATCCTATCATTAAAATGTATATAAGAACTATCTTTTCCAGGCCTGAGGCTTGAGTTCAGCCCCTCTACAAGGAGGGAATGGCTGGAGACCCTGAGATACTCGTTTCTGGAGCTAGGAAGAGTCATGGAATTCGATCGATCTCATCCTTGATTGAGTCATTCGTGCATGATGCAAGTAGGAAATGATAGGCAAGACTCATGGAGTATCGATTATTTCCAAAGAAGAGTTGATGAAGCATGACAATCATCAGCATCTTGAAATGGAGGCATCAGGAAAGATCCAAGAATCAGTATTCACACAGATTGGATTCCATCACAGGCCACCATCTCTACAAATATGTACTTATATGCATACTAGCTTCAGCTTATGAATAGATGAATATTATGCTCCTCACTTTCCCCTCGGGGGGGCTCAATCTCAGGTCCTGGGAACACCCTAGCTCCTTCATGGCACCCAGGCTGGTGTGCTCATGTGGACCCATTCACCAATTGGGTTTGCTAGACCCTGAGTTCAGATCCCAGCCCTGCCAAAAGATTCATCTTCATGTCAGAAGCCAATTGTTGCACCTGTTTTCCTAGCACCTGTGAAAGTCCTGAGTCTCAGCTATGATGGAGAATGTATAGACAACTCTATACTCATGGGAATAGGTTGTTGTCATCCAGTTCACCAGCGTTATTTCTGTCATCCTATACTCAAGAAAATACACAATACATCAATGAATAAGACACAAAATAAAAGAGAATGACTACACTGAATGCAAGATGCTGCCCACCCATGTTTGGAAATATAGATCCTCTGTTTATTTATGAATTCATGACTATATTGGCCCCCACCAGGGCTCGATCTCAGGTCCCGGGAATGGACTAGCTGCTTAGTGGCTCACAGAGTCGTGTGCTCACCATGACCCATTCACCAATTGGGCCTGCTAGGCCTTGAGTTCAAATTCCAGCACTGCCAAAGGATTCATTCTGATGTGAGAAGCCTATGGTTGCACGTGTTTTCCTATCCTGTGAACGTCCTGGGTCTCATCGAGGATGGAGAATTCTATATAGGCAACTCCATAGGCATGGGAATAGGTTATCATCCATGTTAGCACAGTTATATCTGTCTCCATATGCAATAAAAAACAAAATACATCCCTGACGATGACACAAAATAAAAAGAATAACTATACTGAACACAAGATGCATACCACACCTGTAGGCAAAGAGAGATCCTATGTTTAAGAAAGGTGGGCTTGCTATTTTGTCCAGTGCTGGGGCTTCAAATCATGTCCTGGATCAGGCCTGACATTCTAGTCTTCAAGGATTGTGAGCTTCCCCTTCCCCTGATACCTGAGTTCAAATCCTAGCACTGACAAAAGATTCATCCTGATGTCAGATGCCAGTTGTTGCACACGTTTTCCTCTCCTGTGAAAGTCCTGGGTCTCAACTAGGATGAAGAATGCATAGGCCACCCTATAACCATGGGAAAAGATTGTCATCCATGTCAGCACAGTTATACTTGTTACCATGCTTAGTAAAACACACAATACCTCCATGAATAAGAGACAAAATAAGGAGAAGTGCACCGAACACAAGATCCTGTCCACACATGTATGTCAATATAGATCCTACATTTAAATTATGAATTTATGACTATAGCCTACCTGGGGATCAATGTCAGATCCAGGGAATGGCCTAGCTTCTTAGTTGGTCACAAGTAGGTGTGTTCACCTTGGCTTATGTTCAGATCCCAGTACTACCAACAAGTGGATTGTGGACTAAGAAGCCGAATGTGAAACTTGTTTTCTTTTTCTCTGAGAATCCTTGGTGTCAGGCATGATGGAGAACATTTCTACAAATCTAGATGCTCTGTGATAGGATGTCATCAATGTAATAAACAGAATATGTTTCATCATAGTAAAATCAATGGTAAATAAATAAATAAAATAAACAATATAAGGAACAATCACACCATACATGTATGGACTGAACATCTATAGGTAAGTATAAATCCTATCTTTACAATGTATATAAATAGTACGTTTGCCAGGGCTGGGCTTGAATTCATGACTAGTGAACAGACCTGACTTTCTTATCTTCAAGTACGGTGACCTTCCCTTTCATCCACATTGCTGCAGATTTACCCACACCCTGAGTTCAAATACAAAACCTAGAAGAATAAACAGTATGAATTGCAGCCAAAAACTTCTCCCAGCAGCACAGGTGAGTGGCTGAACCAACACCACTCCAGCCTGTGTCAGACACCCCTCTGAGGACACTATGATCCCCTGCTTGTTTCCCCTCCCTGGCTCTGAAAAGCCACCTTTCTGTCTTGGGCATTTCTGAGATAGAGACTCTATGCTCAGGCTGGGTTGGATCGTGGTCCTCCTATCTGTGACAGGTATGCTTCACCAGGCTTGGTCCTCTGTAGTTGTGATGGTAGATATGTAACGCCATGCAATGTCATCATTTGTTTCAAAGTTCCATTCTTTGGCTACATAATGTCATTCAGTGCACACAAATGCAAATATGAGCCGGGTGCTGTTGGCTCACACCTGTAATCCTAGCTACTCAGGAGGTTGAGGCCAGAGGATTGTGGTTCAAAGCCAGCCTGGCCAGGAAAGTCCATGAGACTCTTATTTTCAATTAACCATCAGAAACCCATAAGTGGTGCTATAGCTAAAGTGGTAGAGTGCTCAACTTGAGCTGAAGAGCTGAGGGACAGTGCCCAGGATCAAAGTTCAAGCCCCATGACCAAGTGCAAATATGACTTTAAGTTTCCCCGAAAGGAACAACAAGATCAACAATCTTCCCAAACAGAAAAAAAATAATTCCAAAATGATTCAGTACACCTACTTTTGCTGAGTTATTTAAGTTACAGCTTCTTTTCTGGACTTAGTCTCTTCTTGCAAAAATTGTCAAATATTAGATTTACAGTCAACTTCATCTAGTATTTCTTGTATCAAAAGACAAGACTATATAGTTGATGTCACTTAGCTTTCTTACAATCTTAGCTCAAAAGCAACCCAGGCAGGAGAGCTTGTCAAACTCTTATCTCTAATTAAACACCAAAAAACCAGAAGTGGACTTTTGGCTCAAGCAGTAGAGTACTAGCTTTGAGGGCAGGTGGGCAGGAAAGTCAACTGTTCAGTGACAGGGTCTAGCCTTGGGATCAAGCCCCAGAACCAGCACAAACTAAACAAACAATCAAACAAAAAATCCCAAATATTTCTTTGGGACCCTCCTTAAAAGGAGTACTAGTCTGAGAAGAGCCTTCTTTTGCTGATCATGCTCATCCTGCTTTTTTGGAATCCTTATTGCTCTGGAGAACACAGAACCAGATTAAAGGAATTGATAACTGTCTCCTGCAACAAGAGAACATCTCCAGGGTGAAATATCCATCCATAAGACACTTTAAAACCTTCATGTCTTTGTTTCTTTACTGTAGAACACTTTTAAAACAACATTACTTTTTGTGTTCTGTGCTGGCCTTCAAATGGCACATTATTTCTTTATGTAATACTTTCAACTAGAAATTTACACAAAAGTTTTATATGAGCATAGAACACACTTGAGAAAGTCAGGAACAGAATTTCTTTCAAGCCTTGGATTCTTTTCTTATACAGTAAAAAGGAAAGCACTAGTTAACTTGAACTTTGTCATTCCGCTATATTCAATTCCTCTCCTGGGATCAGTTTCCACATCCAGTAACAGTTACTTCCAGTAACAATTGATGGTGTTGCCTGAGGTATAATGAATGTTTTCTGGTGTTGCCTGAGGTATAATGAATGTTTTCTGGGTTGACTGAAATAACACAAGAACACCTTTGTACCAGAGGTAACACGTGTTTCAGAGAAAACTTAGTAAAGGGAAAATATGAAATTTATATTGCTTATAAATACATTATCCATGAGTACATTGAGTTCAAACTTTGTATGTACGTTCTCTGTAAATTAAGGTGTTTTTTAAATGGCAAGAAGATTCTCAGATCATTTTTTGTGAGGTTATGTGTTGCGCATTATTTCCCAAGTGTACATGAATTAACAGTAAGGGAAACAATAGCAATTATAGGAGAAAAAGAAGTTCTGTGTTTAAGTATAAGGGTTCAATACACTATAGAATGCCAGAGCCTGCCAGCAACAAAAGGGAATACTGATTTATGGGGCAAGGATGAGAAAAAAAAAAGACAAGACAAATGTTACGGTCCAGAGGTCTGCAGCTCAATACTGCAGCACCATTTATTTTTAATTTTCCCTAATATATACTGTTAGAAGTAAAGAAGTAGCATATGGTTACTATAATCCAGAAAAACAAGGAAAATTTCAGTAAAAACAGAGTGCAGTAAAAACAAGACAAAGTCAACTGGTTAAAAGTAAAACAAACTCTACAGACATAGCAAAGCAATCCCAGGCACCTGGTGTCTTTCAAGTAAGCCAGTTCCTTGTACGTGCCTTCAAGCGAGCACAAGGGTCAAGATGACCTTTGAGCTTTACTGTTGGCTCCCAACAATAGAAGACTCTACAAATAAGACAACATTGAAACAATAAAGCCAACTCCAGTATGTAGATTTATGAGAGTAATATAGAGAAACCATTACTCCTGCATGGAACACGAAGTATGAGGCCACTCCCTTTCTAAATCATGCTTGCTAACCAAGCAACTTTATAGATAGTAGAATGGAAGAAAAATTCTGGTTCCAATGCAAGTCAGATATAAGAGCATGGACTTAACAGGAAAAAAAGTCCATCTTGAGAGTGCAGGGATTATACTAGCAATGAACTGGTGGCTAAAATGACATTTTTTTTCTTTCCTTTACATATATATATATATATATATATATATATATATATATATATATATATAGGTGGTGGTAGTGGTCTTGGCACTTGAACTCTGGGCCTGGGCACTGTCCCTCTGCTATTCAGTGCAAGGCTAATGCTTTACCACTTGAGCCACAGTACCACTTCCAGTTTTCTTTTTTTTTTTCTTTTATTCTTTATTGTGAAAATACTGTAAAAAGGGTTACAATTAAGAGTCTTTGGGATTTTCCTACCCAGGCTGGCTTTGAACCCCAATCCTGAAATCTCACCGGCACCCAGCTTAAGATCACATTTCTAACATTGTACACTCAGCATATGTAATATATATGTTCATCTATCTTTATATGAATTCTTGTGTTAAAAACTGGGCTATAGCTTAAACTTTACACTCACAAAAATGTTTGTAGTTTAAAAGTTTATACTACTGGAGAAATTAAACCTAAGAATGTAAAAGAGTCTGGGAAGTTCAGCTTGCATCCAGCCTGGACAGAACAGTCTTTGAGACACTATGTATAATTAACCAGCCAAAAGCTGGATTGGAAGAATGCCTCAGGTGATGAAATACCAGTCATGAGCAAGATTGATGAATGAGACCTGAGTCTTTTCCATACGTACATACAAACATACACATACACACAGAGGCACATTTATGTGCACACACAAATACATAGATGAAACAACTCTCAGAATATGTGGAAAAGTTAAAAACAATAAAAAATATGTCCTGAGTAAGACTAGAATTAAGGGCTATGTTTTAATATTAGAAAGTCTTCAAGTAAACTTTCTTCAAAAAATTTGAGATTATTTGCATAGGTTGGGATCAGAGATAGTAAGAGAGTCATATAATCAATGTTACAATGATTGGATCCATGGAGGAATAAATCAGAGACCGCTGCATGTGCATCTGAAAATGTTCATATCCTGTGTCAAATGTTAGAACATCTTTGAAAATAGTCCATGAATAGTCTCAGCAGTCTAGTGGATAATATCACTGGGGAAGTTCAGAATTGCTAGTCTGTATCAAGATTAAATAAACCAAGAAACTATGGCTGGGCAATATAATACAAGCCTAGAATTCTAGCACTCAGACTAAGACAGGAGATTAGAGAGTGTAATTACATAGTGATACCTAACCTGGACCAGGTAGTATAATTCAGTCTTAATAAAACAATCAAACAAGAAAGTAATACACAGTCGGAAGTCTGGGCTAATTTTGACACTATGTTTTGAGAAGTCACCTTTCTTATTGAAATGCAACTCATATATAATCCTCAGTTGTGTTTTAAATGCTCTCTTCATTACAGAACATTCCTACATGCAAAATGGCTCATGATTCCAATCCAAAATTTGAAAAGTAAGTAATCATCATTCTGTTGATTCCAAAGAAATGATGAAGGATTACAAAAGCTTAAGCCTGGAGAAATAGCAAAGTTTGTCTAATGTAGGACTGTAGATCTTGCCAAATTAGAATTTAGATTTAAAATATTTTGGTTTTTTATGTAATTTTATATTCTATAGGATACTACAAAATTCTTTTTAAGTAGAGGTTTAATTGACAAATTCAAAAATGATTCTTGCACTCTATTTGCTTAAGATATTCTTTCAAGTGAGTTATAATTAGAACTTAGTTAATAGATAACACCAACAGTTCATGTATAAAATGATAATGTGAATAATGTAGACAGAGTTGCCAATAAATATATAATATTAATTTATAAATTTAGAAAAAGAGCAAATTTTTGGACCTGGCCCTATGGCTCAATTGGTAGAGCACTCGATTTGAGCTGAAGAGTGGAGGGAACGCGCCCAAACCCAGAGTTCAAGCCCCATACCGACAAAGATAAAAGAAAAAAAAAGAGAATTTTTTTTTATTTTTGTTGGTCGTGGGGCTTGAACTCTGGGCCTGGGCACTGTCCCTCAGCTCTTCAGCTCAAGGCGAGCACTCTACCACTTGAGCTACAGCACCATTTTTGGTTTTCTGGTGGTTTATTGGAGATAAGAGTCTCATGGTCTCTCCTGCCTGGGCTGGCTTTGAACCGCGATCCTCAGATCTCAGCCTCCTGAGTAGCTAGGATTACAGGCATGAGCCACCAGCGCCCGGCTAAAAAGAGCAATTTTTTGAGGCTTTGGTATAACATGGTATGAACAGGATAATTGTGTGACATCTTCTTTCTTCTACTTGTATGTAACACAGGAATCAGTTTCCTTAATTATGTACCTCCGTATACAATGAGAAAAAAGCTAGGTTTTGGGCTTGAACTCTGGGCCTGGACACTGTCTCTAAGCCTGTTTATGCTCAAGGCTTGTGCCCTAAAACTTCAACCTCAGTGCAACTTTTGTCTGGTTTTTGCTGAGAAGTTTATTGGAGATAAGAATTTGGGGAACCTTCCTGCCTGGGTAGGCTTTGTATTGTAATCTTCCGATCTTAACATCCTGAATATCTATGATAGTTAAAAAAGTATAAATATAAATAGTATTTCCAAGTGTTGTGATCTCAGAAATACCAGTGGGGGAAAAATGATGCAACCCAGTTTATTGTTGTGTTCTTTCCAGAACACAGAGGGCATCACATTAGCAGAGGTGTAGTATATTTTTTCACAATAGAGATAAGCAATTCGTGATGTGAATTAAGGGAATTTTAAGGTGCACAATATAAGTTGAAAACTGTTGGACTATGATGACTTTATGGCATAAATCTTGATTGATGGTCTTAGAAATAATAGCTTACTCTGATAAACAATTGCTTACTCTTGAAGAATTAATTATTACCGATGCTTCATAGTTTTATTCTCTACCAGAATGTGGCTATTATTCTGTTGACTACTCAATCTGTAACACCCCTTTGGAAACTGCATCTATAACATGCAAACAGGTACTGTTTTGAATCTCTCAGGTATGGAATGATCAGAATTTGAAAATGAATAGTTAACAGCCATAGGAATTTTGAAGAACAAATACATATATTGTCCTCTTAACAACTTATTTACTTTTAAAAGTTGTGGGTTTCCATAGAATTAAAACTGTTTTCAGTTTTAATATGAGAAAGTACTAAATTTATTCTTTTTTCAAATTATTGGCAAGTATAATGTGAAAATATTGTCTAGTTAGATAGCATTCAAGTTGATTGTCCTCTATTAAAAATGGGTAATTAATTCAAATTAGATGTCAAATAGAATTTATTTTTTAAAAGTTACTACATAAAGAATAATATTTATTATACCAATACAGTGAAATTTTATTTCATGCAGCTTATTTTTTAATTTAATTTTATTTTCAATGTGATGTACAGTGGGGGTACAGTAATTGTAAGGTAGTGAATACATAACTTTTCAAACTTGTTACTCCCACTCTCATTTTTCTGTTTTCCTTCACCCCTTACTTGTGACAAGTTTTAATGTACATTTCCAGCATATTTTCTTATGAGTATTGCTATTACATTGGTTTATCCTTGGTCGTTTGTCTTGCCATTTTGTTGTTCCTCTTCTCTTCCCGAATTAAGGTAAATATATACACAATACACAGGGTACCCAAATCAAATGCAGCAGGGGATAAACCATAAGGAAAAACACACAGAAAATAGAAATCACATAGTACATTAAAAACAACAACCGCAAATAAAAATCTGTTTCCATACCTTGAAGTTCATTTTGCTCAGCATCAGCATAGATGGTCATATATATGCATAACAAAGCAACTGGAAAATAGTAGTTTCATGGACACTATATCATGAAAAAAACATGTGAACTGTTTTTGATGATAAAGGTAGAATTAGGATTGGTGAATTTGCAATTCTGATAAGGGAATTTTAAAAAGTTTTAAAATTATGACAGGTAAATTTTAATTGTACAAACTTTTTTTTAACAACTTAGCCTATTAAGAAAATTTAAAATTGCCTGGGAAAATAGGCTTTCATGCAAACAAATACATGGAGACTTAGTTGATAGAGAACAATGTGAGTGAAGGTGCCTCATTTTCATACTAAACAAACAAATCTCAGAAACCTTGCTATAAATCATGTAGGGTCCCTTGAGAATTGTCCTTACCCAGGAAATATACTTTCACTGTGTTAAACAAGGTTGTAGTGGAAGTTAAATTCCAAATTCTTAAAAAAAGACATCAAAATTTTTGAATTGACCTTTAATTACCAAACAGTAATTTCCTGAAAAAGATAATTTGATAAAAATATTTAGAGAGAAAGCGCCCTCCACAATGAAAGAAGGTATTGGGTTTACACTTTTCTGATTGTAATATTTTCCACAATATTTTTGCACGTGAAGCACTGAAACACAGAAAAAAATCTGATTGGATAATTCAAACCAATGATTTCACATTTCTAAGTAGCTCACAAAATATAATAACCTTTTTAACATGAGATAGTGAAGACTTCTCTTATTACATAAGCCAAAAAGTTTGTGGATCAGAAAAAAATTGAGCAAATTGAAAAGGTAAGAAAATGCGTTCTTTGAAGCCCTAGCTAAGCATATTGGCTTGAGCAGTGGAGGGAGGCCAAAACATTTTTATATACATGTGTTAATATTTTTGCTACCTAAAGTGATTTTTCAGAGCCTATTTGGCTCACTACAATGCAGGACAGATTGAATGAAGACATGAAAATAAATTCCACATCCAAATAAAAGAGAAACCATGAAGATAGAGCAGTGGGGGAGGCCTTATAGTCCGTCAGCTTCACTAGACTTGAAGCCAAGAAGATGTGATTAATTGGAAATCAGGCAAGAGCTAAGAGGAGGACATAGAAGTTGGACATAGAAGTATTATCCATTTTAACAGACACTGTCATCCAAGGTATGGGTGATTTAACACTATTCTTCTCCATACATATTGTTGAGCAAATGCAAGACCAAGAGAAAAATAATCTATTGAAATAATTTTGTAAATAACAACTTCACTGTTCGAGATTTGGTATCTAAGGAGAGTCTTAAGAGAAGATAAAAGTGGAGTATTTTCAGTTTCCTCTAAGCATCTTGTTAGCAAATTATAACTTTGAGTTTAGAAGTGATTGAACCAAAAAGTTGAGGAGTACTTATTTTTGTGGGCATTTTAGACATAAGAAGACTTTCAAGGTAAAAGAAAAAAGTATAGCTAAATATTTGTGATCACAGCTTCTTGGACTGGTTTTTGGAGACAAAGTTTTACATTATACTTTGTCCTCATTAACATAGATGTTGGGATTTTGTGGCAACCAAATGCAAGGGGGAAGTTTAATGGACTCACTTGGACAAGTAAACAGCATGATAGACATAAAATGGCCAATAATATTTAGAGAATTAGTTTGACCAATTACTTTGCCAGAACAAAGAAGGAAAGATACAGTTCAAAATCACTTGACTTAAAAGTATGAAAAAAGAGTAGTGAAGAGAGATGAGAGAAAACCTAGAGGACTCTTTTCTCTCCAGTGTAGTAATGGGTTCTTGATCTTGTTTCTTCCATTCTATTCTCACAAGCTATAAACTGTGTCTCAGGACTGGAGTATCCAGTTCAGACAAATAAAACTCGCAGAAGAAAATATTTGCATTAGATGTAGGTGATTTATAACCTTAGGCAATGTATTTAAATTTGTTCAAAATTCTCCCCTAACCCAAACTGCCCAATTTGAACAGCTTTGGTTGCTTTTCCAAAAGACTGCCCTTCACCAACTATTTAAAATTTTGAGAGGTCATATACATACTCTCTAGAGATTTCCTTTTCGTTGTGATTTTTGTGTTTTTGTTGTGTTTTTTTCACTGAATTTCAAAAGGTCATGCAAGTGTGTTACAATTAAATATGTCCATATAATTGTCCAATGCTCCTGAATCAGAGTCACTTCTATCATTCTCAACCAATCCCTTCTCCACGATTTATTTGATTTACCACTTACTTTATCATATGTGTACATTGAGTATTCTAGCTGTACTTGCCCCTTGTTTCATTTTTCATTACTTCTGTATCTTTTCTATTATTCATTTCTTGTTTCAGTTTCCTGATAATCATTCTGTTAAACTATCTGGTAATAGTTTGAAAGGTTTATATACATACCATTGAGTTTCAATTCTGCATATACTTTAATAGATGTCAGCTTATATTTCCATAAATTATTCATCTGCCATAACAATTTGCAAGACTGGCGATGTGAAGCACCTAGATATGATTTTATTCTCATCCATTTGGAAGATTCATCTTAGTCAACAAGAAAGTTTAAAAATGTCTTAGAATGTATTCCTAACTACCAGTTTTTATAAATGGCTTTGTACAATGGTTTGTGATTATTTTATTTTACATGGGATAATATTTTCTACTACCTATAAGTTTGGGAAAAAGAAGAAAATTAAAATTTACTACTATATAGGAATATGATAGAAATAGATGACAGATTTCATGTTTGTCACATCTCTGATGAGTACCCATATTCAAGACTTAAAGACATATTTCTTACTATGCTAGGCAGATTGAGAAAACATAAAACAACATATGATAAGGCAACTATTCGTGACTTTTTAAAATATATCTTATTATGTGATGAAATATTTTAGTTATTGTTTAGGTTTGACATTTGGAGGGCTGATCTACTTAACACATTTCTGGAAGCCACCTACTGAACAACACAAATGGTGGGTGGTATTATTTCTACACTTTTGTGAGTGGTTGAACCGGTTTGCCGTTAGTGCTGGGTAAATAAATCAGCTCTATTGTAACTTGCAGCCTAGACTTGAAAAAGTTGCAATGTCACTAAGCATCATTTACTAGTCAAATGTTATTTTGGCGAATGTGATTTTTAAAAGTTTATTTGAAAAGAAATATATTTTCATGAGATTAAATGTAGGTTATCATTGGTTTGAGAATGACAACATTTTGATACAACAGAACCAAGTTTACTGAAGTACCAGTATTTTGAAGAACTAAGGATCGTCTCAATTAATGTTTTTCTGAATTATATTTGACCTCTAAGTCAAGTTTTTCTAGCCTTGGTAGACTGATTATGGATCTATCATTCCAGCAACTATTTTTTGGCCTACTTATGCTAGACTGAAATCTTTCATTAATCATTAGTAGAGGGGCATTAAAAATAATTTTGTGACATTTGTGAACTTTTTCACTCATATGGGTTGGTCATCTGTAAATTGAAAGTTTGAATTACTGTACTTTCTCTCAGATTTTGTGATCTCATCTTTCATTTTAAGTTGCCTTGCAGTTCACAATTGCTTACTGCTAATTCATTTGTCATAAAGAAGTGGAGCCCTTAAATATTATAGGAAATGAGAAATTGAGATGGGTCTTCAATTACTTTCTGTTGGCATGTTGCATGGGCTTAGGTGAGAAGTCTTGCCCTCGTTATCTGATAATGTAGATAACTGGGACCTGGGATCCTAGGACCCGTGTGTCTTGCAGAAGAATAATACCTATTAGACGTTATATCAGCAAAATTTGGGTATGATCAGTAGGAATGCTTCAGAAATATGGAGAAAAACATTTTGGGACCAACGAGTTAAAACAATAAACAGAGCAACAGAGTAAAATCCCTTATAGATTAGAGGAAAACAACATTTTCTTTTACTAGGGGAATTCAGAAGACCAAGTACACTTAGAAGGTATCACAAGTTTATACCAAAGACATTGCACTGATAATTTTTGTGTTCTAATATATATTCTAAGCCTAACTATTTATATTCCAAATTATTTATTGGAATAAATATCCATTTATTTGTCAAATTATCAAATAATTCTGGTAAGATTCACTGTGTGAAATATAAAATCAGCACATATAAATATAAAATATATAACTATATTTAATATAAGAAAATGTTTTGCATTGTTCTGTTGTGGTTACGGTATCAAAGGCTACTCTGTTTTAAAATAGTACTCCATTATCTCTATCTCAGTGTTTGGTAGAGTTAGACCTAAAGCTTTACCATTTGTAGATTTACAGCCTAGAGGCAAATGGAAGCATTGTGATTAAAACGTTACCAATTTACGACCTAATGTACAGAAGAAACAAATAGACTTCTCCTGGAGATATGGAAATATTTGGTGATAGAAAGGCAATAGTGTAAGTTCCTGCTTGGTTGGAAGGTCGACAGGCCAGCACATTAGGTAATCATGCATATGAACAATTTTTGCACCTTCTTGGCTTTAGCTACTTTTGAAATGTTAGGTATAATAAACAATTATATTTTGATAAAATACCTTCTAGCCTGAACTGTTCTGTTTGAACTGTTCATGTCTCTATGATCCCTTGTAACTAAGATTAGTTTTGTTCCAGTAAGATAATCTATGCTGTCAAGGTAATATATCCTGGTTGGTCTGTTCCTACAAGGAAGAAGGGTAAAGGGTCAGAGAGACATATGTGCCAGTAAGACCTCATTTGGGAAATTTTAAGCTGCAGAAATTTAGAAGTAGCTCTTAAGCAAGGCTTACTTTGAATCCATTAGCTCCACAAAGCTAACTCAGTTGATAAAGCCATCACCTGTGGACCTAGCTATAAATGCTTCAAAGTATGATCAAAACTAAAATGAAAAACACTTAAAATAGTCATTGACAAAAAAAATTACAAATGTGAGCAATCAACCAAGCAATATAAGTTTTTTCCAATATACTCAGAATTTTAGAGAAATATGATCAATAGCATTTTTAGGAACAATATGGTATTCTTGTTGGAAATAGGCAAACAGGGGTATATGCCTGTATAAAGATTGCATCGTTAATTACTTAAATTTACAGGATACTATATTCTTCAGCAGTACGTCTACACATATTACAACAATAAAGAGATTAAGATGGCACTTGCAAAAAGATGTTATGAAAATTTGTGAAGTATTCCATATTTTTTATTCTTCAGATGTAAGAAATGAAAAACTGGAACTGGGAAGTTGGGTCAGTGGTAGAGCACTTGGCTTGCTTGCCTGAGGCCCTGGGTTCAATTCCTCAGCATCACATAAGAAAAAAGCCGGAAGTGACGCTGTGGCTCAAGTGGTAGAGCACTAGCATTGAGCTGAAGAGCTGAGGGACAGCGCCCAAGCACAGAGTTCAGGCCCCACGAGCGGACCCCCCCCCCCCAAAAAGAAAAAGAATTGAAAAACTGTTATTAAAGAATTGATGACAAAAATACAAGTCTAACAATGCATGTAATTAATTGAATTAAAAGTTAGTTTGACATCAGTGTGTTAAATCTACACCTTAGAAAGGCCTTTACATTGCATAACTTTTACAAAACTTTTGAAATTAGATAACATTGTCATTTTATCCCAGAGAAATAAAATAGTATAAGGACCTAGGGAAAAAGGAATCTTAAACTGTTTCTATATGGAATGCAATCTGAAAGGACACATTTATTAATGAACCTATGTATTATAAAACAATGTAGAATTCAAAGTATTATATTGAGGTGAGAATGAAATAGATTATGGACATTATACAAACAGAATACAGAATATTTTAAAATATATTTTTTCATACCAGCACCAGAAATATCTTTAATTTCTGTATTACTCATTTCAACAGATAAGTTTAAATTATCTCTGATTAGAAAGTCACAAACTCTGCAGAAATCATTATAGAGATATACAAACAACTCTTGAATACATTCTGACATCCAAGTCAAGCAATTCACTTGGAAGAATACCATGGAATTCATGAATTTTTAAAGTAAGATATTGTTGTTGGTTTGTATTGTGAAAATATTTTGTATGGGCACAAAGATGGACTGACATTTTTGAAATTTAAGAAACATAACCAAACCATTTTTGACTTAGAAGAACAATTTGTACAGCCTTCCACAACTTCAAAGAGGTAGTGATACATAATTATCCTTTTGTCAATATCAAATGCAGTTTCTTCCAAATTTTTCTTCAGACCTGGGTTGATATAATGGATCAACAGAAGGAGATCCAGCGTATCTTTGGTATTTCTATTCCCAGCAGCAAGATGCAAGGGGGTCAAGAGAACTTTAGTTTCGGCATTGGTATCTGCATCATGATGAAGTAAAAAAGAAGCCACTCTGGTATTATTCCACATATAAGTACTGTGCAGGGGTGTCCTGCCATTCACAGTTATTGCATGAATATCTGCCTTGAGACACCTACTCATGGACAATGTCTACATGTCCACAGTAGGCTTCCCGATAAAGAGGGGTATACTCATCGTCATCCTTCGTATTCACATGAGTGGCCTTTTTGGAAAGTAATCTCCACACTGTAGTAAGCCGATTATTTTTGGCAGCCCAAAGAAGAAATTTGCTTGGATACTTCTCCATTTTTTCTTGCAAATGATAAAGTTCCTCACTTTTTCATCTTGTTCCTTGTCTTCATCAGAATTGCCTAATCAGAGACTTTGAGTACCAGTGGGAATGAGGTGTCCATGTATTTCCCCAATAGTTCACGTTGGTTGAACTGGTCAGAAAAATCCAGAGAATTTTCTGCATCTGTTTTTTTCACCATGATTTATTTTCTCTGTTTCCATTTTTACTGTTCTAAATTATTCTAGCTGGAGAGTAGGGAATTGATGGAGAGCAGAGGAAAGATTTTCCTCAGTATTCAAAGGTACAGACTCAAAATGAGGGCCAGTGGTGTCTTCATGTGCAGGTTATTCTAGGAATGAGAAAATAGGAAATAATGCCTTCTATGTAAATGATTTGGGAAATGGCAGAGCAGAAATTGAAATGATGCAACCAAAAATATAAAAGCAAAATAAATTAGGATAATTATCGAAGTCATATTATCTATGAGAAGCATGAAGGGGAGAGAGGAAGAGAAAGACAGATGTGCAATGACCTACCTGGCCACAAAATCCATCCCTCTTATCAATTTATAAAGCAAATAATTTTATTTTTAAAAAAAGATGGAAATGGAATTTATGTATTTACTTGAAAATAGTAAATATATTTTTAGTAGCCTACATGAAGAGGCATAGCTTTGACCAAATTTCAGACAAAAATCCAAATCCTTGATAATTCTAGTAACAGATCTGACTGAAATCATTTGAATTACACTTTTCCTATACAATGAAGGAATAGGTCCAGGTTAGGAAAACAACTAGAGAAGGCAGGCCAATTGTATCTGTGACAAAACTTTGTGGAAAATGGTATTGAACATTACTTACTGGTGATCCATTTACGCTGGAAGTGTGATTCTGAACTATTATTGTTGTTGATTCTGAACTATTGCTTTAATCATTATATTCTCCAAGAAGAAAAGGTGAGATTTAATTGATAGCAAATACTACTAATGCACTTTGACTTCTCATTAAGCACCTTCAATCATCAAAATCACCTGAAGACAGTAGACAGGCCTATTTTTTTAGATGAAAACAAGTGTCTTTAAAAAAAAAAAAGAAGAAATTTAAGTATTCCTACAAAGGACTCCTATTTTACTACAGCATTATACATTTTTTCTAATGATGAATAACGATAAATAATGGATTGAGTAGAAAGCACTTAAAGCTCATATGTTCAATAGTGAGTTCTCTTATATTATATCATGATATTTTTTGTTTATGGTCTTAAGAAGAAATTTCCTAGCTTAAATTTCTGACAGGACAATGTCATCACTGTACATCTTGCTTCTATATTCTCAGTTTTAAATTACTATCTAAGTATGTGCATTAGATAATTATAGAGGAAAATGTAGAAACCACACTGGTGGCTCATGTCTTTAATCCTAGCTAATCAGAAAGATGAAATCTGAGGATTGTGGTTTAAAACCAAACCAAGCAAAGAAAAAGTCCTTAGATTCTGATTTGAAAGTAACCAGCAAAAGCTAGAAATGGAGCTGTGGTACAAGCAGTAAAATGCTAGCCTTGAAGAAACTAAAACAAAAAAACCAACAAATTGTGGGACAGAGCCAGGCCCTGAGTTCAAGCCTTAGTATTAGCACCAAACAAATGAATTAATGAATTAATTAAAATAAATTAAGTGGTCACATATGGCGAGGCAAGTAAAATGTAACACCCGTGGTGACGGGATTGTGTACTATTTTGTATTGAGGTAAATTATCATTGGTCCTAATCACTAATATTTAAGTTGAACCTTTTTTTACTAAACCCTGAATTTAGCATGCATGTATATGTGTGTGTACATGTGCCCACATGTGTGTATGTGTATATGTGTGCGTTTGCTATTGCAATATTGCTTGCCAATGTGGACAGGATGAGGCTGAAAAGAGCTAACTGTGTTGCAATGTTCTATTTATCAGTATTCTCTCATGTCATTTCAGTGGAACCACCCTTCAATAACATCATCATAATCGAGGCATTTACAACAATAAGTTAGATAAAAGAGATCACTTTCAGCTCTTATTGTATGTTAGGGAAGAAGATACAAACATAATTAGGTACTAAGTTATCACTGTAAGATGACTGTCAGTACAAAATATGTATTTGACCTCTTAAATTGGTTATACTTTTAACGTATACTCATGGAGTGAGTTTGACCGACTTGACCAAACAGGTATTTCTCTGTGTTTATTCCTGTGAAACACCAAGTGGATAAACTCTTTCCGGATTTCTGTTGAAAACAACTCTCTTTGTAAGATCGTATCTATTCTTTTCTTTTTTTTTTATTTTGAAAATACTGTACATAAGAGTTACAATTTCATGGGCAAGATAATGAGTACATTTCTTATCAAGCATTGTAGCCTCCTAATTTGTTTTCCCTTCCCATCACTTCCCACCCTCCCCCTGCTCCCCCACAATCCTCCCCCCCCCCCACTCACGAAAGTTGTAAAGTTCGTTTTCGACCTAACGACTTGTACATCTCATTGTTGCAATGGGTCCACCTGTACCCCTATTTAAACCATTTGTTTTTCCCTATCCCCTCCACAAATTATACTGACATCAAATACAGTGAAGGCAGGGATTATACTGTGCGGGAGGGACATACAAAGCAACAAAGAAATTATCTTATAAATGTGTTAGAAACAATCGCATGAAAGAAAAAAAAAACCTTTGAATACATATCTTAGGGTTCATTTCCCTAACATCACCTTATCTGACCTTTTGTGCTTGACTCAGACATATACTAGATATTGCAAATAAGGGAAACCATGGGACCTATGTTTCTTTGGGCCTGGCTTACTTCACCTAATATAAATTTTTTCCAAGCCTTTCCATTTCCTATCAAATGGGGCAATCTGTAAACTTGTTCAACCACTTTGGAAAGTAGTATGGAGGATCCTCAAAAGACTCTACATAGAGCTCCCCTATGACCCAGCAATTCCACTTTTTGAATTTACCCAAATGTTTACAAACAAGACCACACTAAAGCTACCAGCACGAATATGTTTATTGCAACATTATTTACTATAGCTAAGATATGGAACCAACCCAGATGCCCCTCAGTAGATGAATGGATCAAGAAAATGTGGTATATATACATAATGGAATTCTATGCCTCCATCAGATCATATCTATTCTCACTAAGATAATGAACCCTGTTTTTTATTAGGTTTGAATATCCCATCATTTTGACTGAAAATCACTATTGTGGATATGCTTATTAGATATACATTTCAAAAACAAAAAAAAAGCATGTGTCACCTCCAGATTGTAGATGCATTTGAAGTTGTTTTGTAAATGCAAAGGGGTCTTCACTAACTGCCTTTTGTGGGAGTAACTTTCATAACTTTAACAAATAATGTTTTCAAATATCTTTTCCAGTATAAATAACATCCCAGAGAGAGTCTTGCAATTTCTCAAAACCCTTTGAATATTTTAGTATTATTTCAGTTCATTGACTATAGAGCTACAGACGTTTCTGAAATAAATATTGTTAAAATCTGAAAATGTAAGTGGGTATATAGACTTTTTTATGCATCTTTTTATGAAAACCCAGTTTTTCTGAAACTAAATGAAACAGAATATAAGAACATAATTTAATTAGGTAAGCTAATTATTAGTGTAGCTTTGTTTTCTATTAATACAGTAATTTGAATGTAGGTGATGTAGTTAAATTATTTCCTTTGTGTCACTGTGCTTCAGTTATTTTTAGAATTTTTCTAGTTGTAAGAGTGAATTTGTACTATAAATAAAGGTCTTTAAAATGATTAGGATTAATCTTGTGTTTTGTGTCTTACTCCCAAGAAAATACGTTATTTTCAAGTGTTAATAGTTTGTCAATATCATTCTCATTATCATAAGGAATTTAAAAAATGCATTATTATTGTTGTCTTTTTAAACCAATTGTATTCACAAGTTAATTCATGCTTAGGTCTTGGTGTCTATGATTTTTAACCTCTCCTTCCTTACACTAATGATAGGTCAGATTGTATTTTTGAGTATATGAAAGGTAAAATATTTATCTGGGTCAAATGTGATTTTTATATCAGTCTTGCTTTAACAGCATGTTAAAGTAGTACCTTTCTCTCAAAATGTTGGGTATAAAAAGCAATCAAAATACTTCTAATGGTAACCAACTGAGGTGAGGTACAATGTGGAAATGATTGGTCCATAAGAGCTGCAGTGTGTTTCCATCAGGAATTGGGAAGGTCATTCTTTCAGTAAGACTGGTAAACAGATGGGGTAGAATATGATTTCTACTATTTTGAGCTAGCTGGATGCATTGGATCATTTCCACCATCCTGCACTATCTACAGGCTAAGATTGGAAGGATTGCAGAATCCAGACCAGCCACGGGAGGAAGCTAGACGAGTTGGTGTGCAATTCTGATGCCACTGAAGATGGGAAGGCTTAAACGACAGATCAGGTGCATGTTCTTGTGGAAAGAGAACCCCTATCCTAAAATTAACCACTGATATGACACCAGCAAGAAAAATATCCCAAGTTGAAATCCTCATAATTTTCCACAACCAAAATAAGTATATACATTTACATCCAAAAACTTAGTACAATCTGTACTTTGCACTAATATCAGCTTTATCTAATTATCATATGATGTGACAGAATAGTTTCTTTATTAAACGTAAGATATATTTGAAAAACCTAGAAAATTCTTTCTCACTTATTAAGTGCAATCGAATGTCAAATTGCCTCATTTCTTACATATTTGATGACCACTATAAATTCATGTTATGATTATTTTTAATAGTAATATATATATTTATTACTTTATTTGTATCAGTTTTTAAACTTTTTGCTTCTCTGCTGAAGCTAAAATATATTCAACATCAAAGTATACTCCTTGAGGTCTTAGGGCAGTTTTTTACAAAGTTTTTAACAATGGCTTCTAAGAATTATTAATTGCTATATTATTTGGTTTATTATTAATTTCAATTTCATTTTATTTTAAAGGTAATGTACAGAGGAGTTATAGTTACATAAATAAGGTAATGAGTACATTTCTTATGGAAGGAACATTTTTATCTATTCCATTGATTTTTTTGTACACTCAAACTAAGAACTACTGATGCTTTTACTGTTGCTATTGATCAATGGGTACTTTTATACCCATGTTAATTTATATTTTCATGATTTTTACACATGTAAATAATTCAGACATGTATATTTTCTTTTAAAATATTTAACATGTGAATATTTAAAAATTATTTTCATAATTTTTATTTGGTTTTGAACTTAAATAAATTTATTTTCTTCTAGTTATATACATAATTTTCCAGGTAGCAAATATTCACTGTATTTTCAAGAAGCACATACTTTACTACGAAAGGCTTCATTGTCTGGTCACATTTTGAAAATATTTGTACTTGAATTAAAAAAAAGAATGTTTGAGCTGGGCATAATGATTTCTGGCTTCCATTTTCTAGCTGTGCTGGGAAGTGTAAATAGGGTTTGTAATTTGAGAGAGCCTGAGAAACTATGAGACTTTATTATGAAAATATCCAGAGTGAAATGATTAGATAATACCCATCCCTAGCAAGATATAGAGCACCTGATTATTATATTCTAAATCTTGAGTTAAAACACCAGTAACATCAATCTTTTGTCAAAATAAAAGGATACGTGTTTCAAAATGTTCATTATTTAAAATTTATTTGCAAATGTTCTCATGTCTTCTATTTCTTAATTCTCAGTTTACTTAATCTATAAGAATCCAAGTATATTGTGACTATTTTATTTCTACTAAACTTTTAAAAAGTATGAGCCATATTATGATTTCATATATTAACATATTTTTACTATTTGTGATATGTTCCTGTTTAATATGATAATATCAATATTACAAATGTGTGTATGTGGTGTGTGTGTATGTCTTTTTGTGTTTATGTGTTTTTGTGTGTGTGTGTGTGTGTGCTTTGTTTGTACTTTGTAATGCTTAGGAGATCACACAATTTTTTCACATGTGCTAGGCCAATGGTTTACCACTGAACTATACTGTATAGTTAGAATCCAAATAGTGTTTTAAATTATGACTTTTAAACTTTCATTTCTAGTGTACTTTTTCAAAATTATATATGATAAAATGTGGTGCATATTCTATCCACATTAGCAATTTTTATTGTTATTTAGAATATTTACACTGCCTTTCCACTTCCAATCTCTTGTGTTTGTTATTGACAAAGGTTATACTTTGCTTCTTTTCTCTCTTTGTTCTTTTTCCTTTTAGAGTTTACCTATTCTTTCTCTTAATTCTTTGGAAATTATCATATTTCTATTACAATTTCTTTACAGGTCTATACAGTGCATTATTTCCTATTTTATTTTTTCCCATTGTCTCTGACTTTCAGTCTAAACTATTAGGTGGATTAAAAAGAAACTTCATTCAGGACAGTTTATTTTTCTCCTTCTCTTCTCTTAAGACTTTCTGATGTTTGAAACACAATACCAATGACATACAGCTCCTATGTGGTCCATCATTCTTTCCCCTCTCACTCACCTCTGCTGTGCAGCTCAAGTTATCATTAAACTTTATTATGCTACAACGTTATTTAAATCTTCACTCATTCCTAAATTAATTTTAGTTGTTACAATAATTCTCTAAAAACATTTATATATATATGATATCTGGGATCTTGTGTTTTCACAAGGTGCAAAATATGAGTGATTATCAAACATCTAGATATCTCTGTAGAATATTGGTCCACCTGCTCAATAAACTCGAATGTAAATTCAAGGAATGCAGGTCAGTCAGAAAAATCTTGTAAAATGTTGTAATGAGACTTCATACTAACTTTGAATCTAATGACAATGTTTAGTAGTAATGACAACATATTTCTACTATAAGAAAAGATGTATAGAGAATGTAACAGATTTGTCAAAAATAAATTCTTAGTTTTATGGTCAATAGATTTTGAAAAGTATGTCATGACATTATGAAATAAAAATAGAATCTTAAATGGATGTATTGACACTATAGCCTCTCTAGATTTAAAGAATGATCTTAGACTATTACCTCAAAGCTTTGTTTTGTTTTATTTTATTTTTTGTCGGTCATGGGGCTGGAACTCTGGCCTTAGGCGCTAAACTACAGCGTTTAAAACAAATATGTCATTTCTGTTTATTTTGAGGCTTTTTTTTCTGTTTATTTTGAGTTTATACAGAGATAACTCAATCAAAAAGGCGCTTTCAGTTCAAGGGAGTGCCCTACCGCTTAAGCCACAGCACCACTTCTGATTTTCTAGTGGTTTATTGGAGATAAGAGTCTCATGGACTTTCCTGCCTGGGCTGGCATTAAACTGTGATCCTCAGATCTCAGCTGCGTGAGTAGCTAGGATTACAGAGGTGAGCCACAAGCACCTGGCCTACATCAACCTTATACAAAAATTTGATATAAAAATTATTATCAAACTAAATGTGATAGGTAAAAACCAATAAAACATAAATGTAAAAATAATGACATTGGATTAGTAAAGGAGGAGAAGAAGTACACCAAATGCAAGATGCTGTCCACACATATATGTAAATATAAATCCTGTGTTTAAATAATGAATTTATGACTATCGTGGCCCACTCTGGGGATCAATGTCAGATCCTGGGAATGGCCTAACTCCTTAGTTGCTCACAGACTGGTGAATTCACCTTGAACTATTTACCAATTAGTCTCCTTCCATTTGGAGGTGGCAGGACCAGGATTCCAACTGTGGCCTCCAGCTCCCACCACTTAAAACTGATGATAGGGAACTCACCAGTCTGTCCAAGAACATCAGCAAGACCTATGATTAACCAGGCATAAGTGGCTCTCACCAGGCCTCCTTGGTACTTACAAGGCTGTGATAGGAGGGTCATGGTCAAAATCACGCTAGGCAGGAAAGTCCTTGAGACCCCTGTCCAACTTGTGCCAACAAAGCCAGAAGTAGAGCTCTGTGGCTCCAGTGGTAGAGAGCTAGCCACACAGGCCCGTACTCCACGACCCTATATCCCCTCTCCTCCCAACCACTGGGACCCGTGCCTTCCCCATGCCCCATGGTCTGGCCCCGGCCCTGCCACAAATGCACCCCAGGGATGGGAGTGGGTGTTGGCCCGAAGATTCCACCCCCATATTTAGCACCCAGTGTCCCAGGAAATGGGGAGATGCAGGGTTGGGTGAGGAATAGGCACAGCAGAGCCCCTGGCCTGGAGTAGTGGGTGCCACACAGTGGCGTATCCGCACCCTTCCTCTCCCTGGTGGGAACATGGTGTCTTTAGTCAGAGGTGGGGTGCAGAATGTTCACACCTACCTTCAGGGGTTTTTTCCTTATTACACGGGTGGAGGGTGTTGGATGCAGAAGATAGACCCCCCATGCTGTGTGAGCCTTCGTCTTCTGTGCTGGGTCACCCTTTCACTTGAAGAGGGTCCCAGAAAAGCCCAGTAGGGAGGTGCGGGTGCTGGTGGTCAGAATTCATGGTGAATATCTGGGAGGAACACTCCCCACACACACGCACATACACCCGGCCTGTCCCGCCCTCCTCAGCTGTCAACAGTTCTCATAGGGTGATCATATTTCCCAGCTCTGCCAGCTCTGGCTGATGCTCCCTGTCCATCTGGTCTCCAACAAACTCCGGAGAGACACTGCTCTGAGTCTGTGTGTGTGTGTGTGTGTGTGTGAGAGAGAGAGAGAGAGGGAGAGGGAGAGAGAGAGAGGCAGAACGAGACAGAGAGAGACACAGAGAGAGAGACACAGAGAGACAGAGAGACAGAGACAGAGAGAAAGACAGAGAGATCACCTTTCTCCTTGTACAGCCTGACTGTGATCAGGTGAGTGATCAGTTAGCAAATTGCAGGTGCTACATGGAACTCGGGCTGGCTATGAGCCATGATCCTCATGCCTCAGCTTCCTGTGTAGTTAGGAGTATAGGCCTGAGCCACTGGCACCTGCTTAAGTTTAATTCTGACCTTCTTTCTTTCTCTCTCTCTCTCTCTCTCTCTCTCACAGGAACTGATTTGAATGGGTGCTGGAGGAGGTGGCCCAGAGTCCTCATGTGGCTAGAACCAAGGTGGCCCTCTCATTCTAGATGTGGGCTGAGGGTCAGGTGCTGTTTCACTTAGTCTGTTGTACCAGCTCCATGAGGTAAGCCCCTCTGTGCCTTGGCTAGACCGTGACAGTTATTCATTGTCCATCTAGCCTTACTGGACTTAGTATTGCATTACATGTACTTTTCTAGCAAAATTTTCTGGCCAAAGTTATGATACATAGTTACCGAATGAAAATGTAATGCCATCTTAAGAAAGTCCTTTAGGGCTCAGGGAAAGTGGCTTCATGGTACGGTGATTGCCTAGCATGCATGAAACCCTGAGATCAATGCCTCAGTACCACATAAACAGAAAAAGAAACCATGAAAATGGTGCTGTGCCTCAAGTGGTACAGTGTTAGCCTTGAGAGAAAAAAAAAAAGCTGAGGAATTATTCTCTAGCCCTGAGTTTAAGCCCCAGGACTGGCAAAACAACAACAACAACAATAACAACATCAACAGCAACAACAAACATTTAGTTTGTAAATGCAAAATAAAGAACCCATACTTGGAATATATAATTGCTCCTTCCATAATAATACCTAACAATAATCCTTAATTCATGTACTTTACCTACATTAGGATAGTGTGTTGAAAAAAATGCTTTGTTCATTAGGTCATGGTAATTAATGCCAAGAATGTGCTTAGATGTCAGATGAAGATTAATTCTGGAAATTCAAAGATTCCAGGCTTTTGAGTGGTCACTGCTAATCACAATGAGAAGGGTAGTCTAAGTGAGATTTGGAAACCTTTTTGGCCAGTCTTGGCACCAAAAGGCAGAGGCTAGTTAACGGTTGTGACAGAATGGAAGGAATAACTACAGAAGAAAAGTATAAGTGATAGTATCTAAGATATGGCAGAAAGCGTTCTAGAGAGCCATTTTTGGTTATTGAAGAACTAGTTATCAACTAGTCTTATTCCTCATTGCCTTTAGCATTCTAAATCTTTTAAGCTAGTTCTTAACCTTTGTTTGATAAATGTATCTCTTTCTATGCTGTTCTTTCATACCTGATCTCCTTTGCTTTCTAATAATCTGTCTTTTTCTTTCCCTATGAACATTTCCTGATACTAAATACTCCTACACAGATGGAAGAGGATGCTAATGCAAGGGTCCCATAGCTCATAAGTCATTAATATAACAAAATGGAAAAAGAATATATTTATTGCTACCTCAATTGTTCTGAAAAGTTGCAATGCCATATAATTTGAGTCTGATTTCCATTCTTTGTCTAGGTAGTGTCATTAAGTGAACATAAATGCAAATATGAGCTGGGTGTTGGTGGCTCATGCCTGTAATTCTAGCTACTCAGCAGGTTGAGACCAGAGGATTGTGGTTCAAATCCAGTCTGTTCAGGAAAGTCCATGAGACACTGATATTCAATTAACCACCAGAAACCAGGAAATAGTGCTGTAGCTAAAGTGGCAGAGTTCTCAATTTGACCTGAAGAGCTGAGGGACAGCACCCAGGGTCAGAGTTCAAGGCCCACAACCAACAAAAAAGTGCAAATATGACTGTAAGTTTCCCCAAAAGTAATGATGGCATCAATACTAATCTTCCCAAGCAGAGAAAAAATTCCAAAATGATTCAGTGCACCTATTTTTGCTGAGTTTTTTAATTTATAGATTCTTTGTTGGACATATTCTCTTCTTTAAAAATTGACAAATATTAGCTTTATAATAAATTTCATCTTTTATTTCTTGGTTCAAGAGAGAAGTCCATACAGTTGAGGTCACTTGGATATCTTGCTATCTTAGTTCAAAGCCAACCCAGACAGAAGAGTCTTTCAAACTCTTATCTATAATGAAACACCAAAAAAATCCAGAAGTGAAGTTTTGGTTCAAACAGTAGAGTACTAACCTTGGAAGCAGGTGGGCAGGAAAGACAACTAATCAGCGACAGGGTCCAGCCTCTGAGTTCAAGCCCCAGAACCAGCACAAACTAAACAAACAAGCAAATAAAACAAACCCCAGGTATTTCTTTGGGACCCTACTTAAAGTTGTACTGGTCTAAGAAGAGTCTGTTTTTGCTGATGATACTCACTGGATCCTGCTTTTTTGGAATCCTTTTTGCTCCAGGGAACTCAGGACCAGACTAAAGGAATTGATAACTGAATCCTACAACAAGAGAATCAGCTCAGGAGTGAAACATCTGTCCATAAGACACTTTAAAACCTCCATATCTTTGTTTCTTTGCAGTAGAACACTATTAAAACAACGTTATTTCCATTTTTTCTATGCTGGCCTTCAAATGGCACATTGTTTCCTTTTGTAATACTCTCAAATAGAAGTTTGCACACAAGTTTTATATGAGTAAAGAACACACTCCAAACAATCAATATCCTTCAAGCCTTGTATTCTTTTCTTGTGCAGTAAAAAGGAAAGGAAAAGTTAAATTGAACTTTGTAATTCCTTTATGTTCAATTCCTCTCCTAGGATCAGTTTCCACATCCATTAACAATTACTTTCACTTACTTCCAGTTACAATCTATGGTAATGGGTTCTTGATCATGTTTCTTCCATACTATCTTCATAAACTGTCAAGTGTGGCTCAGGACTGGAGTATCCAGTTCAGACAAATACAACTTGAAGAAAAAAGATAATGTTTTCAGCAGATGTAGGTGATTTATAATATTAGACAATCTACTTAAATCTGTTGAAAATTCTCCAAACTGCCCTCTTTTAAAAGCTTTGTTTGCTTTTCCCAGGGCTGCCCTTCATTAACTGTTTTAAATTTTGAAGGGTCATATTCATACTCTCTAGAGATTGATGTTTGGTTTTGATTTTCGTGTGTTTCTGTTTTGTGCTTTTTTTGTTTTTTTCACTGTATTTCAAAAGGTTGTGCAAGTGTGTTACAATTAAATATATCCATCTAATTGTCCAATGTTCCTGGATGAGAGTCACTCCTTCTATCATTCTCAACCAACCCCTTCTCCAAGATTTAGTTGATTTAACACTTCCTTTATCACATGTGTACATTGAGTATTCTAGCTGTATTTGCCCCTTGTACCATTTTTCTTTTTTTTATTGTGAAAATACTGTACAGAAGGGTTACAATTAGATGGGCAAGATAATGAGTACATTCCTTATCAAGCATTGTAGCCTCCTCCTTTGTTTCCCCTTCCTATCCCTTCCTATCCTCCCGCCACCACCCCCCCCCCAGTCTTCCTCCGCGCCTCACCAAAGCTGCAATGTTTGTTTTTAACATAAGCACTTGTACATCTCCCTTGTTCCATTTTTCATTAATTCTATGTCTTTACTGTTATTCCTCTCTGGTTTCAAATTTCTGATAGTCATTCTGTTAAACTGTCTGTTGATACTTTAAAAGGTTTATATACATTCCGTGGTATTTCAATGCTACATATACATGAACTGATGTCAGTTTTTATTTCCACAATTCATTCATCTGCAATAACAATTTGCAAGACTGGAGACATGAAACACCTAGATATGATTTTATTCTCATCCATTTAGAAGATTCACCTTTAGTCAACAAGAAAGTTTAAAAATGGCTTAGAATGTATTGCTAACTACAAATTTTTATAAATGGCTTTGTACTATAGTGTGTGATTATTTAACTTTACATTGGATAATACTTTATTTTACCTATGAGTTTTGGAAAAAGAAAAAGAAAACTAAAATTTACTACTATAGAGAAATGTGATAGAAATAGAAAACAGATTTTGTTTGTCACATCTCTGAAGAGTACCCATATTCAAGACTTAAAGTCATATTTCTTACTATGTTAGGCAGATAGGGAAAACATAAAACAAAATATGATAAGGCAATTATTTGTGACTTTTTAAAATGTACCTTACTAAGTAATGAAATTTACTTTATTAGTTAACGTTTGGGTTTGAAATATGGGAGGATGATCTATTTAACACAATTCTGGAAGGCACATACTGAACAACACAAATGCTGTGTGGTACTATTTCTACACTTTAATGAATGGTTGAACCTGTTTGACATTAGTGCTGTGTAAATAAATCAATTCTATTTAACTTGCTCTCTACACTTGAAAAATTTGTAATGTCACTAATTATCATCTGCTTGTAAAATGTTATTTTGGCGAATGTGATTTTTAAAAGTTTATTTGAAAAGAAATACATTTTCAAATTAAATGTAGGTTAACATCGGTTTGAGAGTGACATTTTTATACCATAGAACCAAGTTGTACTGAAGTGCCAGTGTTTTGAAGCACTAAGGAGCTTTTCAATTAATGTTTTTCTGAAATACATTTGACCTCTAATCAAGCTTTCTGAAACTTGGTAGAACAATTATGGATCTACCCTTCCAGAAACTATTTTTTAACCAATTTATGCTGGACTGAAATCTTTCATTAATCATTAGAGGAGAGGTATTAAAAATAATCTTATAACACTTTATGATCTTGTTCACTCATATGGGCTGCTCATATGTAAATTGAAAGTTTGAATTACAGTACATTCTTTCAGATTTGTATCACATCCTTCATTTTAAGTTGCCTTGCATTTCACAATTGCTTACTGCTAATTCCTGCATATCAAGAAATTGGGGCCCTGAAAAAAAGGAAATGAGAAATTGAGATGGGTCTTCAATTACTTTCTGTTGGCATGTTGCATGAGCAGCAGAGTAAAATCCCTTATAGATTAGAGGAAACATTGTTTTTTACCATGTGAATTCAGAAGACCAAGAATACTTAGAAAGTATCACAAGTTTATACTGAAGACATTGCATTGATAATTTTTATATTCTAATATATTTTCTAAACCTAATTATTCATATTCCAATTCTATTTATTGGAATAAATAAATATCAATTTATTTGTCAAATTATCAACAAACGCTAATAAGTTTCACTGTGTGAAGTATAAAATCAGCACATATAAATATAAAATAGATAACTAGGTATAATATAATAAAAAAGGAACATGTTTTGAATTGTTCTGTTGTGGTTAAGGTATCAAAGGCAACTATGTTTTAAAGTAGAATTCTATTATCTCTAACTCAGTGTTTGTTACAGTTAGACCTAACGCTTTACCATTTGTAAATTTAAAGCCTGTAAGCAACAGGAAACATGGTGATTAAAACATTACCAATTTGAGGCCTAATAAGGAGGAGAAACATAGGGACTTGTCCTGCAACTCTGAAAATATTTGATGATAGAAAGGCAGTAGTGAAAGTTCCTGCTTGGTTGGAAGGTAGACAGACCATGACATTAGGTAATCATGCATATGAACAATTTATTCTCCTCCTTGACTTTAGCTACTTTTGAAATGGTAGGTATAATAAACAATTATATTTTGGTAAAATACCTTCTAGTCTGAACAGTTCTGTCTGAAATGTTCATGTCTCTATGATCCCTTGCAACTAAGACTTGTTTTATTCAAGTAAGACAGTCTATGCTGTCAGGGTGAGATATTCTGTTTGGTCTGTTCCTACATGGAAAAAGGGTAAAGGGTCAGATAGACATTTGTGCTGTAAGACCTCATTTGGGAAAATTTCAGCTGCAGAAGTTTAGAAGTAGCTCTTAAGCAAGGCTTACTTGGAATCCATTAGCTCCACAAAGCTAACTCAGTTGGATAAATAAGTACTTGAAACAGCCATCACCTTTAGACCTACCTATAAATTCTTGAAAGTACAATCAAATCCCAAATTAAAAAGACTTAAAATAATGATTGACAAAAATATTGCAAATGTGAGCAATTGACTGAACAATATAATTTTTTCCAGTATTCACAGAATTATAGGGAAATAAGATCAATAGCATTGTTAGGAACAATAAGGTTTCTTTGTTACCAATAGGTACCCGATAATATAAGCCTGTATAAAGATTGCATCATTAACTACTTAAATTTAAAGGATATTACATGCTTTAGCAACACGTATACCCAAATTACAATACAGAGATTAACATGGCTCTTGCTCAAGAATGATATGAAAATTTGCGAAGTATTCCATATTTTTCATTCTTCAGATGCAAGAAATGAAAAACAGTTATTAAAAAGTTGATTACAAAATTACAAATGTAACAATAAATGTAATTAGTATAATTAAATGTTAGTTTGACATCAATGTTTAAAATCTTCACCTTAGAAAGGCCTTTACATAGCATAATCTTTACAAATCTTTTGAAATTAGACAACTTTGTCATTTTCTCCCAAAGAAATAAAATAGTATAAGGACGTATATATAAGTATAAGGAAAAAAAGGAATCTTAAACTGTTTCTATCTGGAATGCAATCTGAAAGGACACACTAAAGAACCTATATATTATAAAACAATATAGAATTCAGAGTATATCTAAGAAGAATAAAATAGATTATGGACGTTATACAAACATCGAATATAGAATATTTTATACTATACTATTTTCAGACAATGACCAGACATACTTTAGTTTCTGTACTACTCATTTCAACATATAAGTTAAATTATTTCTGATTAAAAAATCACCAACTCTGCAGAAATCATTATAGATGTATATAAAACTCTTGAATACATTTTGACATCAAAGGTAGGAAATTCACTTGGACGAATTCCACAGAATCCATGAATTTTTACAGTAAGATATTGCTGTTGCTGGGCGCCAGTGGCTCACTCCTATAATTCTAGTTACTCAGAAGGCTGAGATCTGAGGATCTCGGTTCAAAGCCAGCCCAAGCAGGAAAGTCCGTGAGACTCTTATCTCCATTAAACCACTAGGAAGCTGGAAGTGGAGCTGTGGTTCAAGTGGTAGAGCACTCTCCTTCAGCTGAAGATTGCAGGGATAGCACCCAGGCCTAGAGTTCAAGCCCCAGAACCAACCAAAAAAAGATTTATTTTATTTAGATTGTGAAAATATTTTGTGTGGACACAAAGGATGGTCTGGCAATTTTGAAATTTAAGAAACTTAACCAAACCATTAGGACTGAGGAGAACAATTTGTACCGCCTTCCACAACTTAAAAGAGGTAGTGATACATACTTATCCTTTGGCAACATCAAATGCAGTTTCTTCCAAGTTGTTCGTCAGGCCTGGATTGACATAAGGGTTCAACAAAAGGAGATCCAGATTATGCAAGTGGATCAAGAGGCCTTTAGTTTTGGCATTGGTAGCTACATCATGATGAAGTAAAAAAGAAGCTACTGTAGTATTATTCCAGATATATGCACTGTGCAGGGGTGTCCAGCCATCTACAGTTACTGCATGTTCCACTTGAGCAATCAACTCATGGACCATGTCTAACTGTCCACTATAGGCTTCCCGATGAAGTGGGGTATATTCATCATCATTCCTAGTATTCACATGAGTGGCCATTTAGGAAAATAGTCTCACACTGTAGTAAGCCGATTATTTTCAGCAGTCCAAAGAAGAAATTTGCTTGGACCCTTCTCCATTTTTTCTTCCAATTGATACCATTCCTCACTTTTTCATATTGTTCCTCATCTTCATTAGAATTGCTGAACCAGAGATTTTGAGTGCCAGTGTGAATGAGGTGTCAATGTATTTCCCTAATAGTTCACGTAGGTTGAACTGTTCAGAAATATCCAGTGAATTTTCTGTAACTTTTTTTTCACCATGATTTATTTTCTCTTTTTCCATTTTTATTACTCAAAATTATTCTAACAGGAGAGTAAGGAATTTAGGGAAAGCAGAGGAAAAATTCAAATGTACAGACTCAAAATGAGGACCATTGGTATCTTCATGTGCCGCTTATTCAAGGAATTAGAAAATATGAAATAATGCCTCCTATATAAAAGGCAAATGACAGAGCAGGAAGTGAAATGAGGAAACCAAAAATATAAAAGCAAAATAAATTAGGATAATTATGTAGCAATCATATTATCTATGAGAACCATGAAAGAGAGAGAGGAAGAGAGAGAAAGATGTGCAATGACATAGCTACCCCAAAATCCATGCCTCTGATCAATTAATTGAGCAAACAAAATTTTATTTTTTTAAATAGATGGGAATAGAATTTATGTATTTACTTGAAATTAGTAAATACATTTTTAGTATCCTACATAAAGAGACACAGCTTTGACCAAATTACAGATAAGAATCTAAATCTTTGATAATTCTAGTAATAGGTCTGACTGAAATCAATTGAATCGCACTTTTTCTGTGCAGTGAAGGAATAGTTCCAGGCTAGGAAAGCAGCTAGAAAAGGCAGGCCGATTGTATCTGTGACAAAACTTTGTGGAAAATGGCATTGAGGATTAACTGCTTGCACTGGAAGCATGATTCTGAACTATTGCTTGCTGATTCTGAACTATTGTTTTGATCATCATATTCTCTAAAAAGAAAAAGTGACACTAAATAGCAAAGGACTACTAATACATTTTGATTCTAATTAAGCACCTTCAATCATCAAAATCACATGAAGACAATAGACAGGCCTACTTTTTTAGATGAAAACAAGTGTCTAAAAAAAAGCAAGGAACTTAAGTAGTCATGCAAAGGACTTCGATTTTACTACTGCATTATACATGTTTTCTAATGTTGGGTAACAATAAATAATGGCTCTATTAAAAAGCTCTTAAAGCTCATACGTTCAATAGTGTGTTCTTTTACTCTATATCATGGTATTTTTTGTGTATGGCCTTAAGAAGAAATGTACATTACTAACTTGAATTTCTGACAGGACAATATCATCACTGTACATCTTGCTTTTATAATCTAAGTTTTAAATTATTGTCTGAATATGTTCATTAGATAAACATAAAAGAAAAAATAGAAGCCAAACTAAAGGCTCATGGCTTTAATCCTAGATAATCACAAAGATAAAATCTTAGGATTGAGGTTTGAAACCAGACCAAGAAAAAAAAAGTCCAGGGGCTGCGAAGGTGGCTCAGTGGTAGAGCTGTCGCCGTGCATGCATGAGGCCCTGGGTTAGATTCCCTGGCATCACATAAGAAAAAAGAAAAAAAAAAGCCGGAAGTGGCGCTGTGGCTCAAGTTTTAGAGCACTAGCCTTGAGCTGAAGAGCTGAGGGACAGCACAATCCTGAGTTCAGTTCTCACGACCAGACCCCCCCCCAAACAAAAGAAAGAAAAGGAAAGTCCAGTAGATTCTGATTTGAAAGTAACTAGCAAAAGCTAGAAATGGAGTTGTGGTACAAGCAGTAAAATGTTGTCCTTGAGAAACTAAAACAAAAAAATAACAAATTCTGGGAGCCAGGCACTGAGTTCAAGCCCTAGTATTAGCATCAAAAATGGATTAATTAATTAGTTAATTAATTAAATATAAATAAATTATTTGGTCACATGTGGAGAGGCAGGTAAAATGTAACACCCGTGGTGACTGGATTATGTATTATTTTGTAATAAGGCAAGTTATCATGTGCCCTAATCACTAATATTTTTTTGAACTTTTTTTGTACAATAAACCCTGAATTTAGCATTCATGTAATTGTGTGTGTACATGAGCGCACATGTGTGTATGTGTATATGTATGCGTGTGCTGTTGCAATGTTGCTTGCCAATGTGGACAGTTTGAGGCTGAAAAGAGCTAACTGCGTTGCAATGTTTTCTTTATCAGCGTTCTGTCATTTCATTTCAGTGGTACCATCCTTCTGTACCTTTTATTTGTCAAATAATATCATCATAATCAAACCATTTACAACATTAAATTAGATAAAAGAGACTGCTTTCAACTCTTATTACATGTTAGGTGAGAAGATACAGCCATAATTAGTAGTAAGTTATTTCTGTAAGATGATTGTCAGTACAAAATATGAATTTGACCTCTTAAATTGTTTATATATTTAAGATACACTCATGAAGTGAGTTTGACTGACTTGACCAAAAAGTATTACTCTCTGGTTATTCCTGTGAAACACAAGGTGGATAAACTGTTTCCGGATTTCTGTTGAAAATAAGTTACTTAGTAAGATCATACCTATTCTCACTAAGAGATAATCAACCCCATATTACATTTGAATATCCCATCTTATTGACTGAAAATAAGTATTATGGGTATGCTTGTTAGATATTTCTTTCAAAAACAAACAAGCAAAAATCATGTGTCATCTCCAGATTGTGGATGTATTTGAAGTTGATTTGTATATGCAATGGGATCTTCACAAATGGCTCTTTTGTGGGATTAACTATTGCAACCTTAACTAATAAGGCTTTTAAATATCTTTTCCAATATAAATAACATCCAAGAGAGAGTCTTGCAATTTCTGAAAAGCCTTTGACTGTTTCTGTATTATTTCAGTTCATTGACTGTAGAGCTAAAGACATTTCTAAAATAAATATTGTTAAGATCTGAAAATGGAAGTATATAGGCTTTTTATGCATCATTTTATGAAAACCCAATTTTTATGAATGTAAATGAAATAGAATAAAAGAATGTAAGTGAATTTGGTAAGCTAATTGTTAGTATAACTTTGTTTTCTATTAACACAGTTCTTTGAATGTTGATGATGCAGTTAAATTATTTCCTTTGTGTCTCTGTACTTTAGTTGGTTTTAGAATCTTTATACTTATAAGAGTGAATTGTAGTATAAATAAAGTTCTTTAAAATGATTAGGATTAATCTTGTGTTTTGTGTCCTACTCCCAAGAAAATAAGTAATTTTCAAGTGTTAATAGTTTATCATCATCATTATCATTATCATAAGACATTTTGAAAAAATGCAGTAGTATTGATGTCTTTTTAAACCAATTGTATTCACAAGTTAGCCTTTAATTCATACGTAAGTCTTGGTGTCTATGAGTTTTAACCTCTCATTCCTAACATTAATTATACGTCAGACTGCATTCTGGGGTATATGAAAAGTAAAATATTTATCTGGGTTCAAATGTGATTTTCATATCAGTCTTGCTTTAAGAACATTTTAAAGTAATATATTTCCCTCAAAATTTTGGGTATAAAAAGCAATCAAAATGCTTCTAATGGTAACCAACTTAGGTGAGCTACAATGTGGAAATGATTGGTCCATAAGATCTGCAGTCTATTTCCATCAGGAATTGGACAGGTCATTCTTTTAGTATTACTGTGTTAAACAGAGATGTGGTACGCAGGCATTGCAGAGTTGAGTCACGGGATAGAATATGATTTCTACTATTTTGAGCGAGAAATCAAGAATGTTATGGTTTAGCAGTTCCTTTCAGCAGGGAGGTATAAATTGATTATGATCATGGAGTTTTCATATTACAGTTACTTATTTTCTTTTCTTTTTTTTTTCTTTTTTTGGTCAGTCGTGGGTCTTGAACTCTGGGCTTGGGCACTGTTCCTGTGCTCTTCCACTCAAGGTGAGTGCTCTACCTCTTGAGCCACAATCCCACTTCCGGCTTACTAGTGGTTTATTAGAGGTAAGAGTCCAAAGGAGGAGGCTACAATGCTTGATAAGAAATGTACTCACTATCTTGCCCATGTAATTATAACACCTCTTTACAGTATTTTCACAATAAAAAAAAAAGAAAAAAAAAAAGGAGTCTCATGTTCATTTCTGGGTGTGCTGGATTTGAACCATGATCCTCAGATCTCAGCCTCTTGAGTAGGTAGGATTTCAGATGTGAGCCACCAGCACCCACCTTAGTTACCTATTTCCTAACAAAGTTAAAGTGAAATATTATTAGAGTGTGCACAACAATTTTGGGAAATTTTCTTAGAATTAGTAGTCTGAGTGCTGATATTTTAGTCATAAAATAGAATGAGGTTATTTGATATGGTGGGAATGGGCCTCAAGCTAACACTTACCATGTGTGCAATCTTGTACTAGTAATTCCAACTCAGAAGTCTTCAATATCATCATCTTAGAATTAAAAATAGAAGTAGTTCCACTTTATGGGATTATTGTGAGGACTAAATTAGATACCATAGGTAAAGTGCTTGGAAAAAGAAGCAGTATTTAATACTTTCTACCTGTTATTTTATCATGTGATGAATTCTAATATTTTTACTATGATTTTTATATTGTGTCTATTTAGGATATGCAATGTGCTGTATTAATATTCATTGCATTGTTCACTTTTCTGTCATTATGAGAAAAACACCTGCAAAGAAAATATCTGAGGAGGAAATTATTATATTGATTCATGGTTTAAGAGCACAAAGTTTAAGAGCAGATATCCCCATTGTTTTTAATTATATTTTATTAAATAGTTGTACGAAGGAATTTCCATTCAGCAAATCAGTTTGTAAGGACAATGGATCTTTACATAACTTTCCCACACCCTTCCAAACCTCACCCCACTTTTTTTTTTTTAGTTTCCTGCTATCTGTATTGAATATTATGCCTTAACTCTCTTCTTCCATAGCTCTCTTCATTCCTTCCCTTTGACTTCCCCTCACATCTTCCAAGTGATAGTTTTCTGGTATTCATTTTATAGAATTAAAAGTTCAATTTTATAAGAAATTACACCTTTTAACTTCTCTGCAAATAGCATGGTTTGGATAATACTGTTGTGTAAACTTGCATAAAGTTCTAGCTTCCAAATACACAAAAGAAGTGGGTCCTTTGTGTGTCTGGCTCTGACGTAGTTTACTTAACATATTTTTAGATCTATCCATTTCTTCGCAAATGATGTAACAGTCTTCATAATGGATGGGTGCAATCCAATTGTGTATATGTGCCAAACATTCTCCAACCATTCCTCCCCAAAGGACATCTGGGTTGTTTCCATAACTTGGCTATGGTGAATAGTGCAAAAGTGAACATATTTGTGAAAGTGATTTTACTGTAACCTTTTGGAAAAATTCATCACTATCTTTCTGGGAGCAATCGTCTAGCCAAGTTTACAGAATAAGCACATCACTCCCTTCATCTCTATCACAAAGTTTTGCAAGTCCTCAAAAACAAATTAACTCCTCCTAATGATCTCAATAAGGTAAAACCACACGGTGCCCATATTTTTTCAAAACATTTTTTCATAATTATTTAGTGAGAACCTGCTATGTACTTTACTAATGTGGGAATGAGGGAAATGACAATAAAGTAAGAAATATGTAATTTAATTACCTATTATCATATTTAAAATCTTTTTCAGCTTTAACTCATAGCCTCACTTACTATTATTTTAATCTTTATTTGATTGCTTCATCTCTCCCCTAAATTATAACAGGTGATATAAATATAAAGGCAAAAAGTGTGGTTTGATTTTGACACTCATGTGTGAGGATGCACAATACGAGCAAATAAATGGATTGGAATTAATAATTATTATCCATTTTGTTAAAGTAAAGGTGGTTTCTCCAAACTGATTCTCGCAATACATATTCCATTCAATAAGAAACATGTGACAATTCCCTTTCTTTTGCTCCTCATTAACTTTTGTTTCCATTTTATTTTATATCGAAGGATGATTTCATAAATCTACTATAGATGCAATAATAGATGTTAAAATATTTCTATCTGTATGCATTGATATATACATACACACATATACAGGACATAATGATAATTTATAACTTCTTAACTGTACAATTTACTAAATTATTAAAAACATAGATGACTTATGCCTGGAATCCTGGTTACTTGGGAAGCTGAGATCTGGTGATCATAGTTTGAAGCCATCCTGGGAAAGAGCCTCTTTTCTCCAAACAACCAACAGAAAATCAGAATTGGAACTGTGGCTCAAAGTAGTAGAGTGGTAGCCTTGAGAGAAAAAATTCAGGGACATTACCCAGGCTCTTCGTCCAAGAACTACAATCTACCTAAAAAAGTCTATTTAATTTATCCCTGGGTAATCGAGTATTTCCATCACCCAAATGTAGATCCATGCTCATTTTCAAGGTAACACTGTTATGTCTGGAGTACCACATAACATTATCACTTAAGTAGAAAACATTGCAACATGGGTTCATTCTATCTCTCTCATGGATTTTTCTCCACTCAAATACTCAAATGTTACAATTATTCCAATTATTTAAAGCCATAGCTTTTTTCTTTAATACCCATAATATTAGAGTTTGAATTGAGTGTCTTGTTTCTCCTAAATGGGTGTTCGTATCATTTTGTCATGCTCCCAGACAAAAATTATCCTGATTAATTTTCAGATAGAATCTGGATTCTTACTTGTGTATGATCCTGGGCTCAGTCCACTTGGTGTTATTTTTCCTGGAATTTAGAATAACAGTTGCCTGGAATTGTGTACAGATTGTTCTGCCAGTCTGGACTTTAACCACTATCCTCACAACAGTACACTCCCATATAGTCAGGATTTTCATAAGCTTATCATAGCTGATTTTTAAAATATCTGTGCATTTCCTGCAGGTTCTTGAATACTGAATTAATTTGTGTTTTTTTTGTTGTTGTTTTCTTTCATTTGAAAGTATGTGTTGAGTTGCTCCTCTCTTTTTTTTGTTTCTTCCACTCATGTTCTTACCTAAAGTGCTGAGAAACCAATTGTGCTTTCTCAAGATAGTGAAGGTGAACATTACTTAGTCCAAAGCAATTTCAGTAATATTTAAACACCTTCATATCTATGAATGGTGTACATATGCTAAGTGCTGAGAAGAGTCTTTTTATTTTCACAGTTGTCTTTGGCATACACAGACAGATCATGAATTATATGAAGATAATAAAACTACAGATGTTTGCCTGGAGGAGAAAAACCTATTATTAATTGTTTGACAGTGGATTCTTTCTCGTGAAAGAAATATGCTGCTTTATGCAAGATTTCACAAAATCATATTGATAGGAAGAACCTAAACAATCATCTAACACTACAGATAAGGTGCATGTTCTTGTGGAAAGGAAACCCCTATATTAAAATTAACCACTGACATGGTGCCATCCTAGCAAGAACAATATTCCAAGTGGAAATCCCCACAATTTATCACAATCAAAATAAGCATATACATTTACATCCAAAAACTTAGTACAATCTGTTCTTTGCTCTAATATCATCTTTATCTCATTATCATATAATGTGACAGAATAGTTTCTTCATTAAACTTATGATATATTTAAAAGACCTAGAAAATTCTTTTTCACTAATTAAGTGCAAACGAATGGTATATTGCCTCATTTCTTAAATATTTGACTACCACTGAAAATTCATATAATGTTTATTATAGTAATATATTCTGATTTATTACTTTTCTTTGTAAAAGTTTTTAAATTTTTTCTTCTCTGATGAAATTTAAGTATTTAAATATTATCATCGAAGTATACTCTTTGAATACTTGGGGCAGTTTCCTACAACGTTTTTAACCAATATCTTCTAAGAATTTTTAATAGGTGTATTATTTGGTTTATTTTTAATTTCTATTTAATTTTATTGTAAAGGTAATGTACAGAGGGCTTACAGTTACTTAAGTAAGGTAATGAGTACAATTCTTATGGAAGGAACATTGATACCCCCTCATCGATTTTTGTTGTACACTCAAACAACTTCTGATGCTGTTGCTGTTGCTATTGATCAATGGGTACTTTTGCTTCTTTGTTCATGCGGTTTTTATTATAAAAATTTATATACAGAGGGTTTACTTTTACTTAAGTCAACTAAGTGTGCACTTCATTTCATTTTCTAAATGTCAAATTTTGAAAATAATTACTTATTTTCTTTTGTTTCTTTAATGTAATTTTTTAAGAGTTGTAGGATTTGTTGATTTACTTTTGCGTGATTTTTACACATGTAAATTATTCAGACACATATATTTTGCTTTTAAAATATTTAATATGTGAATATTTAAAATTGTTTTCCTAATTTTATATGGTTGTTGAATTTAAATAAATCTATGTTCTTATAGTTATAAACACATTGTTCCAGGTAACAAATAGTTACTGTATTTTCAAGAAGCACATACTTTATTAAGAAAGGCTTCATTACCTGGTCACTCTTTTGTAAATATTTGTACTTGAATTAAAAATGTTTGAACTGGGCATGGTGATTTGTGGCTTCCATTTTCTAGCTATGGTAGGAACTGCAAAAAGGGTTTGTAATTCGGGAAAGCCTGAGAAACTAAGAGACCTTTTTATAAAAATATCCAGAGTAAAAGGATTAGCGATATATCCATCCATAGCGGGATATAGAGTGCCTGGATATAATATTCTAAATCTTGAGTTAAAACACCAGTAACATCAATCTTTTGTCAAAAGGATATATGTTTCACAATGTTTATTATTTAAAACTTGTTTGCAAAATTCTCATGTCTTCTATTTCTTAATTTTCAATTTACTTAATCCATCTGAATCCAAGTATATTGTGATTATTTTATTTCTACTAAACTTTTAAATAGTATAAGCAATATTATGATTTCATATATTAACCTACTTTTACTATTTGTGATAATTTCTTCTATTTAATATGATAATATCAATATTCCAAATGTGTGTATGTAGTGTGTATGTGTGTGTGTTTATGTGGTATTTTTGTGTATGTGCTTTCTGTGTACTTTGTAATGCTTGGGAGATCATACCATTGTTTCACAAATGCTAGGCCAATGTCTTACCACTGAACTATATCGTATAGTTATAATGCACAAAGTTTTTTAATTATGACTTTTAAATTTTCATTGCTAGTATGTTTTTTCAAAATTATGTATAATAAAATGTGTACTATATTATATTCACGTTAGCAATTTTTAATGTTACTTTATTGTTATTTAGAATATTTCCACTGCCTTTCCTTTTTGATACTCTTGTGTTTGTTATTGATAAAGGTTTTACTTTGCTTATTTTCTCTCCTCATTGTATTTGCCTTCAGAGTTTACCTATTCTTTCTCTTATTTATTAGGAAATTAATTATCATATTCCTATTACAATTTCATTACATTATAAGAGGTCTAAAAATGTTTTACTTTCTATTTTATTTTTCCCACCTTCTCTGATTCTCAGTACACACTATTATGTGTATTCAAAAGAACCTTTATTTAGGTCACTTTGAATATTTTCCTCCTTCTTTTCTCTGAAGTCTTTTTGATTTTTGAAACACAATACCAATGACATACAGCTCCTATGTGGCCCATCATTCTTTCCCCTCTCACTCCCCAATGTCTTACAGCTCAAGTCTTTATCATTCAGATTTTTTAGGCTATAGTCTTATCTAAATCTGAATTCATTCCTAAATTAGTTTTAGTTGCTTGAAGCATTGCCTAAAGACATTTTTCTGTATATAATATCTGGGATCTTGTGTTTCACAAGCTACACAATATGAGTGACTATCAAACATCTAGATATCTCTGTAGAATATTGGTCCACCTGCTCAATAAACTCATATGTAAATTGAAAGAATACAGGTCAGTCAGAACAATCTTGTAAAATGGTGTAGCTTGAGCCCTCATATAAGATTTGAATCTTATTACCATGTTCAGTAGTGAAGACAACATATCTCTACTATAAGAACAGACACATAGAAAAGTGTAACAGATTTATTAGAAATAAATTCTTAGTTTTATGGTCAATAGATTTTGAAAAGGATGCCATGACTTTATGAAATAAAAATAGAATCTTAAATAGGTTTATTGGCACTATTGCCTCCATAGATTTAAAGAATGATTTTAGACTACTACATCAAACCTTATACAAAAATTTAAAATAAAAAGTGATTATCAAACTAAATGTGAGATGTAAAAACCTATAAACATTCATGACATTAAATCAGTAAAGGTTTCTAAAAATTTGACATGGAAAGTATTAGTTGCTAAAGAAAAGCAATAATAAACTGGTTAATATCAACTGATAACCTTTCATAATTCTATGAAATAAGTGAAAACATATCCAACAGATAGAGGACACGTATTTTTCAATGCTACAATGTTAATACTACAATGGTCCTGAGTCTTAAGTACTTTTACACCTTCTAACACTATATAAGTTTTTCCCTGCAGGATAGCTTTTAAAAAACATATGTAAGTTAATAGTAAATAGGAGGAGCATATGAATTAAGCTCCTCATTAGGATCTAAGAACAAATATAAAAAACTCACTAGTATGATCATCATATAAAAAATGACAAAAATATAGTAATGCATTTGTGGAGAAATTGATATACTCCACATATCAGAATGATTTGTATAATACTGCAATCATTTTAAGCAGCAAATTTTCGAGTCTTCAAAAAGTGAAAGAGAATTGGATGATCCAGCCATCACACTTCTATATCTGTATTAAAGAGAAGTAAAATCACTTGTTTGGACTGGGAATGTAGTTCATTGACAGTGCACTTGAATAGTATGTGTGAGACCCTGGAAATAATCCCCCAAAACAAACTTTCAAAAGACACACTATAGAGGATGTACTCTGCAAAAATTCCTGTAACTGAATTTTATATCTATTTTAATGTCTGTTCTAAAATTTACAACATTTCTATTTGAAGAAATGCAAGTTTGTGAAAATTAGGCTTGGAAAACCTGTGATTGTACAATTCACTTCCAAAGCACTAAAATGTATACAGTAAAAGGAGATAATACATTGCATATAAATTATGTGAGAGCAAAAATAAAAACTATTGTTAAAAATACTTTACACAAATTGCAGAATATCTGAAAAGATATTTTCGGAGTTGGCTAAAAAAAACTACAGCTTTTAAAAAAAGATGATATTTCTGTTTATTTTTTGGTCTATCGTTTTGAGTTTATGCAGAGATAACTCAATCAAAAAGTGTATGTGATAAATGGAATATCTAGGAATTATGCATCACTTATGAGTAATTGATAACCTTTTCTGGAGGAAACTTTTAGCAAATGACAGAAGACCCAAATCTATGCATCTGCATTTTATGAAAGCCATATGTTACTTGTTCAATCCAATTGCTTTTGTCTACTTTGCTAGGAAGAAAAAGTATTCTCAGGTTAAGAGGCAATAGCAGTGAAAAGAAACAAAATAGACAATCATCTTGATTTATTTGTGAAAATATTAAATAAAACAATTCCACTCAATCGACTCCAAATTTGGTATCTATGAAGATGTTCCTGATTGCCAACATCCATTGAATTTTTGGAATTTTAATTTCTACCAACATATGAAAACTAGAACAAGAAAAAAATTACAGTCTTAGAGCAAACCAGCCTTGGAATAATTTTCTTAATTGTTGTGAAATTACAGAAGAATTGATACTGTTAAGAACATGATCCTTTCCTATGGAAATCAGTTAAAAATGGTTATCACTTATTATAATTCCAATACCAAACAAGAGTAACTTTATATAATCATTAAAATATCATTTCTTACTATTGTAAAATAGAATAAAAGACCAGTCTCAATATATTATCATTATTCTTAATTTCTAATCATTATCTAAATATCTTAAACAATCTAAATATTCATGTCTTTAACATAGACGTAAATATTCTATACTTTCTTTTTTTTTGGGGGGGTGGGTCCGGTCGTCGGGCCTGAACTCTGGGCCTGGGCGCTCTTCCTCAGCTCTTCAGCTCAAGACTAGTGCTCTACAACTTGAGCCACAGCACCAATTTGGGCTTTTTTCTTTTTGCTAATGTGGTGCTGAGAAATCAAACCCAGGGCCTCATGCATGCAAGGCAAGCTCTCTAGCACTGAGCCACTTTCCCAGCACCAAATATTCTATAATTTTTACTTAACATTTTCCAGGTGCATGTATTCATGTTTCTAAGAAATGTTCATAGCAGTTAAAAGATGTTTTGTGAAATTAATGTGCTATATTTTGTTGTTTTTGTTGTTAGTGTTTGTAATTGTTGGCATTGTCCCTAAGCCTTTTAGTGCTCAAAGCCAGCACTCTACAACTTGAAGCACAGAGCTAATTCCTGTTTTTAGTGGTTAATTGGAGAAAGAATCTAACAAGTACTTTTCTGTCTAGGCTAGTTTCAACAAAATTCTAAGATCTCATTACCCAGAATAGCTCGAATTATAGGCGTGAGTCACTGGCACTTGTTTTATGTGTTTTTAAATTTTTAATTATGTTTTATGATATTTGTTTCACTATATTGTATACTGTTCTACACATAAATTTAGATATATGTATATATTTCTGATGACAATGATCTCTAAAAATGTATGGTTTTCTTTTTTTTCTTTGATTGGAGCTTTAAAAAAAAAAATTGGTAGAATACCGTACAGAGGAGTTACAATTACATGGGCAATATAACGAGTACATTTCTTATCAAGTATTGTTGCCTCCTCTTTGTTTCAACTTCTCATCCCTTCCCATACTCCTTCCACCTCCTTCCACCCAATCCTCCCCCCCACCATAGTTGTAAAGTTTGTTTTTCGAAACAACAACTTGTACATCTCATTGTTGCAATGGGTCCACCTGTATCCCTATTTATAAGATTTGTTTTTGCCCTTTCCCTCCAGAAATTTTACAAACATCAAATACAGTGAAAGCAGGGGGGAGGGACATTCAAATGAACAAAAAATCATCTTATGAATATGTTCTAAGCAATCTCAAGAAAGAAGAAAACATTTGAAGTCGAATCTTATCTCTTAAAACCTACCAGTTTTAAGAGATAAGACGAAGGACAAAATTTCTCTTAGAGACCAATATATCTTCAACATATTTGGTTCTAAGCATTCCGTCTAAGGCAAATTCAACAACTAGTGAAACTTGTGTTGGCTGTAACTATGTGTCTTTCTCCATGTGTTCATGTACACATGGGTATAAGTATGTGTGCATTTGTGTGTATAGTAACATACATGTGTACACATATAAGGGCTTATACACATATATGTATATATAAATAACTATACATTTAAAATATATGTGCACACACTAATATATATATATATATATACATATATATATATATATGCACACACACACATATATCAGGTGTTCAGTGATTTAACCTACAGTTCCCAGCACATTGTCATTCTCACAAAGTGTACATGATAAACTGCTCTGAGGTTCTGTGGTATATAATGTGTATCACTTTGTACTCATTTCCCCCATTACCTTGTTTCTCATCCCTGTGAACAACTTCAGTCTATTTTCCATAGGACAGCTTTGTTTTCATTACATGTAGTTACTTACAGATAATAAAATAAAAAGGTTGTTTGTAAAAGAAAAAGAAATTTTAGGACACAGGTTAAAAGTATCATATTCATCCCAATGTTTCCTATGAGATAAAATTTATAATTGTGGTAAAAGAGAAAAGGAATTCCTAGATCTGTTGTTTTGCCATTTAGAATGACAGAGAATAATATCACGTCACTGTTATAACTCTTAAAGAATGCCAGGGTAACTGATGGTCCCTATCATGTTCCTACAAAACCAGTGGAACCTGAAAGATAATAGTAGACTAGCAGAAATTCTAAGTAGCAGACATGCAACATGAAAGAGAAAGAGAGAAAATGAGAGTGAAAGAGAGAGAGAAATATCATAATACTGAAAGTGCATAACAGATAAACAAGAGCTGTATGAGAATACTCATACTGCTATCCTTAGATTCTACATGTACGTTTGAATGTATTTGATGTATGATAACCCATCAACATAAAATATAAAGTAATTTTGATAAAACATAAAAATGACTCAGAACAAATTATAAATGCTAAAACGATCTTCACAGAAGTAAACTCTCAGAGATATTTCATGACTTTGAAAAGAATAAAGTAGCTTTGGTTAATAAAAATTTAGAAATATGACAATTTACAAAAATATAAAATGATATTCATATATTTCATTATATAACCCAAAGTAGAAAACAAATGTTGTTTAGATGATTTTTTAAAACACAGTATCTCAGGTGCTGGGAAGGTAGCGTAGTGGTAGAGTGCTTGCTTTGAATGCATGAGGCCCTGGGTTTGATTACTCAGCACCACATAAGCAGAAAAAGATGGAAGTGATACTGTGCATCAAGTGGTATCGCTTGATAAAATTTTTAATCAATATTTTGTTTTAATTTTGTTCTTTGTAAATTCATGTGCACCTATAAAAAAATGCTGTGACAATCCCATTAACATCCTCAAAGTACCTCTTAATGATGACTTAAAACGTTGTATTATAGTACAAGAAAAAGAATGCTACAAATAAAGAAAACCAATAATTAAATATTAATGATTAATAAAGTAAAAAAAATTACCAGTGTTTCCAGGACTTGAAGTGTATTACATATTAGATTTTTACTATTTTCTCTTATTCCTGTACATTTAAAACTGGCTAAGTTTATGATGTTCAACAAGAGTTTTATAGGCGATGAGTAGGCGATGATTAGTATATATGGCTCATTTTATCGTTTGTACATGGCTTATATCATCATTTGTTCTTCGCTAACATAAAAAGTATGGAAGCCCTAAAGTTTTAACAGAAACTGTGTAATTAACAAAGTCTTAACTCTTCATTCTGCTTCTTTAGACAAAGACTTTGCAACTTCTCAGTAAAGTTTCTGTAAACTCTGAAATGTATATATTTAGTAGTATATGTCTGCTAATATAAATCTTAAATAGTTTATGGAAAAGTATTTTCACCTGCCAGACTTCATTTTGGCATATATAAGCAAATTCTCAAAATTAAATGTTTAAACAGTAAAACTTTAACAAATCTTTACACTTGCTGCAGTGTTCATTATGGCAGGTGCCTTGTATACAATAATTGAATTCCTCCTCCTACAATTTCTTGAACAACAAATATCTGGAATTATTTTGTTGTGGACAGGTTAATCTTGACTTTATTCTTAATTGTGTGCTTATGGAAGAAATACATGTTTCTAAAATTTCACGACAATTCTTTTGAACTTACTTTTTCTTTAATTGTCTAGTTTAAGAAAATCAGTTGCACTTTAGAGATTAAAAAAAAAACTGTTCTGTGCTCAATTTGGCAGGACATACACTAAAATTGGAACAATATAGACAACATTAGCATGGCAGCAGTGCAAGGATTACAAATGCAAATTACTGAAGCATTCCATTTTTACAACAACAGCTGGAGGCGATGTGGCCAGAAGGGAACCCTACTGCATTATTTGTGGGACTGTAAACTTGTCCAACCACTTTGGAAATTAGTGTGGAGGTTCCTCAAAAGAGTCAATATAGAGCTCTCCTATAACCTAGCAATCCCACTTTTGTGCATTCACCCAAATCACCACACGCAAGACCATATTAAAACTACCAGCACAACTATGTTTATTGCAGCATCATTTAACATAGCTAAGATATGGAACCAAACTCGATTCCCCTCAGTAGATTAATGGATCCAGAAAATGTGTGTGTTTGTGTGTGTGTGTGTGTGTGTGTGCATGCGTGTGTGTACATGAATTGTATGCCTACATCAGAAAGGATGGCATCACCCAATTTGTTAGGAAATGGAAATACTTGGAAAAAATTATATTAAATGAAGTAAGCCAAGTCTCAAGGAACATATTTCCCATGGTATCCCTTATTTGCAATAATTAATATATGTCTGGGATAAGCAGAAAAGATCATAAGCTATGTGCATAGGACTAGATAAGATGATATTAAGATAAATGAACCCCAAGATAAGAACGTAAGTTGTTTTTTCTTTCTTGCTGTTGTTTCTAATGTATTTATAATGTACAATGTGATTTTTTTTTATATAATCCTCCCTCATAGTATAACCCTTGTTTTCACTGTATTCAATGTTGGTGCTCCTGCATCTTGTATATCTACTTCGCTAATTTGGGGAGGGAAAGAGAAAAAACAAAATGCTTAGGTAGAGATGCAGGTTGACCCATTGTAACAATGAGATGCACAAGACACTATGTTGAAAAACAAACTTCACAATTTAGGAGGGCAGGGGGTAGTGAGGGGTGGAGGGCTTGGGGAGTGTATTGTGGAGGTGTGAGGGAAGGGATGGTGGGAAAAACATTTAAATAAAAAAATAAAATACATGAGAGCAGTAACACAAGAGATGGGAGTGGGGGAAATACTGTACTATACAAAGAAGAGTAGAACAGCTGTGGAGAGCAGTAATTTTGCTTTAACATAGGAGGAATAAACTAGCATACAAATTTTCAGCCTCATGTCAGTCACTAAGAAGAGCGGAAAAATGCACAATCAGTAAACCAATAGCGATAAAATAGAACACTAAACAATGAAGAGGAACAGATGACTTGGAACAAGAATAACAAATGACACAATTAGGAAACAAATAACAAGCTGGTAAGTTTAAAAAAATTAACCATACTTCTATCAAATCTTTTTTACCTCATAATTTGTTAGAACTATAACTTAAATCACAGATTAATAGCATATTATTTTAATAATAAGTTACTTATTATTGATTTCATAAGTTTAATGTTTAATATATAATTTAAATTTTAGTATCTATGGCAACGAAGAAAGTGAAACTAAGTTTAATAAGTTTAATAATATATTTCATGAATTGTAAAATTGAGAAACATTAGAATTTAAACAAATAATATATCATTATTGTTTCAATTCTGTGAATTATGTAATAATTATGTAATAATTCAAAGTGTATTCTTAATGTTAAATAATAAATTATTGCACATGACTCTTGGTATTAGGCAGAAGGGTTCAGCACCGTGGTAAAATTCACACAATACTGTACATGAGCATATGACTCCTCTCTAGCTTATATTGTGGAAATTTGATTTCTACATGCATGTTAAATTCCTGTCTAGGTGACAGCTATACAATTATATATGTGAGGAGTATTTCAGATGATACTTAAAAGTCATATTCATTAATTAAATTTTTATTATTTTGTACTAAATAAATATTTATTGACAGACTGAATTTCTGAGTAGATGATGGTGTATGTGTGCCAGATTACATGTATTGAGGATTATTTAATATTTCTGACATTGTTTCTACAGTTAGATTTAATTTTCCATAAGGGGTTAAGTGTATTACACTGGATATATGAAAGTAAACTGAATGTTTATTCCATTAATCCTTTGCCACTTGTCTAATCCCAATATAAATTATCCATGTGTTTGAAGTAATGAAAATAACAACAGATATAAGCAAGATAAATCAGTCATACTAGACAAGTATTTTCACCTTTATTTTGATAGTTGGTCCTCTTTTACACTACAGAATATTCTTGGGAAAATGTGCTCCAGGCTGACCACAACTGCAGAATATTTTGGTTTGATCTGTCATAAGAGTAGGAAAGAAGGTGAACCTTCCTTCCAAAAGTCAGCTCCCAAGGATGTGATCTGTTTTATGGTGGTGACTTGGAAATGAACATTTTTCACAGTTAATCTTGAAAAGCAATCTTGATAGACCATTTCTGTACATGGTTACAAGGATTATTCATGGCTTTTCAAGGATGCCAAATTGCCTCATTTTGAGACAATTAAAACAGGAATTTAGTTAGCTGTTCTTTGTATCTTTAGGAGAAAAAACCATTGACTCTAGGCCAGAGAAATCAATGAGGCCCAGAGAAGCTACTACCTTGAATAGTAATCCTAGACATCTAAAAACAAACAAACAATAAAACCTCCAGTAAGCACAGCCAGTCAGGGCTGCTATCACAGTCTACATGAAGTCAGTCAAAAACAAACAAACAAACAAACAAACCAGAAGCTGAGAATCAGTTAGCTGATAACTAATATATTTTTATGACGGAGAATGAAATGAGATTCCAGAGAGAGGGTCAGAAAGACTGATCAGAGAGACTAAAATTGGTCACACGAAGATTGGAAAATAGAATTCCTTGTAGAAGAAATAAATCATACAAAGCCTGTGCATGTAAGTACAAGACAGCAGACCAAATTTCAGAAACGCACAATTTCTTAGAGGTCAGCTTAATGAATTATCCAAGGAAATCTTTCAATTCTTAAAAATTTACCACATGTGGGAGAAGGCCAATTGCTGAAGAGAAAGAAAATGGCATCACTCTGATAGGAGGTCCAATATCACATTAGGAAGCAATCGAGCACAGATTTGTAATAAAAAGAGAAAAAACATTATTCCAAATGAGGGTTTCATTTCTTATGATGTAATAGTTCCTGATTTAGGTGCTAGAGATTACCGTACAATTGATCCAGTCTCACAGCTCAGTTAATATTGACTGCAATATTCCCACATGTAGGAAGGAGAAAATTTACAAATGTCTGATGACTGAGTTGAGGGAGAAGTGTTCTAATAGTGATATCTGAAGTTTAAACCCAATATAAGAGACGGATTTTCTTCTTTTATAAAAAAACAAAAAGAACCATTTTTAGCCTGGTGCCAGTGGCTCACAGCTGTAATCGTAGCTACTCAGGAAGCTGAGATCTGAGGACTTCTGTTCAAAGCCAGCCTGGGTAGTAAAGTCCCTGAAATTCTTATCTCCATTTAATCACCAGAAAACCAGAAGTGACACTGTCGCTCAAGATGAAGAGCACTTACCTTGAGTTGAAGAGCTCAAGGTCAGTGCCCAAGTCCACTCTTCAAGCCCCTTGACCAACAACAACAACAAAAATCTCCCTTTTCTTGGACTGCCTACAACTTTTCCTAATATTCAACAAAGAAGGAATTTTATCACCCAGTATATTTAAGTCCTATCTTGGCTACTGCAAATAGAATGATTTGGTATCTTATGTCAAGAGATTCGTATTTGCGGAAACAAATACCAGCAGTAGTAACTTTCTTTCCAGTCCTTGAACTCTGGGCCTGGGCTCTGAACATGATTATGCTAGCAGCTTTAACATGAGCTTGTTTGTTATTTATTGGATTACTGTCCATGAGGAGTATTACTGAGTCATAAGGGAGATCTAGGTTTAGTCTTTTGAGGAATCTCCATACTGCATTCCAGAGAGGTTGAAAAGTTTAATTTCCCACCAACAGTGTAATAGACTTCCCAATTTACTACATCCATGCCAGCATTTGCTATTGTTAGTTTTCTTGATAATGGCCATCCTAAATTAGACGAGGTAGAATTTGTCTTGTTTACTTGTAGATTTGTAGGCACTTTCTTGCTACCCTAAATGAATCAATGAAACCTATATTTCTCTGAGTCTGTATTCCTTTCTCTTAGTATAATTTCCCCAACCTTTCATTTTCCTTAAGACTGGTGAAAAGTCATCCTTTTTGATGAGTGAATAGAATTCCATTTTGTGTGTGTGTGTGTGTGTGTGTGTGTGTGTGTTCATGATGCCTATAGGCCCATGAGTTCATTTCTAAGCCTTCTGTTTCATCTGTCATTTTGTAATTCCATATTAAATTTGGATTGCTTTCAAGACTGCGTTGAAGAATATTATTGGGATTTTGATGGGTATTGCAATGTCAATTGTTTGGGGGCAGTATTTTTCCAATGCTCCTGTTTGGAAGAATTAACATCCTTAAAATTGCAATATTGAAAGACTTTCCATTTCCTTTAATCTGCTTCAATTTCCTTTTTTAGATTTTTAATGCTTTCACAGTAGAGTTCCTTCGCATATTTAGTTAAATTAATTAATTCCTAGTTGTATTGTTGTTTCTTTGTTTAGATTTGATTAGATTTTGAGGATAATAAATATGAGTTTGCTTTTTGGATTTCAGCCTCAATCTTCCCATTGTTGGTAACACAGAAAAACTACTGATTCTTGTGGGTTTTACACCCTGCTACATTGCTGAATGTTAGCATAACCTTTACTAATTTGAGGGAGGAACATATAGGTCCCTTTAAATATAGGATCATTTCATCTGCACAAAGGGTTAGATTTACTTCTTTCCTATTTGAATTCCCTTTATGTGTTTCTCTTGCCCTTACCTCTTGCAACATGAAATATATGTTACTACGTTAAAAGAAAGAGAGCAGACTTTTTAACCTATTTGCTACAAGAAAATTAATATTAAGCAGAGCTAATTGAAGTAATTACTTATTTTCTCTTCAGATGGTGAGTATAGTTCTCTTGGATATCTTGGAAGAAAACACTTTACTGGTGCATTACATTGAAATAACTGGCTAAACTTTCTTCTTCAGAAAGGCAAAAGCACATTTCTTTCATATTAGTATTATAAAATCATAAATAGCTGCATGTTGAATTGTTTTCCTCTGTAATTTTGAATTCTATTCTTCATCCATCAGGTATGTAGAGCTTTGAATGACCAATTATTTAAATTCCTATATTGCTTATATTGTGATGTAAATCTTAGGAATATTAATATGGATTTATCTTTGAGTCTCATCGTGAGCTACATTCATATTACACTTATGCAGTCTCAAGAAAGAAACCTGAGTATTTTACTCTTTTCTATGTTTTATTCAATAAATTTTTTCTTTTTAGAAATATGCTCTCATCTTTAATATTGTTCCAGTAAACATCATGTATTTCTAGTAGTTTTACTGAAATAAATATCAAGTTTGGAACAGAAAGACATACCCCATTCAGCGTTATCACTTTAAAGTAAATACATGGGGATTATTTTTATACATAAAAATATAAAAGTGCAGTGAACATGTTTATACACGAATAATATAATGGTTAAGTCAATTAGACACAAGAACTACCACATCAAATCTCAATTTACTTAAAGGCACCAAAATATTTGTGTTCATGAATTTTTAGAAAATGACTAGTCAAAACAAAGTTTATATAATATTTGAAATTTAAAAAATGAAAATTAGACCCAGATTTGCTGTCAATATCCTGATTCAAGGAATACATTTACTCAGCAAACCGAGAAACAAAAAATAAGGGATTGTCACATAGAATGAAAGATGTAGAAGCACACTGTCTTTCCTTAAGATGTTAAGCACATGCAAATAGTCTGATTTTTTTCAAAAATACTATAAAAATTCACAAGAGGATTTGAGATCAGAAGTGATACATAAGCAAAGTAACTGGAAAACTGTATATGTAAATTGGGCTTTCAATATAGGATGACAATTTTTCAATAAATGAGCCTATAGAAGATGATTTTGTATCTCCAACACACAGCCAGTATTCTACATTTCCCTACATACTCCCATTCTCTAACCTCAGTTTCTGATCAATATGCTTCTAATTTCATCATGTCAATTGCTACTAAAATAACAAGGTGGGTGTTTTTTTACGTTTCTAGATCCAATAAATTTTAGTATTTTGGAATAGTAATATAAAATCATGAAGTTTGACTTGAATAATAAATTTGGGGATATTGTATTCAGGATACTGTTAATTGGCCTGAAGCAGCCAGGGATCCTATTATGAATACACAGACATACAGTATACTAAGAACAAGGGACCTTTGATCTCAGGGAAAGATACAGGACCAGGCAAGATCCTAAAGCAAAGAAAAACCATAGGAGCAAACATCAAACCACTATCAATACAAAAGAATGAAACTGATCTCTGATGGGTCTGGGTGGTAGTTCTGTCTTTGTGTGGGAGAGAGAGAGAGAGGGAGGAAGAGAGAGAGAGAGAGAGAGAGAGAGAGAGAGAGAGAGAGAGAGAGAGAGAGAGAGAGGAGGGAGAGAGAGAGAGAGAGAGAGTGTGTGTGTGTTTAGAGTGGCTTCCATATTTGCAGTGCATAGAGCATTACTTGTTAGGGAGAAGGTGCTCATATTAGAGCTCTGATACCACTGTCATCACTTTTTATTGTGAAAAACACTTGCTTAAACTCTAAAAAAGGGAAAAGTAAACTAACATTTTACACGATTGTTTTCAGAATTAATTGGTATATTTAAGGCCAAAAGGAGAAACTGGAGATTAATATGATATATTTGTCCCTTCTGAATATTACACAACAATAGCTGTGATTTCAGGAGTCTCCAGCATTGTCCTCACAGCTGAATTACTAATATGCTTAAGAATATGAAACATATGATAGAGAAATAGATCAGCCAGCAAGCACAAAGAACTAGTGATAAAATCGAACTTTTAAGCAGGATGCCACATCTTTTAGGAATGTAATTCCTTCGTACGAATTTTAAATTTTGTGGCGTCCCTCTGTGATTAAAAGGTAACAAAATACTATAGAAACAAGAATTCCTGTTCAGCCAAGTAGAAAGTGCTTGTGATCCCATCCTCACGTTGCAAATTTCCATTTCATAAAACTCTCTTTTAGAGTGCTTTCATTTAATACACTTCAGCACCTCATCCTTCCCTGTGGAAGACAGGAAAAAAGATAATTTTGTTTTAATATAATCTTACGTAAATTAGAGTGCACAGACATGATTTGTATAATTACAGAAGTTAGTAATAAATGTAAGTAGGGATCATGTCACAACGAAAAATATAATTAAATTCACATAACAAGTCTAGAAGTCACAGCATTTTGTGCATGAAAACATATATTAGATTAGTTGCAGAATTTCTATTCTGAGATTAACTTTATATTAAAGTATAATACACTTTGCCTAAGGATTGAAACATTTTATTGAAAATATATTTCTTAGAGATAGTTTTTGCTGCATAATTTTAAGAAGAAAATAGTCCCAAAGTAATCATTTTTCTTATTATTTTACGGTTTCCATGTGATTAACTTCCAAATTAGAAATCCAGGTATGATTTAATTTAATATAAACAAAAATATTATTAAGTATAAAGACCTTATACTCTCTACATTCTTCACACTAAGGTCATCAAATATGGTGAGTCTGAATAATTAGTCTCTGTGTGAACTATGTAAATATCACTTACAATGTGAGTGAAATGTTTAGAAAGTAGTATGTATTTTTGTTTAATTGCTCTGAAGAGAAAATAAATGTTATAATCAAAGGCTAAAATGGTTAGATTTAAAATTTAGAATTCAGGAAATGATTTTGACCACACTGGTTATTAGAGCCTTCACAAAAACCTCATGAGAAAATTCATATTGATGAAGCAAATATCCCAGAGGTTAGACATTTACGAATAGAAAAATCCTGTCCTTCTGAATATGTAGAGCTACATATCAAACATAGAAAATTTAGCTTTTAAATACCTTAATATATTAATATATTTACTTGCAAGGTAAATACTTGTTCTGAAAGGAGAATTTGAAAAATAAACATAAGTATTCATTTGATAAAAGACAATGTTTAAATATCTCTCATTCAAGAAGCAAGATGTACAGTTTGTTCTTTTTCAAGCCAATTATGTTCTCTAGACTTACCACAAACAGTAGATTCGTAAACCTAAATCATTGCTTTGTAGGGAAATAGAAACTTATTGTCCTAAAAGTCATGACTATAACTTTTTTCTCAAACAATTACTAAGTAACTGTTTTATATTTTTATCATGGAATCATATTTGAGATATTTTTATTGATTAAGTTAACTAATTCATCAATAACAATATATAAGTTATGCATGAACAAAATTTATCTAACACAAGTACTTTCTTCACAACTCATATCATGGCTCTGCTGAAGAACACCAGAAAGAATGACATTGCCTCATTTGTTAGGAAATGGAAAGATTTGAAAAAAATTATATTAAGCCAATTAATCCAGGCCCAAAGAAATATAGTTACCAAGGGTCCTCTTATTTACAATTACTAGTATAAGTCTGAGACAAGCAGAAATGGTCAGATAAGTTGATGTTAGGTGAAATGAACCCCAAGATAAGAATTCGAACGCTTTTTTTCTTTCTTGCTATTGTTTATAACATATTTATAAGATGATTTCTTTGTTGCTTTGTATGTCCCTCCCGCATGGTGTAACCCCTGCTTTCACTGTATTTGATGTTGGCATAATTAGTGGAGGGGAAAGGAAAAAACAAATTGTTTAAATAGGGATACAGGTTGAACCATTGCAACAATAAGATGTACAAGACGTTATGTGGAAAACCGAACTTTACAACTTTGGGGGAGGGGGAAGAAGAGAAGTGGGAGATTGGAAGGAATGGGAAGGGGAAATAAAGGAGGAGTCAATAATGCTTTATAAGACGTGTACTCATTACCTTGCCTATGTAATTGTAACCCCTCCGTATGGTATTTTCACTATAAAAAAAGAACCCTATTAGGTAGTGTTATTTATTTCTTAATTTTGAGTTATTTTGTTAATGGTTATTACTTCCCAGAATTGGCAGTTTCATTATGCTCTTTCCATAATATATTTAAAGCATTTGATTATACTTCCTCTATTTACTTTTTCGTACTCCTTCCTCCAAAGAACTTCTGTTTTTCACATAAAATTACATCTTTATATATGCACATATAATTTAATTTGGAAGATTTAAGGTGAAATGCTACTTAGTTCAAGATGTACAGTGGATTAACAGGATGAATAAAAACTTGAATATTTTTGTTAAATTCTGAATTGAGCTATCATTATAGTTATGGTTAGGGTTAGGATGCCAGACAGAATTAGAATGAGGTTAAGAGAAATAGAAAATTTAGGTTCAACACAGGATGACTCATTGCAACAATGATACTCACAAGACACTATGTTGAAAATCAACTTTACACCATGGGGAGGGAGGAGTGAGGGAGGTGGGAGAGGGAAGGGATAGTGGGACAACAACAAAGAAGAGGGTAACAATGCTCAGCAAGAAATATACTCATTACCTTACGCATATAACTGTAATCCCACTGTAAGTGTCTTTACAATAAAATAAAGTTTTAAAAATGAAAAAATAAAACCTGACATGAAATAGAAAAACACTTTAAAATTTTAGGTTCAAAATGTAAGTAAAATTTAGACCTACATGCCTAGCAAGAATTAGGATAATTTTGAAATAGAGCCTTGCTATTAATATTATGATTCAGTTATATATAGGTTTAGGATTAGGCAAGGTGTTCAAGTTAGAGCTGGGGCAAGGATGAGAAAAATATGTAAGATATTGTATAAAACTGCAACATGTTTTAAGAAGAATGAATGGCATCAAAGTTAGAATGAGAGAAAACCAGTGTCTGTGTTACTTTAAATATTCAGATATAATTTGGTTTAAAGTGTGAGTTTTTTTAATTTTTTGTTAGGATTAGGGAAAGATAAGCTTTAGTTTTCCACTAAGAAGTAGAAACAAAAAATGTTTGATTGAATAAAATCTACATAAGTTTCCTTACATTAACCATTTGGTGTTAATTCAGATTTTTATTAGGATTAGGTTTCTGGTTAAATGGGGTTTAGGATAAAGAAATGGGTTAAACTGGTGGCTCATGCCTATTATCCTAGCTACTCTGGAAGCTGATTTCTGAGGTTCACAGCTCAAAACCATCCCAGGTAGGAAAGTCCAGGAGAATGTTATGTCCAATTAACCACGGTAAAACCCAAAAGTGGTGCTGTGGCTCAAGTGGTAAAGTGCACACCTTGAGCTAAGGAACTCAGGGACTGTCCCCATGCCTAGAGCTAAGGGATCATATTGAGGCCCAGAGATCAAGCCTCTCAACCAACAAAAAGAAAAAAAAGGAATTGGCTAAATGTTAAGTATATCCGAATTTATTTCAAGTTCTAGGAATTCAGGAAAAGCTGAGGTAATAGAAGTACAATGTATTTCATAATATCATTATTTGAGATCAATGGGTATAATGATTCCTGCTGTGGAACAAGATAGATTCACAGTGAAGAGTGAGAAAATCACTAGGGTTTAGGAAAACCTGCAATTTACTTCAAGAATTAAATCTCTATTGAATTGAGATTGGAATTTCAGTTAGGATGACACAAAATCAGTATTTTTCATAAATTCAAGAATTAGGATAACATTAGATTCAAAGTTATGGTTAGGATTCCAACCATGTTTAGGGTTAGAGGGAAGGAGAAAAAAATGAGGCTCAAATTGAAGCTAAATTTTAGAATAAACCCGATAAGATTAGAATATTTGTGAACGAAATTAGTGCTATTAATATTAGAATCTACTTACAATTAGGCTTCTGGTTATTCTCAATGTTCCAGTTAAGATTAAGTTTAAGGTTAGAAAATGACTAAGATATTGGAAAAAAATTGAAATCTTTGTTTGGAAGGCTTATTTCTATAAAGAGGATGTGAAAATTACTGTACTTCTGTTACTGTTATTATTATTATTGACATAAAATTTCAATTAAGATTAGGTCAATATTTTGTTCTTATTATGATTACTGATATGAAAAAAGGTTTTAGTATAAAATTGAGTTTTCACCAACAAGTAGAAGAAAAAAATGTGAGATTGAATAGTAACTAGAGCATTATCATTATATTTATAATTTCTCAGTGATCATTCCTGTAATGATTAATAAGAGTTTTCCAGCCAGGTTTAGGTTGAGAGTTAGTGTTAAGTAATGAACTAGATGGTAAGTAAATCTGAAACTGTTTTAGGTCACAGGGGTTCCAGAAACGGTAGGATCAATTGAGACAACAGTATTTTTCCTGATAGGAGAATTTGAGGACAAGTAATATAGTGGTTCATGTTAGGGAACAAGATCACTTCAAAGGTAGAGTCAGAAAATTTGTGGGAATTAGGGCAAATTGAAACTCATTTCCAGAGTGCAAACTGGAGTATTCATTACAATTAATTAAAACTACAGTTTTTCTTAAACATTAGAATTGGACTATCTTTAGGGTAAAAGTTAGTTTTCAGTTCCAGTTGAGCGTAATGTTAGCATTAGGGAAATGGAAAATTTAGGGGTCAAACTGAAAGTAAATCTTCAAATAACAAATCAAGTTAGAATTATGATAAATGTGAAATAAGAAACTGCTAATAATATTAGGATTAGGGTGTGATTAGTGTGAAGGTTAGCCTCAATGTTCCAGTTAGGGTTCGAGTTAGAAAAATGGCAAGATATTGAGTAAACCTACAAACTTTTAAGAAAGATGAGTTAAATCAAAGATAAGATGAATAAAAACTCATGTATTTTTATGGCTTTTAGAATCCTAAGGCAATTAGTTCTAGGGTTAGGGTTATTTTCTAGTACAGGTTAGACAGGGTTAGGGAAAGGAAAGTTTTAAGGTAAAACTGAGTTTTCTTCTAACACTTTCAAATAAAATTATTGTGAAATTTGACAAAAGGTACAGAGTTTTCCTTAGTTTCCTATTTAGTGTTCAATAGGGTTAAATTAAAAGTTAGGTTTTTAGTAAGGTTCAGGTATGTAGTTAGGTTTAGGAAATAGAGTTGATTTTACGTAAACCTCCAACTTCTTTTTGGAGATATAGAAGTAGAGTAATAGTTAAGATCAGTGGAAACTAGGGTATTTTTCATGATATGACGATTTGAGGTTAATGATTCATAATAGGGAACAAGATAAATTCAGATACCAAGTTAGGGTATCTGTAGGATTTGGATCAAACTGCAAATCATTTCAAAGACAATGAGTATCTGTTAGGATGCATCTAAACTCGAGTATTTTCCATTAACTTTAGGATTGGGTTACTATTATCATCAAGGTTACTCTTAGGGTTCTGACAAAGATTAGAGTTAGGATTAGGTAAATGGAAGGTTGAGCATAAAACTGAAGAGTAAATCTGAGAACTACAGGCTGAGGAAGAGTTAGGATGAATGTTAAACACAGGATTGCTATTTACATGAGCATTCAGGTACATTTAGTGTTAGGGTTAGCCTCAATGTTCCCATTAGGGTTAGAATTAAGGTTAGGGTTTGAAAAAATATAATATATGAGGTACCACCACAAACTATTTTAAGAAGGATGTGTTGAACCAAAGTCAGGATGAGTAAAAACCAATGTATTCATATGATGTTTATTTTAATCCATAGGGTTAGGATTACTTTTCTAATTCAGATTAACCTTAGGGTCAGGGAAGGGTAAGATTTGAGGTAAAACTGTTTTCTACTACTAATTACGGGTCAATTATTTGTGAAATTTAATGTAAACTACAATGTTTCCCCTACATTTCCTATCAGAGATCATTTGGGTCAGGTTTAGGGTAAGGTGTCCAGTAAGGTTAGGGATAGGGTTATGGTTAAGTAATAAACTAGAGTGTAGTAAATCTGAAACATTCTTTTGTATACAGGAATTCAGGAAAAGTTAGGCTCAATAGAATCTACAGTATTTTTTGTTATGTATTTTAATATTGTGAGCATTTGAAGTCAATGGTTAAAACTACTCCTAACTGAGAATAAGATAGATTCAGAGTTTGAATCTATGCTGAATCAAAACTCAAGTTCTTTTTATAACATTAGGATTGGGCTACCATTCGCATCAAGGTTATGTTTAAGATTCATGTCTGAGGGTGTTGGTGTTTATGGAAATGGAAAATTTACTGTCAAACTCAAACTCAAACTAAACTTTAGATCTACAAAACAAATAAATTTTCAGATGAATGTGAAGTAGACTTCTGATACTAATATAAAGATTCTGGTGCAATTAGGGTTATAGTGAGTTTCACTGTTTGATTCTGGATTAGGGTTAGGCTCAGAAAAAAGGTTTCGATGTCGGGTTAAAAATAACCAATTTCAACAAATATCAATTCATTCAAAGGTAGGATGAATGAAACGTAATACATTAGGAGGGTTATTAGGGCTAGGTTTAGGTTTGTTTTTCTAGTTCAGGCTAGGTTTTGAGTTGTGGAAGAGGAAGCTTTAGGATAAAACTGAGTTTATTTTTATTAACAGATGTAAAATAAGTGTGAAATATTCTAGAAAGTGTAGTATTTTCCCTACATTTACTTTTTATTGTGTATTAGCCTTAACTTTATAAATTTCGGTTTTAAATTACATGTAGATTTAAAGTTGGAGTTAGGAAATGGATTAATGCTAAGTAAATGTGAAAGTTATTTTAGGATCTAGGACAGAAAAAGCTACAACCTAGAGAAATCATAGTATTTTTCATGATGTCAACATTCCAGGTCAATTGATAAAATGGTTCATGATAGGGACCAAGGAAACTTCAGGTCTAGAGTCAGGAAATCTGTAGGACTTAAGGTCAACTGCAACTTATTTCAAGAGTGATAACTAGATTATCTATTAGAATGAATAAAAATTGAGTAGTTTTTATTTACTTTATGAATTGGCTACAATTAGGATGAAGTTTAGGGCTAGGTTTCTGGCAGATATTAGGGTGCAGGTTCGAATAATGGAAAATGAAGCATCGATATGAAAATAGAATTTAGAACTACAAGAAACAAAAGACTTTGGACAAGTGTAGAGTAGTGGTAGTAATTTTAGGATTTTGGTTTAATTATATTTTGCGTGAGCCTCAGTGTTTTAATTAGGGTTAGAGTGAAGTTTAGAAAAATGGTAGGATACTGCATAAAACTTCAACTTATTATAAGGAGATGCATTAAATCAAAGTTAGGATGAATGAAAACTATTCTGGTATCATTCCTTTTAGGTGAGGTTTACATTAGTACTGGTTAGGGTTAGGAAAGGGTTACATTAGGATTAAATTGTATTTTCCACTAACAAGTAGAAGAAAAAATAAATGTTATATTGAACAGAAACTTGAGAATTTACTTACATTTTCAATATGGTGTAAATTTGGTAAGGGTAGTGGTAGGTTTCTGGTTTTGTTTAGGAATTGGGTTAGGATGAAAAAATGGGTTGGACAGCTGGTAAATCTGAAACTTACATTAACATCTAAGAGTTCAGGGATAGTTAATATCAATGAAAACTATAAATATACATATGTGTGTGTGTGTGTATGTGTGTGTGTGGTGTGTGTGTGTGTGTGTGTGTGTGTGTGTGTGTGTGTGTGTATGAGAATATGAGGTCCATGGATGTAATGTTCATGTCAGCGAAGAAGATTCTTTCATAATTATGAGTCAGGTAACCTGTAAGATTTGGGGTTAATTCCTTTCAAGAAAGACAAATGGTGTATCACCTAAGATGAATAAAACTCCAAGATTTTTCTTCAACTTTAGGATTAGGCCACCATTAGGAATAGGGCTCAGGTAAGAGTTCTGTGCAGAGATATGGTTAGGGTTAGAAAAATGGAAAAAGGAGGCCTAAACTAAAAGTAAATACACGCCAAGTAAAGGTGAGGAGGAATGTGAAACATACGTTGCAATAATTTGAGGATTCATATATAATTAAATTTAGGTTTAGCCTGAGTGCTCCAGTTGGTACTAGGGATAGAATTAGAAAAGAGAAACTATGAGGTAAAATGCAACTTATTTTTTTTTATTGTATTTTTTCTATTGTGAAAATATTCTACAGAGGGGTTACAATTACATGGGCAAGATAATGAGTACATATCTTATCAAGCATTGTAGCCTCCTCCTTTGTTTCCCCTTCCCATCCCTTCCCATCCTCCCCACCACCATCCCTCCCAAATCTCCCCGACCCACCCATCAAAGTTGTAAATTTCGTTTTTGACATAACGACTTGTACATCTCTGTTGCAATGGATCCACCTGTATCCCTATTTAAACCATTTGTTTTTCCCCTTCCCCTCCACAAATTATACCAACCGCAAATACAGTGAAAGCAGGGGTTATACTGTGGGGGAGGGACATGGAAGGCAACAAAGAAATAATCTTATAAATGTGTTAGAAACAATTGCATGAAAGAAAAAAAAACCTTTGAATATATCTTAGGGTTCATTTCCCTAACATCACCTTATCTGACCTTTTCTGCTTGACTCAGACATATACTAGATATTGCAAATAAGGGAAACCATGGGACCTATGTTTCTTTGGGCCTAACTTACTTCACTTAATATAATTTTTTCCAAGCCTTTCCATTTTCTAACAAATGGGGCAATGCCATTCTTTCTGATGGAGGCATAGAATTCCATTGTGTATATATACCACATTTTCTTGATCCATTCATCTATTGAGGGGCATCTGGGTTGGTTCCATATCCTACCTATCGTAAGTAATGCTGCAATAAACATAGTCGTGCTGGTAGTGTGTTCTAGTGCTTTAGTGTGTTCCTGTTTGTAAACATTTGGGTAAATGCCCAAAAGTGGGACTGCTGGGTCATTGGGGAGCTCTATGTGGAGTCTTTTGAGGAACCTCCATACTACTTCCCAAAGTGGTTAATAAGTGGGCTAAAGACTTAAAGAGCAACTTCTCTGAAGAAGAAAGAAGGATGGCCAATAGACACATGAAGAAATGCTCAAACTCCCTAGCCATAAAAGAAATGCAAATCAAAACAACATTGAGATACCACCACACTCAATTTAGAAAGGCTAAAATCAAGAACTCTAATAACATCAGATGCTGGAGGGGATGTGTACAGAAGGGAACCTTACAGCATTGTTGGTGAGAATGCAACTTACTTTTAACAATTATCAATTGAGTCACTGTTAGAATAAAAGAAAATAAGTATGTTTGTGGGACATTTTGCATGCAAGAATAATTCGAGCTAATTAGGTTTAGCTTTCTAGTTTTACTTAAGGGTAGAGTTTTAAAAATGGAAGCTTTAGGGTAATACTGACTGTACTACTTTCAATCAAAATTAAAATAAATGTTAAATTTTATTAAAAAAATAGCAGTGATTTTTTTCCTTTCTTTTTACTTTTACACTTTTGTTTTTAAATTAGGTTAAATTTAGTGTTAGGTTAAAGGTTAGGTTTAGGGATATAGTTAAGTTTAGGAAATCAATTAATGTTAATAAAATTGGAAAAGGTAGGATCAATGGAAACTAGAGTTTTGTTTTTTTCCTGATATCCACATTTGAGGTTAATGGTTATAATACTTCATATTAGTTTGTGAAATAGCTTCAGATTTTGAGTCAAGAAATATGTAATTTAGAGTGAGAAACTGTTATGTTTCAAGAACTATCCTTTATATCAATTTTAATTATTTACACACATTTAAACTTTCAGAGGTAGATACATAGTTCTTTGATCACTTTTCTTATTGTCACTGTTATTTAACTCTGCCATTACACGAACACTAAAGTATCCTTAAGTTCTTATTCTAGTGATTAGAATATATCATTTAAATAAAAATGAAAACAATCAGTATGAAGACTTGAAAAAGTTAGAGACTTTGTACTCATTGTTCTCTTTCACCATCCTCTATGACTGAACCTCTCTTTCCCTGGTATTTTTCATTCTAGAGAAGAAAATTAAATTAAGTTGGCACTGGTAAATGTATTAACATTTTCTATAATGAAAATCTAGAATGTATCCTTTAACCTACAGTCTTTACTAAACTTGTTCTCTCACCTGCATTATTCAATAAATGATGCTGCTTCCAAAGGAGTTCTTAAGCATAAAATGTAGCTAATGAATAATGTTCATTTTCTCTTCATGTTCGCCTTAACAGGACAGAGAATTCTAGTTAATGACACAATGGTACAGCCATTGGATGAATGTGAAGATGATCTTGGATGAGATCGTGCAGAGGGGCCATGAGATCAATGTCCTGTCATTCTCTACTGCCATTCGTGTGGATTCCAGAAAATCATCCCCTTTTAAATTTGAGATTTTCCAAATGTCTTTGAATACGCAGGTATTGAAAGTCATTTCAAACAGTAGGTCAATGAATGGACATATGAGTTCCCAAAATACTGTCTGGAAATTTTATTCAATATTGCAAAGCATGTCTAGAGAATTTTCTGATGTTTATGAAATCCTCTGCAAAGACATGTTCTGAACCAAGAAAATTTGAAAAAAATTACACGAAGAAAAGTTTGATGTCCTGCTAGCAGACCCCCTGGTTTCCTGTGGAGAACTGCTGTCTGAGCTACTGAAAATTCCTTTTGTGTACACTCCCTGCTTCTTCCCTGGCAATGAATATGAGAAACAGTTTGGAAGACTTCTGCTTCCACCTTCCTATGTGCCTATTGGACTGTCTGAGATCAGTGATCAAATGTCATTCATGGAGAGGGTAAAGCAGATGATGAATATGATTGTTTTTGATCTGTACTTTCAAACATTTAATGAGAAGAAGTGGAATCAGTTTTATAATGAAGTTTTAGGTAAGCTACCATTTAAATTTTTATGATTTAATCCTAACTTTCTGTTCCTTTGAAGGTGAGCTGAAGTAAATATCAATCTTAAGCACCTGAGGGAAATTCAGATCAACGAAATGAAAGGCTTACATTAGAGGAGGAATTAAAATTCTCTGGCTATCTTCTTTTTAGAAACATTTCCAGAAGGAATAACTCTGCTACTTGAATCACAGACTGCGTTTCCAGAGTATTGTGTATTTTACTATACTTTTATGTCAGGTTAAAGAACAATATTCCAGGTACCAAATGTTCACAAATATAATCCTTCCTATATGGAAGGTTAACTTCAAATAAGCTCAGTCAGAAATGTCAGTGAGACTTTTAACTCCAATGAAACAGCAAAAGGCCAGAAGTAGAGCTGTGGCCCAAGTGTGGTAGCGTGCTAACCTTGAAAAAACAAAAGCTCAGGGATAGAAGGGTTGACATCATCCTAAAAGTAAAGCAATATATCCATTACCTGACTTGTGCAACTGTAACCGCTCCTTACATCAGCTCTATAATAACATTAAAAAAATGAAGTGATTATTAAAAAAAACTCAAAAACAACACAGATCCTGATATCAACCCCTAGACATGTACAAAAAGAAAGAAAATGAAGTATAAATCTCATTAATGTCTTAATGAGTACAGCTAGGTAGATTTACTCCCTACAGTTGGTAATTTATCACCAAAACTATGAACAAAAGGAAAATATTCCATCTTTTGTAGCTTACTTTTCTCAGTTATAAAGTATTCATTTACCTATAGTTCTAGGAAAAGCTAGCTATTTACTTATTTACAATTAGTAAATATTGTCTGTCCCCCCAGAGAAAATGCATTAGTGACTGCATCTAATTGTCTCTCTCTCTTTCTCTCTCTCTCTTTTCTTTGAGGGGGGAGAGTAATATTATCAATTACTTAATATGAAACAAATGCAATAACACAACTCAGAATTTAATTAAGACTCAAAAAATTATTGTTGTGGGAAATAAATCAAGGATCAACACATTTCATGTTAAACTAGAGAAACCTGAGAATACTTTCTTAGAGTATGTGATATTAGTAATTGGTTCTGGACATCCATATGATTCTAACATTTTATTTGATACTTTTATAGCTTTGAGAGAATGTATTTTATATACAGAGTAATGCTTGTGTCATTATAAACAAATATCCCTTATCAAAATATAATATCTACAGGTCTTACCTACATTATTTCACTTATTTCATTAAATCATGTGTTGTAGTCAGGGAAAAGTTTTTCATGATCCTTCCTATCATATTCTTTTCTCCATTCAGGAAGACCCACCTCAATCCTTGACCTCATGGAAGCTAATATATGGCTCATTAGGACTTACTGGGATGTTGATTTCCCTCACCCACTGTTACCAAATTTTAAATTTCTGGAAGAACTCCACTGCAAACCTGCCAAACCTCTGCGTGAGGTAAACCTGTCCCTGTTGGCTTGGTGCTCCCTCTCCCTGTCCCACTTTTCCCTCTGGCTTTTCCTCTCCCTCTCTTTTTCCTTCTTTCTGTACTTCTTAATGGCTTTGCATCCTCTCTCAGGGGTCTCCATCAGCAAAACAGATGTGAGAGAGGGAATGAAGTGTCCTGTTAATTGTGGATTCGTGTATTTCCATTCAACTCTCTATGCTTCATGACTGTCAAGAAAAAGGTAAGATAATGAAAACGATTGGAGTATATGATCAGTTAAATTGAGCCTTCATTGTTGAAGTCATAATGAAGAATGCATTTTCCATGTAAAGATTATTTACTGACTACAATATACCAGAAGAAAATGGTGGCTATCCAGAGAAAGGAAGTAGAAAGAGATTCTGAACACACATTTTAATTCAATTTGGATTGGGTAACTAGAAAATAAAACTTGTCTGAAAGTGTTTTCAGACAAGAACAGGGCTGAAGTCTCTGCAGCTATAGGACAGAAAGGAAGCTTGGGCTGGACTCCTAGACAGAGGGTGCCAGCAAGATAAAATACAGTGGAGCCATGAAACAAGGGTCTGCCTCATTTGTTGCCCTGGAGCAGCAAAACCATAGTACACAGAAAGTGCCTCTGGGCTCTAAATCAAGTTGGGGAAGGCTTGGATTTTGCTGTTGCGTCCAGCTGGGTGGGTTTCTGCTCTGGGTTTAGGTGAGCATAGGGGTCCAGCTGTGCTGCAGGCACAGGGCTGATGATGCCTGTCTGCTGGTTGCAAGCAGGCAGGAGGATTTTCTACCTGGACAGTGAATCCCGACCTTCAGATAGCTGATTTTTAGTAGCAACTGCAGATGTGTGCCACTACTGCCTGGCTCATTTTAGAAGCCATAATTGTTTTCTTTTTTCTATATTTTTAAGTCCAGGACCAGGACTCCCACAAGCCAACCAATGCTTTCACTAACTTAGCCAGGCCTCTCCACCCTCTTAATGCATCTTTTCTTCCAACTTGCCTTTTCCACTTATTTTTTGTTTTGACATTGTTATATTTTAATTAATGAATTTATTTATTTTTCTGTTGCTTCTAGCACTTGAACTTAGGGCCTGGCCACTGTATGTGGGTGTTTTTGCTACAGGTTAACACTCTTTGTAACACTTGAGCAATAGCTGAACTTTTTTCTTGTGGGTGTGAGTGTTTGTGCGTGTATGTGTTTTAGAGACTTTTATTGGAAATAAGAGTCTCATAGAAACTCCTAGCTTTGGCTGGAGGTGGCTCATACTTAAAACACTAGCTATTCAGAAGATGTAATCTGAGGGTCCCAGTTTGAAGTGAGACTGGGCAGGAAAGTTTCTGAGATTCTTAGATTGAATTAACTACCAAAAGACAGAAGTGGAGTTGTGCCTCAAGTGCTAGATTGCTTATACCAGAGATGCTCAAGGATAGAGCCCAGACCCTGAATTCAAGCTCCAGGAATTCCCCTCTCAAATGAATGCCTTTAGGGCTTAGAAGTGTGACTCAATGTGGTAGAGTGCCTGCTATTGAGCAAAATCATTACATACTGAGTTCAAGAGCAGGACTGTGAAATATAACTGGCCTTAAGCAGAGTCTGAAGTTCATTTCTGTTTCTTTTCATCTGTCTCTTGCTTTCACTACCTCAGGCTTCTCTGCAATTCAAATTCCACTTTAAAAGTTCAGACAAGTGACTTCAAACTCTTCCCGATGTGCATCAATTTAACTCCTAAATGAAACGTATAACTTAACTTATGAGCTAATTAATAAAAGGCACAATTATTAATTTTCTTACAATCAAAGAGAGTCAGAATATTGGGAGCAAACTCAATTTTCTACATGAAAATGTGTCTTAAAATTTTTTCCAACGAGGAAGAAATAATAGTGAACGAGAGTCATTTATTGAAATTAGGGAAGCTGATGCAGCTTTCAAACGTATCCAAACACATAGGAAAGAAACTCAGACATGTTACTGGGAAACAGAAACTCTACTTGCTCTTGCTGGGGAAGTGTGTGTGTGTGTGTGTGTGTGTGTGTGTGTGTGTGTGTGTGTGTGTATGTTTGTGTGTGTGTGTGTACACCTAGCACAAGTCTTCAACTCAGGCCTTATTCTCTGCAAGGATGGGACTAAATCACTGAGCCACAGGTCTTCTGGCTTCTTAGTAGTTAATTGGAGATGCAGATCTAATGGATTTTTCTGTCTGGATTTAATCTTCTGATCCCCTACTGTTACTGTGGGTACTACCACAATGTGAGAGCCCTTTAAATTGAGAGTAATATGGAAGTCACTTGTGCAAGATGCAAAGTAACCAGTTCATTAATTGGGAGTAACACAAGCTCACATTTAGAGTGCCTTCAAACACATTGTTTCTGATAAGTTTATCTGAAGCCCAGAGCATAATCAAAACCCATTTGCCACAACATGTGTGTAGCATATATTTAATGTATAGAATATGTAAAATGAATTTGATCCTGAATCAGAAGCCATGCTGGGTGTGGTACTTAAAGTATTCACAAATAGATTGTCATTGAAATGACTGGCTGACTAGCATGAGCAACAGAGCATCTGCTTAGTGAGAACAAGGCCCTGATTCCAAGCCCCAGGACCATAAAGAAGTAGAAGAAAGTGAAAGAGGAGGAGAAAGAGATTAAAAATGGAGATGAAGGGGCGAGAGAAGGGAAAAGGAAAAAGAGGAAATGGAGAAAGCAGGAGAAAGAGGAGGAGTATGGAAAAGGGAGAAAAAAGAAGGGAGAAGGAGGGAAAGAATGAGGAAAAGGACCAGTGGGAAGAGGAGGAGAGGAGACTGGAGGAGGAAGAGAAATGCAATATAACAACAAGAATGTTGGAAAATATTTTCCATAAGTGATCTGCATGTGCACGGCAGCATTATTTTTTAATCAGAGAGAGCTAGCCCATTGACAATGTGGGTGAGTACCTGTTGCTAGCTCATTTTATTCTGAAGACAGGCACTGCTCCACGTTTTTGCATTGAGAAGTTTAGAAGACATCCTGTTCGGTGTTTCACAGATTCATTGCAGGATTTCTTTTTCATGTATCTTACATGGGAAAGTCCTAAATGCAACCTTCATTAATTAAAGAAAATAGAAGCAACATTTATTTGTATTACTGAGCATGAAGAAATCCTGGAGATTTCTGGTTAATTCAGAGGGTCCCAGGCAAAAATATAGAACAAGAGGAAAGTAAAACTCTTTTTAAAAATATAATAAGTTAGCATTGATGTAAAGATTTAGGGGATGTTTTTCCTTTTTACTTGCCAGCTGTTCAGTGCTACAGCAAGGCTGTGCCCTGAATCCTCTTTCAATTCACCATGTGAACCTCCATTTTACTAGTCCTCATCATAACTCTTACAACTGTCCCCTCCTTTCAAACATGTAGCTTTATTCAATTTTCCTGTTCTAGCTTTCATTTTGGTACTAGCATCAGTAATCTTCTTCTAGTATTTGACAATGAAATTCCATTTTTTGATAGAGAGCTCAGTTCATATTGACAAAGGCAGACTAATGAGAATATCATAGAGCATAAAATACAGAATATTATTAATGTGATCATATGCAACTATTCCATAAATTAATATAAGTACACATAAATGTGTATTTTCATATAATTTTTAAAATGTGAAACAGTTGCATATCTATGTCATAAAATTATACAGATCACTAATAGTAGAGAATAAGCTAAACCTATTGTATCATTCCGAATATTCTTTGTAAAATTTTCTTTTTTCAATAATTTTCACCTTTGGCTTTTCTTTTCCTAGCAACCAGTGATATATTGATGTCCCTATAGTTTAGTCACCTCTGAGTAATCTCTTTCATTTCCACCTCTAGTTAGTCCCTCATGTCAAATACCTGAGGTATAACTTGTCCCAATGTGCCTCAATAGGACAGCAGTACCCAAGTGGATGGCTGTGCCCATTCTTCCCTTTATTAGGGAAGGGGATATCAGCAACAGGGGTGTTAGGGATCAGGTGGCTGGAACCATGGTCTTATGAATTATGGGTAGCAGAACAGAGTAGCAGAGACTAGGATACAAGGGAAAGGGGAATTGTGACTGTAATTGCTTAGTTGCAGTGGCAGGAAATTGTGTAGTAGCAACAGCTTTTCAGGGATTGGGGTAGCTAACACAGGTATTGAGACAGATTAGCAGGGACAAGGAAGCAAAGGCAAAGTGAAAGAGTAAAAGCTGTGAGGGATTAGGGTGACACAATCAGGGTAACAAGATCATGGGTGTGCAAACTGGGTAGCCAGTACTACGGTAGAAACAACTGGTATGGTAGACTGATGTGGTGCAGAACTCTGGGTTTGCCTCTCCAGTTTTGACTGTTAGATCTTTAGGGAGCTACTCCTAGCAGCTCATTATCAGCATGTTGGGTTCAGGCACGTGCCATCCATAAATGTCTACTCCAAATTGATTGCATTCTTTGACACTGGCTTTGGGATCTTTGCCCTAAGCATCCTGAGAGACCACAATCCACAATGGTGCAGAACAGGCTCCACATAGTTACCTGCACTCAGCTTTTACAAACCCCACTGTTCCTCTCCAACGTCAATTTTCATGGTCACAAGGGATCTGAGGAGTGCTCAGCTAAGAACATAGGTAGCATCTTAAATACACCCCTGCCAATCACTGCTCATGGAGAAATGTACAAACGTGCTGAGGTCAGTCTCTCCATCTCCATTTCTGGTACACTAGAAAAAACGATGTCACAATTCAACCACCAGACTGCTGCTATGGCAGCAACTGAACCAATCATACATAAGTTAGTGAGGGGATACGTATCAAATATAGTACGGTAAATGCATAAATATATAGGACAGTACACAGGGTTTCCATCAAACAAGTTAGTTTATGTCAGAAATGCCAGACCAATCTTTCCCTAGATCTTCCTGTTCAGAAGGCACGGAGGACTCCTAGATACAACACAGATCTAATGATATGGGTGAATAGGAATGTAGGTTAGTAATGCTTAGTGATCTGAAGTTGTGCTAATGTGTTGTCTTGTCATGGCTTTCATCTAATCAATGCCTTTTCCTGACCTTCACCACATCTCTTTATTTGGCATAAGTGACAGGTGGGAAGATCTAACAAGATCACTTAGAGTTTGGGCCTGGGGTTAAAAACTCCATTTTGTGATCATAAAAATTCCTGAAACTAGATCACTTCCTGAAACTAGATCTAAGGGGCACAAGGAAGTTAGGGTAACAATTAAAAAATTTATAATTTCTTCAAAGTTTAACATCTGATGTCTTCCCTTCCCACCCTTCAGAATCCTATTTCCCAACTGTGTAGACACCCTTACACTCTGTTCTCCTGGAGCGTTTGAGTGTGGGGCATCATCTGCTTCTTTTGTGTACTGCTTTACAAAGGGAGCTTTTTCTCCTAGGCTCAAAATGACTTCAGTGATTGGGCTACTGTACAATAGGCTAAACAGGACTTGGTCATTTGTTCACACTCTTAAGTAGAACAGTCAAGGATACTAAGGACTAATCAGGGCTCACTTGCTGTCAGTGGTATTTCTCTGAGGAATTGCTGTCAATGTTGCCCACAGTGCCTAGGCTAAGGTCTCCCAGAAAGGCTCCAAATGACACCTTCTTGAGTCTCTGAGTTGATCATCATTGAGCAACTATGTTCCACAGTCTGTGAGTCACTCACTTCTGTGGGAATATGCCTATGAGGGTCTAAGAAGAGAATTCCCTGGAAGGAAGGTCCTAGAATGCCAAACATCTACTAGGGCAATGGAAACCCGCAGTTCGGCGTGCTTAATATCCAATGAACTAACAAGAAAGAAAGACACACTGCCAAACCCTGAAGCAAAGGGTCAGAAGTACTGAGGGGAAGATAGCCCCATGATCAGGAATATAAGTGGAGCTTACAAACCCCTTCAGGCTCTGACTTTCTAGGTTGAAATAAGATAACAGGCAGCTTGAGTTTCTAAGAGCTCATTGCCTAGGCTATATGGCTCTTTCAGAACTTCTTTTCCCTCTTCCTGTGTTCTGATAGTAACAGTTAGTACAGTGCTTCTGTCTGCTAGAGGCAATCTTAAACTTCACATAATGCTAAAAGTCGACAATAGATAGAAGCTGCTATTAAATCAAAAAATAGGAAATAACACACAGTGCTTCCCCTGAATTCCTAGCCCTAAGAAGTTCCCAATTCTGTGTACAGAGTGATCATGGGTGAATGCTAACAACCTCTACTGAATGGTGAACTTTCAACACTTTTCCCAACGGTATCGTCCAGTACAGTAGTTGCCACCTATAATCCTGGATATTAAGACAGAAATGTCTAAGATATTGCATCCCGAAAAAAGAAACTGGGCCAAGGACAGACAACTTATCATTGCTGGAAAAGGAGGAAGACTTAAATAGGAGAATTTTTCTCTGAGCACAGACATGGGTAGTCATTTCAACAGTTTTCAAATTGTGGCTCATCAGTAGAGACTACCACGTCAAATCTCACTAAAACTAATAATAAAACATATGAAAATAAAAAACCTATTTGTATTTCAGTACTAACACCTTTTTTAAGGTGTGTGTGTGTGTGTGTGTGTGGTGTTTGATTTTTTTGTATGGGACAACATTTTTTCTTAATAAAATCACATATTGGCACTACCATGTAGGTTTCCCATTCAAGTCTCATGGTGTTCTAACTGTACCACTTGAAACACAATTCTGATGGCTAACTGGAGAAAAACATTTAATGAATACGCCAACCTGGGTTGGTTTCAAACTATGATTTTCAGATCTCACTCTCTGGAGTAGGAAAACTATAAGAGTAAGCTTCAATGTTCAGCTCAGTATTTCCAGTATATTACTCAATCTTTCTGAGTCTCAGGTTCTTCCCATCTGGAAAGTGAAAAGATTTACTGTATGGAGCTTAGAATCTGGTGGGAGTTATGACTGGTTGCAGGAAGTATAACTGTTCTGGATGTGTGGACAGAGCCTGACGCTCTCATAAAACTTCTGATATTTATATTTAAATGAATTACAGGAATTCGGAGCAAGAGGTATTTTTCTGTTCTTGTTTATCAATTTATGGGCAGGAAGGGATCCACAGAAATTCAAACAGAACAGGGATACAAATACAGCACTGGTTCTCTGTAGATATTATGTTGATAATGAATTATACCGGTTGTGGACAGGGACAGGAGGGAAAAACAGAGAAAGAGCAAAGGAAGTGATGAGACTGTCCAATAAGAAATGAAGTCATTACCTAACTTACAAAATTGTGACCCAAGTGAACACTACCTTAACAATAACAAAAAAATCCAGGTTTATGATTCTCTCCTCCGGTTTTAGTTAGAGGCCCTTAAGACTTAGACCCATCTATGGAGTTTTTAAAGATCAATTTTTATGATAATGTAGTGCCAGAATCTCTTAAGAAATGTTATAAAAAGTTTGCATTCTTAGTAACTGTTTCTGTTTGAGTGCAGATTCTCTATGTTGTTGGCAAAGCTATTTTTTTTAACTTTTTGTTTTCGGTACTTTTTAGGTGTTGAAATCCTTCTTAAAGCTTTGGGATAGAGGTCTACTATGTCTTGGCACCATGCCCCTAGGTAACATGATAATCAACCTTTGAAATTAATCTCCTTGACTATTAGTTTTATTTAATTATTATTTTGTAGGTGGTGGTGAACTCTGGGCCTAGTCACCATTCCTCTGCTCTTCAGCTCAAGGGTAGAGCTCTACCACTTGAGCCACAGCACCCCTTATTTTTCTGCTTACGGGGTGTTGAGCAATCCAACCCAGGGCCTCATGCATGCAAGGTAAGCAGTCTACCACTGAGGCACCTTCCCAGCCACTGAGTGGTATTTTTGTGCATGGGTTTATGCAGCAAATCTATTGAGCAAATATATTCATTTGCCATTAGACATATTCAAAATTATGAATTATCTGATATTTTAATGAATAAAACTCTTCTCATGGTTACCAGGAATTATTTGTCTCCTAATGCCAAAAATCACAAAGACGGGTATTTTAAACTAAAACTACAAAAGAAATTCAAGATCTTGGTGCTAACAAGAGAATTAAAAAGAGAATTCAAAATTGTTTTTCATCATGAATACAGAGCTCAAAGATCTTATAATACTTATTCTAAATGCAAATTAAAGGTTGAAAATCAGCCAGGAAGTAAAATTTATATTGAATGTTAATTTTTAAAGAGGAAAATAACATCCTAGATGGCAGACTAAAGACAAATACCAGAGCCCTGTATGCTCAATAAGAAATAAGAATCTTTTATTAAAAAATTGAGCTGGAAAGTGCACACCAGGCAAAAACAAGCAGTCACAGCACACCACCAAAAGAGACACACTCTAATGTATATCTCAGAAAAAAGAAACAGTTTCAGACCTACACTCATCATCTGTATCCATGATTTCAATAATATATGTACACTCCCCTACCCCCCCACAAATGTATGCAACAGCTCAACCTACTCACAAACATCCACTCAACATGAATCAGACCTTCCTGTAATATTTGAAATTTTAAAAGAGTTAAGTCTTGTAAATAATTAATAACAGATGCATAAGCAATTATTTTTGAATAGCATTCTGCTATGGAAATGAGAGTTCATGATTATTGTAAGTACCCAAAACATCTCTGAATCTGGAAAGAATTAAACAAGAGACAATCCAAATTTTGAGACTATATTTCTACCAGCTCTTCTGCAAAGGCTTAATGAAATGATACTTACAAGATTAAAAAATTATGTACTATATTAATACAATGAAAAATGGGTAAGTAAAGTGAAAGACACTGATCAGAGAGACCTATGCTGCCTCCAGCTCTCAGCCAGCTGCACACATTGGCAACGTTGATGCTACCTAAGCCACGGGGTTGTCTTCCCCAGAACAGTGGCCTTACTGGGGTTGGAGTTGGGGGGGGGGGTAGGGAGAGGAGGGTAGGACATGGGGGAGGCTTGTTAGGAGAGGAAGGAGGGGGAAGGTCAGTGGCTCAGGCAGCAGCCACCCCTATGGTGGCTAGGTTCTGGGGAGTGTCTGTGAGGTGGGATGGTTGGGGCATATCCCCTGGGGCCTGGCAGCCTTGTGAGCAAAGGAAGGATTCTCAAGTCCTGCCAAGCAGAAAATGAGAAATGAGACAGTCGGTGGATGAAGAATTTTAAAAAACAAAGGCAGGGACTTGGAGGCAAACTGTAGGGGCATTGAGGGTGGAGGCAACAGGACTCAAGCTGCAGTGATGCTTCTCCCAATACCCCTGGAAGTGTGTGAGGGCCAACTCCGCCGCCACGGACTCAGCCTGCAACTTATCTTGCACTGGGCACCAGGACTGTCCAGCAGAGCCTCGGCCTGCCCCATAGAGCAGTGGCTGGGAGGCCATGCACAGGGAGGATGAGGAAACATGCCTGACTGGCACTGTTCCAGCCCAGCCAAGAAGAGGGCCTCCGGGGAAGTTCCAGCTGTAGGTCAGGACTGGTGCCATGGACAAGACTGGGTGGGTCCTCCGGGGACCAACATGGTGGCTGTCAAGTGTGGGCTGGGAACTTCCTTAGCTTGCCCTAGGTGTCTCCACAGAAAGGCCCATTCACTCCTGTTCCTCTCCCACCTTCTGGATTCCAGCTGTCCTCCTGCCTCCAGCCACATCCAACTACAGAGTCAACGGCACACCACTGAGTGTCCATTACGAAGATGCTTAAAGGGCATCCCAAGCCTGATTCACCATGCATGTGGGGCTCACGTGTGCCATCCTCCAGGCAAAGCATACCCCCATTTGAACTTGGCCACCCATGCCTAGGGGACCATGAACTGCATTCTTACACAGAAAGCCAGGGGTACACAAGGCTGTGCTTCATTCTAAGGAATCCTTTCCCTCCTCATGCTCAAGTGTGGGGTGGCTGTGGAGCCAACTTCACTATCAAGTTTAATTATCTGAAAGGAATAGGATACAGCTGCCACTGGGGTTCTCTCTGTACATGAGGTGTGTGTGTGTGTGTGTGTGTGTGTGTGTATGTCTATGTGGCGTGAGAGAGTCAGACAGCTGAGGTCTGGGGTAAAACACTTCTTTCCTTCAGCATTGAGTTTTGGTATCTAGTGGTTTTTCCCCCTCCACCAATTCTGAGTCAATGTAATAAAATTTTCCTTCTGTATACTTTTATCCCTTGATCTACTTGATGTTCACATTCCTATGATCTGCTTGCGAACTTCAACATTTGCTTCATGAAGGTAGTGCCTTTTAAAAAATCTTTTATGAAATCCTTTGATCTCTTTAAATGCAATTTTTACTTAGCCCAACTGTTGGGGTCTAGGCTGTGACTGTTAATTCTGAGATTATCTTAGAGCTAATTGAGATATTATACTTTCAATCTACTTTTCTAGTGAAAGAAGTTCAGCATCTTTATTGAAATATTTACCTGGGTGTAAACAAACACAAAAACAGTGCTATAAATGTACAATCACTTGCCAGGCACCAGTGGCTCTCGCCTGTAATCCTACCTACTCAGAGGCTGAGATCTGAGGATCGCTGTTAAAATCCAGCCCAGGCAGGAAAGTCCTGGAGACTCTTATCTCCAATAAACCACTAGAAAACCAGAGGTGGTGCTGTGGCTCAAGCGGTAGAGTGCTCGCCTTGAGCTGAAGATCTGAGGGACAGCGCCCAAGCCCAGAGTTCAAGCCCCACGACAGATCAAAAATAAAAAAATAAAAAAAAATATGATCACTTGACTTTAGTAAATTGTGCACCATTGTAATGATTATTTTTGCTAATGTTAATAGTTGGAAATGGAAAAAAATCACAAATTACAAAACTTAAAAATAGATCAAATAGTAACACTGATCAGTAATGAAGTACAAATGTAAATGTTTAATAAATAAATGAAATATTTGAAATTCTTATCCACATAAGAAATACATATCAAAATGTCACTGAGATCCCATGTTACACATCAGAATAGTTATAACTACTCTAACAAATAAAAACAAATGCTGAAGAGGTTGAAATAAATCAGGAACTGTATTTAGTTGTGTGACATTTAAACTAGCGCAACCCATATGGAGGTTAGAATGGAAGTTTACACAATACCAAAAAAAGAAAACAACATATATTTTAATGGCCTTTACAGTAACTTGGATACATATTGAAGGAATATGATTTAACATGAACATCCATGTTCATGGTTGCAGTATTCATACCAACCCAGATCTGCAATCAAGCTACATGCACCAGTAAGAAGGAATAAAGAAAATGTGCTATTCATAGCTATAAACATATTCTGGATATAATAGAAGTTAATGCTTCCACTGTTTCATTGCAAAGTATTTTTGATATACACTTAATACTAATTTCAATGGGTTTTATGGCATTGTATTTTTACTTCTGTGAGGAACATCCCTATTGATTTTCAGAGCAGTTACAACAGGTTAAAGATATCCTATAATATGTGAATGTTAGAACAAAATTTAAATATATGAGTGAACACATACAGGAACATCATATATAGTTATAATTTGAAGCAAATTAAGAAGCAACAATTGTGAAAAAATAATGCTGGAACTTAAAAACAAATTATCTTGAAAAGTTGAACGAAGAAGATGTAAAATAAGATTCATCAAAAGCTGTTGAATGATAGAAGATGGATGAAGGTTAGAAAAAACATTCATCTGCATGGTCAATTTGAATGAAGTATATGTATATATGGTGTACACTGATGAAACTCATTCCAAAACATAAAATAAACTTAAAATGTTTAGGAGAAGACAAAACAGGGTCTGTCTTTGTATATGTAATAGCAGGAATTTACAGGATGTTCAGAATTGTGAACGAGAGAGAATATGGCCAAGATTGTTGATGTGATTGAAGTTGCAAAATGCACCTATGTTTTTGTGGGAAAGAAGGAAAGAAGATGAAGAAAACATGTGGGGTGCTGATTGAGATATATTTTCAGAAATACAGACAAGGAAAAATACGAAAAATATGCAACTAATTAATGTTAATTTAACAAAACATTTTGCTCAATTTTAAAAAATGAAACTATTCAATACTTAATAGCATCAAATAAATAGGCTATGGAAGAAAATGAAACATGGACAGATTTTCCCCAAAATTTGTTTTATTTCATAACAAATGGATTAAAGTAAAATGTAATTACATCTGAAAATGATAACACTTTCAAATGTCATTGATAGAATCTAGCAAAGAAAAGGAACTGAGAAGTAGAGAGTAAAAACAATCTGTGTTATAGATGAATATACTCAGTAGAAATTTGTGATGAAAGAGTGTGCTGTCTTTTCCTCATCAACATAGATCGAGGACACCTACCTTTTGACAGAACACTTGTAGTCAGAGCAGTAGAGTTATTAGTTTAAGCAGTAATTTATTACATTTATTCCCTAATCTTATGATATGATTTCTGAATGATGTGAGTGATCCTACAGGATTTTCTGATCTCATTTTCACCCAGTTTCTAATTCCTCCACCTGCCCATGATTTTTCTGCTACTCTTATTTTTCCTTGTTTCTGAACTTAACTCGTGTGATCTATTGGTTCATGAGAAAGAGCTGGAGACATGTGGGGATGGCCTGGATTCTGCACTAATTTCCACTCCAGCTTAGATGATCTAGTGACGGATCTGGGCCTCAGAATCAGATATTAACTGACCTCTTTGGAAATCGAGAAAGTAACTCCCGCAGACAGAATGTGTCATTCCTTGAATTTCTCTGAAGAGATTTGGTACAAAGGCAAAATTCAGAGAATGAACCAGGAGATCACACAAGTATCTTCTGGTAAGAACAGAAACTGGACAAAGTCTATGGTAGAGATTAACTGAGACTGGGCATAAGGGGCATATAAAAGAATTTCCCTTTTTTGACTACAAGTAAGTTGTTTAGTGAGACATGATACCTTCCTTCATATCAGAAAATGCACTATGTGAAATATGTCACAGCCACTTTGTGGGAGGTCAGTTCCTCAGAGGAGAAGGGGTTAAATGTTGTGACCACCATTTTTCTCTCTAGGTTGTTGTCTCTCCCACACCTTCCCATGCCAGGAATATGTTGCTTCTTTCCTGTATTCAACTAATTGTCCTGACTTCTAGGCAGAAAGACCATAGGCTATTCTTTTGCTAATCTCTTGCATTTGCAGTAGAATAGGCCCAGGCTCTGCTCCTGCCAAGAGGTGACAACAAGGTCATATTTGAACTGAAGATCAATCATATTGAAAAAATAACTGAAATTAATAGCACCTTTTTATACTTTCGTCTTTACTAACAGACAACTTCCTGGTTGCTCATACAGTAGTTTCAATTCCTTAGTAGCAAGAACCATTCTAGGAGGTCTTTCCTAGCCATACTTTTTCAAGTGTCCACTGAAAATTGAACTCACTAGAAGCTGAAAAGTTTCAATTTGTGGGGTGGTGGATACTGGTGGCTCACATCTATATTCCTAGCTACTCATGAGACTGAGATCTGAGAATTATGGTTCTAAGCTAGCCTGGTAACAAAGTCTATGAGATTTGTCTCTAGTTATTCAACAAATAATCAGAAGTGGAAATCTCTTCCAAAGTGGTGGAGGGTTAGCTTTGAACCAAGGAGCTAAGGACAGTACTCAGACCCTGAGTTTACACCCCATGACTAAAAAAAAGCAAGTTTCTTTTTTTTTTTTTGGGGGGGGGGGTCCGGTCATGGGGCCTGAACTGTAGGTCTGGGCGCTGTCTCTCAGCTCTTCAGCTCAAGTTTAGTGCTTTACCACTTGAGCCACAGCGCCACTTCTGGCATTTTTTATTTTTGCTTATGTGGTGCTGGGGAATCGAACTCAGTGCCTCATGCATGCAAGGCCAGCGCTCTACCAATGAGGTACCTTCCCAGCCCTGTAAGTTTCATTTTTCTATTATGATTTCCTCTTCTAACACACTATGTGCTTTATCTGTAAGTCTTACTTAAGGTTGCTCTGTCTCATTCAATTAGATTTTTGTCTCTGTTAACAATAAGAAAGTCTACAATGTCTACCTAGAGTACAATCACTTAGTTTACAACAAATGTTTGTTAAGTGTGGGTGTGCAGAATTAGACTAATTCTTACTTTAAAGAAATTATATTGGCCTTCATTCCACTTGAACAATTTTGTGGAAAATAGATGCATCTCTGGATTCCTTTGATTATTTCTAGAAATTATATTATCCAGATTGTTTTTCCATTGATACAGAAAATTCCAAATTGTGGCAACTATTATATTGTATTGCTAGTTTTAAGCATGGCAAAATGGATCAAAGGGATTTCAAACTTCATTTGTGTGAAAAACGTTCATTCATTATCTAAATTCAAAACACCTAAATTACTAAAGGAAGAGATTCTCTTCCATGTAGTGGTCTTGGAAGGTCTGACTATATAGTGGTCTGACTTTGAGAAATAGGTTGCCATAACGGGTATTTTCAACACTTCTTTTTTGGCACTAGAGGCCTTGTGAAACAAACACATTTGTCTCTGACTTATGAAGTCCATGGCTGACATTGATTGTGAAAGATAATAATTATCCTCCTACCATTTCCTTCTAAGTAATTTTACCTATATTTATGATTTTGAGACTTGTAACAATTTATATGTAACAGTCGCCCATACAGCAATTTAAAGAGAGAAACTTCGGTATCTGTGTTATAATGTAATGGTATCATACCAATTCCTTATAGTTTACAATATAAGATAAATAACAATGATTATCTTAGCAACTCTAGCTAACTTATGTATCATAAGACATTATGTCCCAAAGTTCACAAGTCACTTTATTTTCAAAAATATCAGAGTAATCAGAATCTTGATATTTTTGAAAAGTATATTATGAGGTATGTATATTTCCAAAGGCAATGTTACCCACAAGACATTTCCAGTTTCTTATTTTGACATGTAGCTAATTTAACATTAGTTTTTGTCCAAATTAAAGCTTACTATATATTAATTGTGCTACATAAAATGAAGCACAAATTTAATTATTGTCTTTGGTTTTACTCATATGTAATTATCATAAAGTTGTTGTGCAAAGAGATTTCAGTTCAATGTTTGTTTATTAGTACAATGTATTTTTGTTGACTCCTCCTTTGTTTCCCCTTCACATTCCTTCCCGTCCTTCTCTGACGCCAAAGTTGTAAACTTAGTTTTTGGACATAAAGTCTTGTACATCTCATCGTTGGAATGGGTCCACCTGTATCCCTATTTAGACAATTTGTTTTTTCCCTTCCCTTCCACAAATTATACCAACATTAAATACAGTGAAAACAGGGGAACAATGCATCCTGATTAGTGTTCCATTGATCTATCCCATCTTTCCTAACACTACCCATCCTCCAAGTTACTTGGTTCCATTTTTACATATATATCATTAATATAATGATTGTATTTGCCATCCTTCCTCTTTTCATTAATCTGCCTCTTCTTTTCTTAAACCTCTTCTCCACCCAAACATGATTTCCATTTCTGCTACTTATTTCCTTGAACCCTTTGTTGATTTTTTGTTATTCAGAGAACTGCTATCACAAAAATACTCTCATGAGCATACCAAGCATTGGGTTTTTAAATTTCATTTTGATTTCAACTTGTACACAGGAGTTGACATTCAATACATGAGTACATGAGTACACTGGATTTTGATCAATGTCACTTCTTTCATAATTTTCCCCAACATTCTCAATCCCATCTTTTCAAGTTTCTTCATTTGGTAGGATATGCAGTTAGATACTGCATTTCTCCCCACTTTTTTGCTTCACTTATCTATTTCTCCCCACCTTGATCCCAGTCACACCTCTGAGTAATTGATTCCTAGTGTTTATTTTGTTGGAATGTGAGTTAGCTATTCTAAGGAATTACATTCTTTGGATTCTTCTCTGAACCAACCATATTTCCATTCATACCTCAGTGTATACTTGGATTCCACCCCAATGTGTGCATATTTCATTGATCTAGATTTTGTCTAACTTCCTATATAACAGAAAAAATATCTTATTTGTCTCTCTGGGTTTGACATTCTTCCCTTACTTCACTTAACATGATTTTCCCCAATTTCTTTCCTTTTTTTGCACATGATGCATTATCGTTCTTTCAAACGGATAAATAAAATTCCACAGTGTATGTACTTGTATATGTATATATATATGCTTGTATATGAATATATGCACATATATGCATATTTATATGCATATAGCTATCATATTTTCCTGATCTACCTGTCTTCTGAGTGGCATAGTCCATGTCTAACTGTGATTTCTTGTACTATTATGCTTTTGCTTTCAATGTTTTGGGAAACGACTTAGTATCATTTGCCTAATCTTGGGCATACAGTCTATTCTATAACAAAATTCTTTCTATTAATTTACTAGCTTGGTGGTTTACGTTTCTATATATGTTGGCTCCTATAAATCACAGGGGTTCATAATTGCATATGAATCTGTTTTTAAGAGCAAGACTAAGTGTCTGTATATAGTAGACACTTGTTCATAATTTATTATAGAATTATATATACATACACATGCATATACAATTTATATACATATTGTCACTTATATATGCATATATATGCATGCATATAGGAAGATAGATAGATACATACATAAGTATTTAGATACATAGATACTTAGATACATAGGTACATAGGTAGATGTATCTGTGTGCTAGTACTATAATTTTAGGGCCAGCTTTCTTTTGATTTTCCTTTTTGCTCAAGGTTAGCATTCTTCCATTTGAGCCACAGCTCCATCTTTAGCTTTTTGCTTCTTAGTTGAAGATAAGAGTCTCATGATAGATTTTACGTTGTCTACCTTGAAACTATGATCCTCAGCTTTCAGCCTTCTAAATAGGTTTAAAGGCATGCCGCACTAAAAACAAACCTATTATATTTGAATTAAAAATAAATTTGAAGAATTATAACTTGTAGTATTTTCAGATAAATATCTTTTCATTTAAACTAAAACATACTGCTTAATTTTTTTTCATATTCCAACTCACCTACCAAGAAAGGAAGGGAAAAATGCAAAATTAAAGAACCTCGGAATGTAACCATTCGCAAGCCTGCTAGCCACAGTTTCTTTGCTGGGAAATAGAACAGGATGCTATCATCTACAGGCAAAATGGGAGAACATGCTCTTCACTAAAGCTGCTGAAAGGCTGATGACAATGAAGACAAGCAACTTTATCCAGGAAATGCCACAAAGTATACGCTGTGGTATGATAACTTTATTAGATAGATGTAGCCAATCTTAGAGGATGTTCATAGGGATGAAGAAAATAATCAAAGGTGAATATGTGATTAGAGAGGTGTGCTTTCTTGAAGATGAATGCTATTGATTTTGCTAAGCTTGCCATCCATCTTCAAGGCTCTTCTATTGCTGCTGGCTCTTCTCTACTGTTCACCCATTTGGTTCAACTGGACCTTCTTTTCACTTAATAGGATTATTACCTCCATGCATTTCTGGAAAGGTATGAAAACAGGAAGCTCCATTACTACTCCATCTCTCCTTTTTACTTCTTATTTGTTCCACTCAAGGCCTTGACACTGTCCTTTAGCTTTTTCTGTTAAGGCAGGTGCTCTATAACTTGAGCTATAGCTACATTTCCATGGTTTTTGAGGACTAAAGTAAGATTTTTGTCTGGACAGGATTTGAACTTCAATCTTAACTTCACAGACTTCTGAGTAGCTAAGATTACAGGATTTAGCCATTAGTGTCAAGACCACAAAAGCATTTATTCCTTGGCCAAAAACATGGGGTGCCTCTTAAAGAGTTTTGTAATTGAGAAATTTTCGTCATACGTGATAGCTAATGCAATTTCATAGGAAAATGTTGGAATGTTAAGGAAGGCTCACTATAATCAAGTTCAAAATGTGCTTTGTTCTTACTTTCTTGATGCAACAGCCCCACTGAGTTCTCACATGGATATCTTCAATTCTAATTTAATTGGGAATTCACACGTGGATATAACTCAGTTTCATTTAAATACATGAACATCACTCTTGTTACATGTATTACTAAGCTACATTACATCTGAGGACTAGTGACTACCTAAAATCAACTTCACTGTAGATGATCTCTATTATTGTGCAATAACTAGACTACTTCACTGGTCTAAGACACCAAGATACTTCAGGAGACAAGCTCCTCTTCCTATCAGACTTGCCAATGCAGAGAAAGCAACTGTTCTCTTCAACCCTTATAGGAATCATGCCTGTAACATGAGATTCTCAGGAGTGAGAACGGTATTCACACTACACCTACCTGGACACTGCTGGATCACCTTCTGAAACTTCTCAAGGCTTTCTTCAATGATGCTGTCTGATGTCTATAGAACTGTTTCCATCTAATCCCAGCATCCACACAGCTCCTTATTCTCTTCATTGAATAGGATCCAAAAATTGTGTCTGTCTAACATCTCCTCTTTGCTGATAGTCACCTGCAGAGAAAAATGAGTTCGGTTGTTGAAAATAGCAAACAAAATGGTGCCCTTAACTCCTATTAATGGAGTGTAACTTTCATTCCTTTTAGTCAGCATCTTTGAGGACTTACATCTGTGTTTCTTCCTCTTAGAAACCTAGGGTTCATCATCATCAGACATTCTCATACCTTTGTTGAAGTAATAACTCTAGGTGACCAACAGGACTTTCACCCATTGAAAATCTTTTTACTAGCAGGTCACAGCAAACCTTATAAACAAAAAAGGCTGAATATATTAAGCACCACCTAAATTATTCTGCTTTATGTCCTTTCAATATTTATTTTCAAATGATGATAATCTGATAATATATTTCTGGCAATATTTTTTGCTCTTAAAATTTAATCAAATTCTTACATCATTAAAGCCAAATGTCCTGCTTATTTAATTTAAAAACTATAATTCATATCATTCTAAAACAAAATGCTTATAATACAACATATCAAGAAGATTAAAGCCACATATATGATGGAGGATTTATACGTGGCAATATAAAATAAAATTTAAACCAATGCCCATGACTCATTTGCTCCCACGCTTCTAATGGAACAGTGTGATTTTGTCAAAAATCATGGAAATGTCACCTCAATCCAATATACTCTACATGGGCTAAACCTGAAATACCTAATGCTTCATTGCTTTCAAACAACTCCATCAAGTAGACATTATTGAGCATAAGATTCTCCTCTCTACAATGATAAATGGTTTATGCTAATAAATTTGAAAGTAAATAGTTCAAAACAGCCTGGCTGACAGTACAAAAGGATTCTGAGGTTTTAAAAATCTATAAATATTTAGAGTGAAAAAGGGTCCACGAAGGTCCTTTGCTAAAGTTTTAACATGCAGTTCATAAACAGGAAAGCAAAAGGGATTTTCTTCTTACACACAAAAACCTAACCAAGACTTTCAGAGTGAAGGAAAATTACCAAATGTAGCAACAATTACCTGGCCAAATGTATTGAAAAGACTTGAAAGTCTATCCCTAGAGAGCCAAGTTTTGTTTTCATCTCTCTGACATGTATTTAGTTCAGATTTTAAAACTCTAGTGTATCGTGGCTCTAAATTCCTAATTAATCTCACAATGGCACTATATTCTGCTCTACATTAGTTTTTGAAGAAATTTGGTAGAACACCAAACACATTTTTATATAAAATTTTAATAAAATGCTTAAATTGACATCTATAAATGAGATGAGAAAATACTTTGTTCATATTATTTTGTCGATGGTAGGCCCTCAAGGCCAGTGACCAACCCCTTTGAGCCACAGTGCCACGTTCCACTGGATTGTGTGTTCTTAAAGATCTTTAAGACAACTTGAAGGTTAATTTTATATCCTGCTACTTGGCCAAAGTTTTGAATCATCTTGAGTAATTTGGGAGTGGAGTCCGTGGGATTTTTTAGATATAAAATCGTGTCATCTGCAAAGAGGAAGAGTTTTACTTCATCTTTCCCTATTTGGATCCCTTTTATATTTACATCTTGTCTTGTTACTGTAGCTAGGCATTCTAATACTAAATTGAAGAGAAGTGGAGAGAATGAACTCCTGAGTTAAGAGAAAATGGCTTTAGATTTCCAACATTAGGTGTATAAGGCTGGCTGTAGGTTTTTCATAAAGCCTTTATTGTATTGAGGAATGTTCCATGAACTACTAATTTTTCCAGAACCTTCATCATAAAGGGGTGTTGGATCTTGTCAAATGCTTTTTCTGAATCTATTGACATAAACATGTGGTTCTTATCCTTGCTATTGTTGATGTGATGGATTATATTAATTGATTAACATATATTGAACCAGTTTTATATCCTGAAATGAACCCTGCTTAATCATGGTGTATGATTTCTTGGATGAATTTTTGAAGTTCATTAGCCAAAATTTTGTTGAGAAGTTTTGCACCAATGTTCATTGAAAAATACGTCTATAGTATCTTTCTTTGATGAATCCATGACTGGCTTTGGGATGAGGGTTATGATGGCTTAACAAAAAATGATCCTGAACAGAAAGAACAGTGCTAGAGGAATATCAATAGCAAATTGCAAACTCTACTGCAAAGCCATAGTAATTAAAGCAGTGTGGTACTGGCACAAGACCAGACCTAAGGAACAATGGAATAGAATTGAATCCCCAGAAATGAACCTACAGATATATAGCCATCTAATCTTCGATAAGGGAGCTAAAAAACTAGAATGGAAGAAAGCCTCTCAGTAACTTGTGCTGGCTAAATTGGTTAATCACTTGTAGAAAATTAAAGCTAGATCTTTATATATTACCCTGCATCAGAATCAACTTCAAATGGACCAAAGACCTTGGAGTCAAAGCAGACACTCTAAAAATATTACAGGATGGAATAGGAGAAACCCTAGGGCTCCTTGACAAAGGCCGAAATTTTCTTAATAGAGACCCAATAGATAATAGATCCCAATAAATAAGTGGGCTGAAGACTTAAAGAGAAAATTCTCTGGAGAGGAAAGGAGTATGGCTAATAGATACATGAAGAAATGCTTAACCTCCCTATCCATAAAGAAATGTAAATCAAAACAACATTGAGATAGCACCTCACCCCAGTTAGAATGGCTATAATCACGAACTCTAATAACAACAGATGCTGGAGGGGATGTGGACAGAAGGGAACCTTATTGCAATGTTGGTGTTATTGTAAATTCATTCAACCACTCTGGAAGGTAGTGTGGAGGTTCCTCAAAAGGCTCCACATAGAGCTCCCCTATGACCCAGGAAGCCCACTTTTATGCGTTTACCCCAAATGATCACGAACAAGACCATACTAAATCTCCCAACACAACTATGTTTATTGCAGCATTATTTACCATAGCTAAGATATGGAACCAACCCAGATGCCCCTCAGAAAATGAATGAATCCAGAAAATGTGTTATATGCACAATGGAATTCTATGACTCCATCAGAAGAATGAAATTTTCCCGTCTGTTAGGAAATGGAAAGACTTGGAAAAATTACATTAAGTGAAGTAAGCCAGGCCCAAAGGAATATAAGTCGCATGGTTTCCATTATTTGCAATAACTTGTTTATGTCTGAGATAAACATAAACTGTCAGAGAAATTGATGTTAGGCGAAATGAACCCTAAGATAAGGATTCAAATGTTTTTTTTTGTCCTCGCAATTGTTTCCAACATATTTATAAGGTGGTTTCTTTATTGCTTTGTATGTACCTCCCCCATTGTATAAGCCCTGTTTTCACTGTATTTGATGCTGCTATTGTAGGGCACATGGGCAGCAAAGATGGCACTGAGAGAAAGTTGAGTGGGAAGAACCTGAGTTGTTTATGTGAATATCTGACTGGATAGCACAATCAGGGAAAGTGATGTCAGTGCGTGAACAGCTCGTGGAGAGCAGGGAAAGTACAGAAAGTTTAGGCACATGATAGGGGGACTGCTACAGTGATTGCTTGGTTCTTTTTTCTCCCCTTACCTGCCACTGAGATTTTGCTTAAAAAAGGCTTCCTGTGTGATAATAAATGAGTTCCTGCTTCACTTGACTCCCTACTGTGTCTGATTCCCTCTGGGGCTAAAGGATACTGGGGAATGGGCGGCTGGCACACTTACCTTTCCTCGGACCCTGTCTTCTGCAGGAGTGACGAAGACCCAGTATCTCGGGGTGCCCAACGTGGGTCACGAAAGGCTAAGCAGTCTCTCAGGGTAAGTAAAAACCTGAGTATGGGTAATGCGATCTCTCAGAAGGAGGACTTGGGAAGTGAGAAGAAAAAGGAATGGGTCAAATTCGACCAAAAACACACTGACTGATCAGACAGAAGTATGCACAGTGGAATCAAAATGAGAGTGAAGACTAGCCCCTCTGACTCGAGTGCCCCTGATTATCCTATGACCCCACCCTATTCCCCCGATTGGGAGAGAGGTACGGCGCCCTATGCGGCCCTACAGAGGGACCTGCGAAACCAGGACCCCTACTACTAACTTTCCATGGAAAGGCCGAGGGTTGGGGAAATAACCTATGAGGAGGCCAACCCTGTAAAGGGAGGATCATTTGGGAGCACAAGACCCTGGCCACAGGATTTGCTTCCCCAAGCATATCCTCTTATTCTGGCACCGAGCTAACAGACCCTTGGAATGGTACCCATGGGAAACTAAGGATCTTAAAGAGCTCCGCAGGCAGTGACAGAGGATGGCCTGAACCCTCCTTAGACCCAGACCCTACTACAGGACATTGCTTATCAACTGTGTGTCCCTAAGGACTAACTGGATGTGGAGAAAGCTGTCCTCACCAGTTCTCAGCTTATGAAATGGTATGCCTTCTTTATGAGGAATGCAGATTGTGTGTGGACAATAATTGGCAGGCTCAACCTGAGAAACCTATTTATTATGCCATGTTAATGGGACAGGAGAAGGGTATTCCACTGGTGTCCAACAGGCCACAATACTTGGCACGTACCGTGACCAGATGAGGCAGGCAGGACTTGCTGTGGGGTACAAACTAGATGAAGGGTCCACTGAGTCCCTCATAGCAGGAGTGAGACAAAAACTGGCTGAGTCTCTACCTGATCTTATGGACCAAGTCCAATAGATTGTTCACTGCAAGTTGCCAGCAGGGGAACTAACAGATCAGTTTGTAAAGCTACTGGTTTGGGAAGAGATGAATGCAGAACACTGCATGTCCTGCACAGGATTGAGATTTTCCTGAGCAGATGGGTGGTGGCCTCTCAGTATGTGGGAATGCAACAGTACCAGTCCCAATCACTACCTTTAGCTTTACAGGCTCAGACATCTGCAATGCCTGAGGCTATTATCAGGCACTGGCATCTAGGGCCAAGAAACCCCAAGACCATCAGGGAGAGGGATTTGTTTTAAATGCGGGCAGGAGGGGCACTATAAGAGGGACTGTTCACAACAATCCACCAGCAACCAGACTGGGGGTCCCAACCGCCATCTACACCCTGCCCCAATGCAGGAAGGGGTACCATTGGAAAAAGGATTGTTGATACAAATTTGATTTAGACGAGAAGCCTTTAAACTAGAGTAGGGGCATCCTCCAGCACAGTTAACTCAAGGAGGAAGCCCCTCTGCTGTAAGGCCCAGGCAGCCTCATGGCAGGGCGACCCAGGCCCATTGGACCGTCCCCCTGGTGAAAAGACTCCACCCTAAAATGAGTATTTTCATATGTGGGAAGCGATTTCACTGCCTAATTGCCATGGGGGCAGATCGAACCATACAGAGGGAGATGGAAGTACCCTTGGACTGGAAGCTTTCACCTGGGCCCCAATTGGGGGTAAGGGGCAACTCCCAGTCCAAAGAGATGGTTGCCCTGATGAAATGGACTAGCCCAGATGGAGAGCAGGGAAAGATACACCCTCTAGTGGCAAAAAACCTCACCGCCAATTTACTAGGGCAAGACATGCTAAGATAAATGAATGCTGTGGTCACTATGAACAATCGAGCACTCTATGACAATATTCTGGATGGAGGAAGAAGCACAAAGGCTTAAGTGGGATCTATAGAGAGTTAAGGAAAAGGATTTTTTTAACTTTCATAATTACAGAGAGGAACATAAGGGACCCACTCAGGTGTACCCCCAATCCTAAAGTTCACTGTCCCCTGAGTACCTCCCATTTGGTGAAAGTGGGAAAGCCCTATTTGGGTGGACCAGTGGCCATTGACCAAACCTAAACTTGTAACCCTCCACCTTTTGGTGGAGGAACAGATAAACTTTGGACACATATACCCTTCTATGAGTCATTGGAACACACCCTTATTTGTTATCCAAAAAGCATCCCGGGCCTGGTGCATGCTCCAAGATCTACGTAAGGTACATGAAAGGATGGAGCTAGTAGAAATGCCCCTAATAGGCATTTGCTGGACTCCCACTATACCTTCAGAATATACCTTGGTTGTAATTGATATTAAAGATTGTTTCATTTTCTATTACCCTGCATCCAGATGACTGCGAGAAGTTTGCCTTATCCATCCCTTCTCTTAATTTTTCCCAGCCTGATTGGAGGTTTGAATGGACGGTGCTGCCACAGGGAATGGCCAATAGCTCAATCTTTTGCCAACAATATTTGGCCACAGTTTTAGGGCCTGTGCTGGGTTCAGATACCTCCCTTGCCTATGCTTACATGGATGATATAATCTTGGGGCACCAAGATCTAGGCCACCTAGAGGGGCTTCTGGCCCAGGTTCATGCCATATTAAAAAAGAGGGGTTACCATAGCCCTCAATAAAATTCAAAATGTACGTACTTTTAAGATGCTCAGATCCCACCTTACCTTGACTCAGGACAGCCCCCTTAAGCCATTGCTGGATATTCCAACCTCTCTGACCCTAACCCAACTTCAAAGTCTTTTAGGGGAAATCAATTGGCAGTTGCCATGGTTTCCAGTCCCTAAAAATAGTCTTGTGCCCTTATTTGCCCTACTAAAAGACAGGAAGCCCCAAGAAGTTATTACATTTACAGACAGCCATAGTTCAATATTTTTACAGTTTCAAAGAGCCCTGGATCAAGTTTCCCTAAAGAGGTATTCAATTATAGATTTGATTTCCCTAGGGTTGTTTGCAGGTGTCATATTGATTTCTGCAGTTTTAACTCAAAGGGGGTAGACATTAGAGTGGGTTCACACTCTCTTGGGGGGCACACTTAAGGGGTACTCTCAGTCAGACCAACTTACAGATGCTATTGTATAGGGCAGGACCCAAGTCCAAAGGCATTATGGCCTCGACCCTCACTCCATTGTTTTTCCTATTTGGATGGCAGACGTTGAGTGGCTCACTCGAGCCAATGCTCATCTTACTATCTCCCTGGAGGGATTTCTAGGATAAATTGACTACCATTATGGGCAATCAAAATCTACCATCATATTATGGTGACTTCCCCTCAAAATTCCATCTCTAGTTTCTCCTACACCTATTCTTGGCACTGTCCATGTTTTACTGATGGAGCTAAAGCAGTCTCTGCATATGCAGCCTTTGAGGAGCAACAAAAGACCCTGAGCCAACAAATATTTCAACCTTATCAAGGGTCAGCACAATATAAAGAAATGCTGGCTGTATCTATGGCCATTCAGGACATTCAAAACACCCTTTAATTTGTATTCTGATAGCCTATATATGATTAACTTGCTCCCTCATATTCCCCAGGCACATATTAAGCTGGATGGAAACCCTATTTCCCCCTTATGGTTACCCTTAGGGGTTATTAGAAGGACAGGGAGCCCCTATACTTATTCAACATTTGAAAGGGCAATCAAAACTTCATGGGTTTTTATCCATGGGCAATAATTAGGTGGACCAGTTAGCTATTGGCCCACAATTATTGTAATTAATTAATTATTATAATTAATTGTAATTAACATTACAAGAGGCCACCCATTTACATAATTGGAAAGGTCTTCAACATAAATTCCCTCAGATTTCTGTAAACGACCTCAAAAGGATAACACATATCTGCAAAACATGTTAGCCCTTCTTAAAAGTACCCCCGTTACAATCACCAGGGGTAGATCCCAGAGGCCTTAAACCCAAAGTCCTCTTTCAAACTGATGTTACTCATTTCCCAGCCTTTGGTAAGCTTAAATATATCTTTGTCTCTATAGATACTTACTCAGGGGCATACTGGGCCAAAGCACATACAGGAAAAAAAAATCTAGACATTCACAAGCACACTTTCTTCAATGCTTTGCCACTTTGGGTCTATCAGCAAAAGTTAAAACCGATAATGGACCCTGTATTGTTAATAAAGCAATGTCAGACTTTTTTGACAGATGGCCTATTAGTCACAGTACAGGAATTCCCTATTATCCCCAAGGCCAAGCTATTATAGAAAGAAATCACCAATGTCTTAATGAGAAATTAATAAAAACATAAAGAGGGAGTTACCCCCCATATACAGTAACAAATAGCTTTGTTCACCATTAACCTTTTAAATTTTTCAAAAGGGGCAACTGAACTCAGATTTTAGAAGTAATGGGGATAAGTAAACCCTATGTCCCAAATGAAAGTCAGGTTGAAGGATCCTCTGACACAACACTGGAGAGGACCTGACCCCCTGGTTACCATGAGCATGGGATTTGGATGCGTTTTTCCCATGAGGAGACAACCCCTATTTGGATCCAGGCAAGGAACCTTAAGTTTTTATCCATTTCCTCTATATAGGAGGATGCTCAAGGATAAACTAACCAATAAGGAAAGAAAATGGTTATGGTGGTCGAGGCTTGTGTTTAAAAGAGGGAAAAACAAATCGTTTAAATAGGGATACAGGTGGATCCATTGCAACAATGAGATGTACAAGTCATTATATTGAAAACGAATTTTACAACTTTGGTGTGGGGGGAGGGGAGCGGGGAGGATTAGGTGGGGCTGTGGGGGGTGCATAGGAAGGGATGAGAAGGGGAAACAAAGGAAGAGGCTACAATGCTTGATAAGAAATGTACTCATTATCTTGCCCATGTAATTGTAACTCCTCTGTACAGTATTTTCACAATAAAAAATTATGAAAAAAAATTATGAAGGGTAGACAGATCCTGTGAAGCTGAAGAATGGATCACAAACTCAGTGGCAGCCAGACCTCAACGAAAGTGCCACTAAAGCCAACATCCTAGACAGAAAATGCAGTGTGACTATGGACTGCAGTCCCACTGCTCTGCCTCAGTGCCTGGTACCTCAGAAGACAGGGCTGAATTCCAAACATAGACTAAAGCCATACCCAGGAGGCCAAGTAAAATGGTAGAAGGAAAACTGGGTAATGACATCGAATGTACTTCAACACGTACAGAAGAGAAAAAGTTCCATGAAGATTTGAGAGCAGTGTTGGAATCTTCAAAGTGTAGTTGTGATCGATTCTGGCTCAATGGCTCACTCCCACATACTCGCACTCCTCCCTGCACCCATTCTTCCTTCCAATCAGGCAGATGTGTTATGGTCACCACAAAGACTTATTGATCTCAGGAAAAAGGTCTCTACCCAAGTCCCAGACAGAGAATTACAATGGGCCTTAAACCAGTATATATATAGATATATATATGTACATATACATATATATATCTATATATATATGTGTGTGTGTGCGTGTGTGGTACCCCCAATACCCAAGCTGCTCCCATACTTTAAAGAGAGGAACCTTACTAGATACTGACTTTATATATGTCCCAGAAGTAATCAAACTGCTTCAAATATTTCTAACTGTTTGGGGCCTGACATGTATTAACAGAGGATGGAAAAAGGATAACTAACTTGGAAGGTGGGCAGGATGTGGGGGTTACAGTTATATCAAAAAGGATAGAAACCAAGAGATCCAACTGAAGGCTCTCCACATCCATTATGATAAGCTTAGGGCAAAGATTAACTCCTACCTTAGGCGAACCTCAGAAAGAGCAGGTGTGAATTGAGCAAACCTTGTAACATATGCCCTGACCCAAACCTCAGCAAAGTGGTGGGTCTGCCATTAAAACAAAAAGGGGGAATCTGTAGGGCACAAGGGCAGCAAAGTTTGCACTGAGAGGAAGTTGAGTAGGCAGAGCCTGAGTTGTTTATGTGAAAATCTGAGTGGATACCACAATCAGGTGAAGTGACGTCAGTGCGTGAGCAGCTCTGGGCAGCAAAGTATAGAAAGCTTTGGCACATGATAGGGCTACCTGCACAGTGATTGGTTGGTTCTTTTTCCTTCCCTTCCATGGCACGCAATTTTTTGCTTTAAAAATTGCTTGCTGTGTGGTAATAAAAGAGTTCCGGCTTGACTTGACTCCCAGCTGCATGACTGTCTCTGAGGCTAAGGGAGGCTGGGGAACAGGCAAACAGCTCACTTACCTTTCCTCGGACCCTGTCTGTCTTCTGCGGGATAGACGAAGAGCCAACAGATATAATTTGTGGAGAGGAAGGAAAAAAGCAAATTGTTTAAATAAGGTTACAGGCAGACCTACTACAAAAATGAGATGTACAAGGTTTTATCTTGAAAAACGAACTTTAAAACTTTGGCGGGGGGGGGGTGGTTAGTGGGGTTGGGGTGATGGATAGGGGAAGGGATGGTAAGGGGAAACAAAGGAGGAGGCAACAATGCTTGAAAAATGTACTCACTATCTTGACCATGTAATTGTAACCCCTCTGTATGGTATTTTCACACAAAAAAAAGACTACTTGAAACCTTTAATTTGCCTTGAGCTCATCACTTCCATAAACTGTCAAATACACTAACCAGGAATCTCTCCTGAGTAGCAGTGAACAGCTAAGTACCCATACCCTCTTGAGTTCAGTTAATCTGATAGCTTCTAAAAGTTTAAAAATTCCACCAGCTTCTAAAAAGAAGCTGATTACATGGTATGTAGGGGAGCCCATTAAGACCCCTCCTGTTAGACTCAGATGAGGTGTTGGTCAAGCAAGGCCACAGGCCTCTCAACAGGCAGACAACAATTGTCACCATGTAAACAATAAGAGCTGAGCCCCATTAGAACCCCATCCCTCTCATTGTTCTCCCTGATGACGGTTATTTTCAAACTTTCCTTAAATGTGTACAGACTTGCAGCATCCAGTGCTGTGGAAACAAGGGGTTGTTTCTGTTAAGCATGCTGCTGCCTTTTAAAACTACAGAATCTAAAGGAACAGTGGAAAAGCAGGGATTCCACTGAAAATGAACTCTAACGAAATTAAAGCTCCTTTCTACCATTGGCATTTGGGGACATTGCAGTTTCCTATGGGAAGAATACTGACTTACACACAGGACTAAGAATGTGCATGTTCTGTGCAAAAGTTCTATCTGTTCTTTGTCGCCACCATGTTTTCCTCCACAATGTGCTGGCTAAGCTTTGTCTTCATTGTTTCAAGTTCTTTCAAAGTTAGAATTCAGGCAGCCAGTAACTTCTCTAGTTCCTACATTTAAACCCAAGAAAGAGGATTTAAAGAAAGCCTTCCACTCAACCTGCTGCTGTTCCCACACCTATAAGCTAATCCTTTGATTAGACTCAAGGGGAGGAGGACCAGTCAGGAAAGGGACCTTAGGAATGATAAACAGCCCTGGCCTTTCAAAGACCTACCTTGCTGGCCTGCCTCAAAACAATTTGTTCTGAAAAGAACATTTATTTCTGCTCACCTTTTCATTGCCTCAGTTATTTCCCTAATGCGCATACAAGTCACTCTGATATAAAATATATGTCAATACTTCAATTTAGAGGACAGTGAAGTTACTATTTAGCTGAAATTTATTTAATAATATTATATATATATATATATATATATTTAAAAGGTGATAAATATGTGACATCTCCTTTTCAAAACCTAAAAAATGCATTGTTGCTGAAGTAGTCATCACTTACGATTTCTCTTCAACTGGCATTAAGTTTTGACTAACTTTCTAAATGAAAGAGTGTGAGAAATTTAAAATAAAATATTAGTGAAGATTTATCAGCAAAAGTTTCATCTGGCTATGGATACATGATTTGTTGATTTGTCTATATTTCTTTGTGGTGGCTACCAAACTCAGAATTTTAGCAAACTAGGCAAACTATCACTAGCCATACCTGGGATTATTGTTTTGTTCTATTTATTTTAATTTTGTTTGCTGATCTTGGGACTTGCACTCATTTCCTGAGCACTATTCCTAAGCTTTTTCTGCTCAAGGCTATGACTCTAAAACTTGGGCCACAGTTCTACATCCAACTTTTTGGCTGTTAATTGGAGATAAGACTCACAGACATTCTGTCATTGGGCCCAACTTCAAACCGAGATTGTTATGTCTCAGGCTCCATAATACCAAGGATTATAACCATAAGCCACTGTTACCCATATTATGTGTTCTTAAAGCATCTGTCAATAATAATAGAAAACTATCACTATTACTAAAGACTCAAACCTGTAATCCTGGATATTTTAGAGGCTGAGATTTATAGGATCATGGTTTAAACATAGACTGGTCAAACAATTCAGAGTTTATCATTTTTTTAACCTGCTGGCCCCAGGTTTTAAATTCAGGCCTAAGAACTGTATATGAATTGCTTTTCATTAAGGCTAGTGCTCTACCTTTTGAGCCATAGAAACACTTGAAGTTTTTCCTGAGTAATTTATTACAGGGAAGAGGTAAGGTTATTGCACAGTCTGGCTCCGAACTGCCATCCAAAAACTAAGCCTTCAAAGTAGCAAATCAGAGATTCTTACCTTCAACTAAGCAGCAAAAAAAAAAAAAAAAACAACCCTGAAGGTGTGGCTCTGGTGGCATAGTTTCAGCGTTGCTTGGAAAAAGTTAAGGATATTCAAGCCTAAGTATTGACACATATGTACACAAAAGCATGTACATAAATATATATACACATAATAGGGATACAGGTGGACCCATTGCAACAATGAGATGTACAAGTCGTTATGTCGAAAATGAACTTTACAACTTTGGTGCGGGGGTGGGGACAAGGATTGGGTGGGAGGGCGGGGGGGGGGGGAGGATGGAAAGAGATTGGAAGGGGAAACACAGGAGGAGGCTACAATGCTTGATAAGAAATGTACTCATTATCTTGCCCATGTAATTGTGACTCCTCTGTACATGATTTTCACTATTAAAAATAAAAAAATATAATATATCTATATATATACATATATACTCAATTCCCTGGGAGAAAAAGGATAAAAGTATTAAATTAAATTAGGACAAAAATAAGTAATTTAAATTGTTAAAAAAGAATCTACCATAGCACCGTGGTGGTGGCTCACACATGTAATCCTAGCTACTCAGGAAGCTGAGATCTGAGGATTGCTGTTCAGAGACAACCGAGGAAGGAAAAGTCCATGAGACTCTTATCTCCAAGGAACCACACAGAAAACTGGAAGTGGCACTGTAGCTAAAGTGGTAGAGCACTAGTCTTGAGCTGAAGAGCTGAGGGCTATCACCCTGGCCCAGAGATCAAGCCCCATGACCAAGAAAAACAAACAAGCAAACAAAAAAAAAACTGCTATAAGCTGAATTGTGACTTAGGTGGGAAAGTGCTTTCTTCCCATAAAGGAGGTATGAGATCAATCCCCAGTTTTGTTCATACCAAAACAACCCAAGAAAAGAACACTAAGAACTATCTAACAATATATCACACATTGTAAAGAAAATAAAAACACGAATATAATTGAAAGAGCTAAAAGTAGAACCATGGCTCAATCGTGAACAGCAATACACAGCATCAAGAAGGTATTATTTTCCATAAAACAATCTATACATTGAATGCAATACTATGGTAATTCTTCACAGGAATTTGTATACATTGGTGGCACCATCAGCTAAAAAAAATAAGCCTTGAGGATGGCCCACAGGAACTCAAAAGAAACAAGACATTTAGAAACATGCAAGTACATCTTTTTTGTTTTTAAATACAGCCTGAGAAACAACAATATGTATTCCTCATCTTAAGGACAAACATCTGCTGTATGGCAAAAAGCATTTTTTCCTGGAAGAAATAATCTAAAGAGTGAGACACCAAATAAATAACCAAGAACTCAGAAGGTGTAACACCAAGAATGATAAAGTGCAAAGATAAACAAGTATCTGCCTGACTTTATGACAGGCCTTGCTTTATCAGAGAAACACCCCTGATGTCAATCAGCTCTAGGCTTCTCTCTGTGACAACACCTATATACTGAGGGGGCCTCTGTCTGTCTTCTGCTGTTTGTTTGCTTGCTTACTCAGTAAAGCTATGCCAACTTTTCTTGCCATGGTGACTTCTGTGGAAATTCTTCTTCTGTGACCAAAGTCAAGGACTCTAAGTCAAGAGACCCTAATTCTAGAGGGAAATTTTAAAAAGCTCCACTTGGACACAGTGACTGTTGCTTCAATTATTTAAGAGCTGGGTGGGAGTGTAGCTCAGTGCTAGAGCACTTCTTCCATGCAGAAGACCGTGAGTTTGGTCTCCAACAATAGAGAAGGAGATGGATTATGAAAGATCAAAGACCCAAAGAATGAGGAAGAACAAGTGAGGATGCATCGCACCTGAAATTAAGATTTGCCACACTGAAGCATAGTAATTAAGACAGTCTGATATTAAAGCTGAAGAAACACAATAAGGAAACAATAGAGAAATGAGAACCAAACTTGTGTGAAAACTTGAGATCTGACACTAGACTATGCAATAAACAGCCACTAAGATAGCTAGCTATCTATATGAATATGATACAAAATAAACCATGTCTTAAACCTTTGCAAACAATTCCTAAAAACAAATAAGGACTCAAAGATAGAAAGTAACTCTTGGGAGCTTTAAGAATAATAAATGTGTTTTAAGAATGGAGATTTATTTCCCAAAAGAAATATATATATATATATATATATATATATATATATACATATATATATATATATATATATAGGAAAATAGCAACAAATTAGTGTATATTTCAACATAAAATCTTTAATTCAGTAAGTGACAGCAAGAGAAAGAAATCCATGTTCTCTTAAGGCTGAAGACAACACCCCACAACCCTTGCCCTAAAACTAGGTTCCTACAGTTCAGGAAGGGAAGGGGAACACTTATGTTGACCAAGAGCATCCCCAGATGATATATGCACCTGGGACAACTAGGACGAGGAATCAGGGAGTTCCCAAGGTGAAGGAAGAATATTCCAGTGCCCTACATTTTATATATACAATTTTCAAATTTGGGGAGGGGAAAAAATACCAAAATGTTGAAATAAGGTTACAGGTTGAAACATTGTAACAATGAGAGGTATAAGACACTATATTAATAATGAAATTTATATCTTTGGATATGGGGGAAGGGAGGAGTTGGTGAGATAAGGAAAGAAGGTACGGTATGCTAAAAACAAAGTAGAGGGTAACAATGTTTGAAAGGATATGTACTCATTACCTTACCTATGTAATTGTAAACCCTCCCTAGAGTGCCTTTACAATAAAAAGCCATTATAACACTCATCCTAAAACCAGGCAGAGACTCATCATAGAAATAGAACTATTGACCCATTTCTTTGATGAACATTGATGCAAAAACAAAATTTTGGCAAATCGACTTCAAATATTCGTCAAAAAATTATCCACCACAATCAAACAGGTTTCATTTCACGGATGCAAATCTTGTTCAATATATGCAAATCAATTAATATAATCCATCGCATCAACAAGAGCAAGGATAAGAAACACATGGTTATCTCAATAGATGCAGAAAAAGCATTTGACAAGATCCAACACCCCCTTATGTTGAAAGCTCTGGAAAAATTAGGAATTCATGTAACATTCCTCAATACAATAAAGGCTGTATATCACAAACCGACAGCCAGCATTATACAAAATGGTGAAAAACTAAAGCCATTTCTTCTTAACTCAGGAACGAGACAAGTATGTCCACTCTATCCACTTCTCTTCAATTTAGCATTACAATGATAGCTACAGCAATAAGACAAGATGCAAACATAAAAGGGATCCAAATAGAGAATGATGAAGTAAAACTCTCCCTCTTGCAGATGACATGATTTAGTATTTAAAGAATTCCATGGACTCCACTCCCAAATTACTCCAGCTGATTCGAAAATTTGGCAAAGAAGCAGGATATAAAATTAACCCTCAAAAATCAATGGTTTTTCTGTATGCCAACAATAAGAAAAGTGCAGATGAAATTAGGAAAGCAACTTCTTTTGTAATAACCCCACAAATAATAAAATACTTCGGAGTTAACTAAAGAAGTGGACCTCTATGATCTAAACTTTAAAAACTTGAAAAAGGAAATCAAAGCAGAACTTAGAAAGTGGAAAAACCTCCGTAGCTCCTGGATCAGAAGGATCATTATCGTGAAAATGGCAATACTTCCCAAAGGTATCTACAAATGCAATGCAATACCTGTCAATATTCCAACCTCATTCTTCAAGGAAATAGAAGAAGCAATCCAAAAATTCATATGGAACAATAAAATATTGAATATGGGAAAACGATTCTTAACAGAAAAAAAGAGAGTGCTAGAGGAATACAATACCAAATTACAAATTTGACTACAAAGCCATAGTAATCAAAACAGTGTAGTACGGCACAAGAAGAGACCTCAGGACCAATGGCATAGTATTGAAAACCCAGAAAGGAACCCACAGACCTTTAGATATCTATTCTTTGATAAGGGAGGAGCTAAAACAATAGAATGGAAGAAAGACAGCCTCTTCAGTAAATGACAAATTTGCTTAATCACCTGTAGAAAACTAAGCTAGATCAGTATTTATCATCCTGTAACAGAATCATCTCCAAATGGATCAAAGTGCTTAAAGTCAAAGAGGACACGCTGAAAACATTAAAGGACAGAATAGGGGAAACCCCAGGTCTCCTTGGCACAGGTTGAATTTTTTTGTAATAGAGACCCTGAAACACAACAAATCAAAGAATTGTTGCACAAATGGAATTGCATGAAGCTGTAGAGATTCTACATGGCAAAGGTCATAGTTAGCAAGATCAATAGGAAGTGCACGTATTGGGAGAAGATCTTCACTAGCCATAGAACCGATAAGGGTCTCATATCTAAAATATACATTGAACTCAAAAAATTAAATCCCTTACCAACAAATCCTCACAGAAAAAATTGCCTGATAAATAAGTGGGCTAAATACTTAAAGAGAAACTTCAATGAAGAGGAAATAACAAAGGCCAATAGACATATGAAGACATGCTCAACCTCTCTAGATATAAAAGAAATGCAAATGAAAACAACATTGAGATTCCTCCTCATCCCAGTTAGAATAGCAATAATGAAGAAATCTATCTGATAGAGGGTTAGAATTCCATTGTGTATACATACCACATTTTCTTGATCCATTTATCTACTGATGGGCGTCTGGGTTGGTTCCATATCTTAGCTATGGGAAAAAATGCTGCAATACACATACTTGTGCTGTTACCTTTAGTGTTGTCTTATTTATGATGATTCGGGTAAATGCCCAAAAGTGGGATTGCTGGGTCATTGGGAAGCTCTATGTGGAGTCATTTGAGGAACCTTCATGCTACTTTCCAAAGTGGTTGAAAAAGTTGACACTCCCACCAACAATTGCCCAATTTGTTAGGAAGTGGAAAGACTTGGAGTAAATTATATGAAGTGAAATAACCCAGGCCTAAAGAAACATAGGTCCCATGGTTCCCCTTATTTGAAATAAATAGTATATGTCTGAGACAAGCAGAAAAGGTCAGACAAGTAGATATTAGGTGAAATGAACCCACGGATAAGGACTCAAATTTTTTTTTCTTGAGATTGTTCCTAACATATTTATAAGATGGTTTCTTTGTTGCATTGTATGTCCTTCCCCCATGGTATAACCTCTGTTTTCACTGTATTTCATGTTCGTACAATTTGTGGAGGGGAAGGATGTAAGTTGTTTAAATAGGGATACAGGTGGACCCATTGCAACAATGAGATGTTCAAGAAGTTATGTAGAAAAACAAACTGTACAACTTTGGGGCAGAGCGAGATGTGAGGGTAGGGATGGTAAGGGGAAACAAAAGAGGAGGCAGCAATGCTTGATAAGAAATGTACTCATTACCTTCCTCATGTAATTGTAACCCCTCTGTATGGTATTTTCACAATATAAAAATTATTAATATAGAAAAGAACTCTAAAAACAACAGATGCTGCAGGGGATGTGGCCAGAATGGAACCCTACTGAATTCTTAGTGGTAGTTTAAACATGTTCAACAATTTTGGAAAGTAATATGGAGGCTTCTCAAAAGACTCCGCATAGAACTCCCTTATGAACGAGCAATCCCACTTTTGGGAATTTACACGAACGACCACAAACAAGGCCATAGTAAGTCTACCAGCACAAGATGTTTATCACAGCACTGTTTACCATAGTTAGGATATGGAAGCAACCCAGGTGCCCCTCAGTAGATGAGTGGATCATGAAAATGTGGTATATATACACAATGAAATTCTATGCCTCCATCAGAAAGAATGACATTGCATTATTTGTTAGTAAATGGAAAGACATGGAAAAAAATTATGTTAATTGAAGTAAGCCAAGCCCAAAGAAACATAGTTCCAATAGTTTCCCTTATTTACAATAACTCGTATATGTCTAGGACAAGTAGAAAACGTCAAAAGCCGTGTATATGACCAGATAAGATGAAGTTAAACGAAATGAACACCAAATAGGAACATAATTGGTTATTCCTTTCTTGCTATTGTTTCTAATGTATTTATAAGGTACCATGTGATTTTTTTTGTTGCTTTGTATGTTCCATGGTATAACGCCTGTTTTCACTGTATTTGATGTCAGTATAATTTGGGAAGGAGAAGGGAAAAAGCTAAATGTTTTGATAGGGATACAGGTCGACCCACTGTAACAGTGAGATGTACAAAACACTATGTTGAAAAACAAACTTTACAATTTAGCAGGGGCTGGGGGGAGTGTAGTTGTGGAGATAGGAGGGAAGGAATGGTAGGGGAAAAACAAAGGATGAGCAACAATGCTTGATAAGAAATGTACTCATTTCCTGTCTCATGTAAATGTAACCCCTGTCTACAGTATTAATAAAAGAAAAGAAAAACAGTTCATCATGCTCTGTGGCAGGTGAAACACTGGTTTGGAAGGACAGAATCATTGCAGGCTCCCAGCCCAGAACCCAGGGCGATGCTCTCTATAGCCTGGAAGGGAGCCCTGAAATACTCTGTGTATGGCCTTCATTCCCTTGGGGCCACAATGGCACTGTCACCTGGGAAGACACAGACCAGAACGACGGCAGTGTACCAGGTGAGGATGAAGAGGTCCATGGGCAGAACCTCCTTGTTGCAGTTGAAGCTGTAGTGGGTTGGTGATTGTGGCAGCATCCCATCTCTTGTCCCATAATCCCCAGCTAAACAAGCCACAGCCAAAAGAGGAGGCGGGGCAGATGGTATAGAAGCCTAGGAAGAGGTGGTGGGACCAAATTATCTCAAAACAGGGCTGTCCTAAAATATCTCCCACAAGGGTCAGAGGAGAAATGAAAAAGCAAGGAATGAAGGAGATTGGCTCACTTACCTCATGGGGTCCTCTGAGGATAGCTCCCACAGCTGGGCCCACATTGAGCAGTAAGGTCAACTGGTGAATCTGAAGATCCACCAGGCTCCCCCAGTGGCTGTGGCAGGCATAACACCAGTTGAGAGAGGGAGGCAAGGGCTGTACCTCCAGCCACATAATGGCCAGTGGACATGGGAAAAACAAGGAATCCAGAGGCTCTACAAGCTGTAGCCAAGAGGGGTTGCAGAGCATACTCTGAGCCAGGGCCTTCCTTCTCTGTGGCCACCACAACTGGATTCATAACAGTCTGGTACTACTTCTGTGTATTGTGTGTGGACACATGCACATCCCCTCACCCGAACATGTTTTCCCACAGGAGGGGCTGAGCCAGGAGGTGGACGTAGAGGGGGGGGGGTGTTGGGTGGGGCACTAGAGTCAGAGGTGAGTGGAGATAAGGGTGGGCAGGGAGAGGGGGACCAGGTGGGAGGAGTTAGCCCCCAATTACCTCGACTCAGGGCTGCCAGAGATGGATCCTGCAGATGGGCCGAAACTGAACAGGAATGTGGATGTCACCCATGGTAATGATGAAGAGGCACCACCATGAGCTCCAGTACAAGCAGATGTGGTTGGAACTGAGCAACTAAGCTTGCTGCAAGGCAATAGGTGGAATGGTGGACAGGGAAATCTCTGATTTCCTGCTTTCCTTCTCCAATGAGTATGTGGCCTTGGTTCAGTCAAATTACATCATCTACCTTCATGCATGCCCACACACATCCCCTCACACAGGAGGGGCTGGGATGGGGAATGGGTGGGAAGGGGGACAAGGGAAGAAAGCAATCAGGATGGAGTAGGGGAAGCAAAGGGTACGTGAGGTACTGGGGTGGGTAAGCATGGCTTGTGGTGGGCAAGGGAAACAATGGGTTGTGGGAAGGGGAAGCATAGTGTGGAGTTGTGGATGGGGAAGGGGGTAGTGAGGAAGGGGACAGCGGTGGAGAACCTAGCACTAGAAAGGGGGACAAGAAGAAGGGTTCAGCCCACTTAACATTTAAGAGCCCTGTCCCAGGGATGGCTCCTGCTGAGGGGAAGAGGAAAGAATGGAGAAGAGGGCAATGTAATAGGGGTGAGAGGAGGGGAACTCACTTATATTGAATCTGGGACTTTGGTGATGGCTCCAGCAGTTAACTCCCCAGTGACCTTGAAAGTGGATGTTGGCTGACTGATGAAGCCTAAGAGGCACTGGGGGACCAAATCCGTGCAACAGATGCAGCACCAGTTGGGAGAGGTGGCAGCTTCCTCAGCTCCAATGCCTCCAGAAGTTGGTTCATAGAAACCGATGACTATTGAGGGCATGACTAGGAGGGGAAGGGGGTTAACTCTAAGCCCCTCTCTTCCTTCTATGGAGAAGGTTCATCCCCTCACCCATGAATCTTCCTAAACTGAGAGGGGTGGTGTGGGGTTGAGGGTGAGGTTCAGACCAACGGGGGTGGGGAGGAGTAAATTGGGAGGAGTGCGGCATCTTTACCATGAAACTGGGTCTTCTAGGGTTGTCTTTGGCAGCTTAGCCCACACATCCCTAACCCAACGAAGGTTTGTGGGGCACCAGGCAATGGGGCAGTGGTGGCCCATGTGTTGAGGGGAATGGTGTGAGTGTGGGCCAGGTGGTGGTGGAAGGGGAAGCCTGGCAGGGGATATTGGGGCCCAGGAAGAGGGGATGGGCACACTTCGGTTGAAACCGAGCTGAGATGGGATGCTTCCACAGGGGAGGAGAGAAGAAATGGAAAAAAGAGGGGTTTATGAAAGAGGCTATCTCACCTCAAATCAGGGTCATCATGGGATGGTGCCCTTAACTGGGCCCACACTGAGTAGAAAGATGGAGGTCCACACAGTGAAGCCAAAAATCCCTCAGGAAGGCACAGCACTAGTTGAGGTGATGGAGGAGAGGTCTGTATCTCTAGCCCTGCAACAGCCAGTGAACTCAGGTAAATCAGAGAACCCTGGGGATGTCCAGGACTCAGCAAGGCAAGGAAGAGGGCCTGACTCTGACCTTGGCCTTCCTTCTCTGGGGCAGCCATAATTCATGTTTGGAACATTCTGGCACCGAGCATTATGTAGTGAGTGCTGGGCATGTGCACAATCCTGTCCCATGCATGTGTTCCCACAGAATGTGTGGGACAAGGCAGTGAGGGGAAAGAAGAGGGGAAGGGGTGGGGCTGGGAAGGGGTAGAGCTGAAAAGGTGGGTGGGAGGTTAAAGTTGTGGCTGTGAGAGGATGTGGGTCAGGAGAATGAGTGGAGCCCTGAGGTGTATTTGAACTCAAGAATGGGACATGTCCAGAAAGGGGAGTAGGGCACATAGCATGATCGTGGGCTGGGGAAACACAGGTTGGCAATTGTCCAGTGGGTGGGGGTGGGAGGTGATATGATGGGGCAGGGAGGTATTGGACAAGGAACCTAGCCAAGTGGAGGAGTTGATAGGGGAGCAAAAAGAGGCATTGAGTCCTCTTAACTAGAAACTGGGCTGTTCAGTATGGCTCTCTCCATGTGTTGTGTACTCCGCTCATCTGTGCTCTATTGGGGGTAAGCCCATCCGGTTCGAGTCCATCATGCTCCACAATCTATACTAAAGGAAAGAAACTTCATCTCCCTATTCACCTAGCAAGGGAAAAACTCTCTGGGGCACCGAGAAGAGGTTTATAGTGAAGACCCGTTGGTAGAATGGGCCACATCTGGGGTAACAAATTCATATCACCCATACCCATGAGGCATAGTTAATGTATATAATGCACTCAAGTGATAGGTCTTTCTTTATTTTTCTCTTCTTTTCTGTTTTTTCCCTTACTTATCTTTACCTCTTTGTTGTTCCATTACTGTGGCTTGAACACAGCTTCTAGGGCCTACAGAAATTCCCTGCCCAAGGGCCTAATATTCTTCACCTCCTAGACCTCCATGTTCTGGTCCCTGTCAGCCCAGGTGCAGGTACCATGGCCAGATGCCCCCTTTCAAGGCAAGTAGATCCCCACCAGCCTTCTCCCTGGAGGAATCAACAGGAGGATTAAGGGTTTTTTGCTTTTGTATGTGCACTCACACGAATATTTCCTTCCTTCATTGGGACAGTTCAAAGTACTTAATGTCTTACTGAGCTTCAGCTATAATAATAAATCATTTGAAAATGAGGCACAGGAGCAGGAAGGGGAAAAAACACAAACAAGAAAACAAAAGACATATTCCACATCCACTGGATACATACAAAGATCACTGAATGAAGGCAAGTAAGACTCAACCTAACAATATTTTACCAAATTTCTTATATTTGAGTGATGAGAGCTCCATGGAGGGAGATGTCAAAGCAGCCAAGCTTTATGTTCAAGGATGTGGTCATTAATGTTTAATCATTTGCTCATTCATCCAGGAAGGGGAGATCAATTACTATTGTGCTTTGATTGTGTTCAATCCAAATACCACGTTATAAAAATAGCAAGCTGCCATGATAAAAAATAAGGCTCCTCTACCCAGCACCAGTTATCTTTAGTTCTCTTCCAAGCCATATTCATCATAACCATACCCAAAGAATGCAAGGAAGAGAGGTAAAGAATCACCATTCTGATGTATTAGCTGGGACCACCACATTGTTCAGGTTGAACTGTTTATCCTTGTGGTATTACTTTCTTCCTAGTTTTGGATCTGAGTTGTGTGTACATATGGTCTATGTGCATATATCCATATATAATTCTGACAGAATATATATGTCCATCAACTGAGATGTAAGCTTGCAAAGGTTCATTTTAACTGGTACAGCAGCTGGGTGTCAATGTAATTTCTCCTGTGTCCCATGTGCATCTCTCCAAGTTCTACACAAGATAATGTCACTGACCATTCTAAGTATATGGCTGCTGGCATTACCAGTCTTCCTTCTCCCCATTATCTCTCCCCTGTCCCTCAATACCCTGCAGTAAATCACAGGCTTTATGTTGTTGTTTCTTCAGTTTTGATTGCCTGAGGTTTGATTGGTCCAGGTCTACACACTTGGTAGCTATGGCAGGTGCCAGGGTTGATCTTTCTTATTTTACTTTTCCTGACATATACCAGGAGAGTTGGTCTGTGTTTCAGGAGTTTTAATTGAATTACTTTCCACTTTCTGGGCTTTGCCTCCTACCTGATTTTCTCTCTTTTTTGTGTTAATGAGGATTGATCCGAGGATATTTCATTAGCTAGGCAAGTACTCTCACTGGACTATAACCCAGCCCCAGAATATTGTTTAAATTCTCCCTACATCTGAGTGTAGGATGGAAAAAAATATTTTATTCCAATGTATTGGAATGCTTCAGATTTTTAGGTTTTGAGTAATCTAGTTAGATACAGTCATAGTCTAGAAACAGATATGTTCGTAGAAACTGTTAAGACAGGCTTTCCCTCACTATATAGCTGTTGAGAGGAAGGGCTTGCCATACAGCATAACCTTTAGAAACTTAGTGTTGATACCTTCAAGATCAACTCATCAGGGACATGAGTTCAACCCGAGTGAGTTGCTGTGGTCTGAAGCTCCCCTCAGGATCCTCCTTTTCCATCTTGCATGCTATATTCCATACTAGTAATATCCACCATGCTAAGTCTGACTGCTTAGATTTGTTAAAAGTTTGTGAATGAATGTATGTGTCATTCTATACAACTTTAACATTGAGTGACATGAAGAACTTCACTACAAAAGAAATCAGTTCAGTTGCAGTGATGACTTAAGATAAATTTTTCTATCTTGACCACAAAGACTCCTTTTTTAGACCAAACACCTTAACTTGAACCAAAATGATTCTATGGAAAAATGATCTTATAATAAGTTTTCCAAATTCAAACCACAAAGTTATTTTGCTTAAGGCAGAATGCAGTATGCCAGCCAATATATTCCCAGAATTTTTATCTGTGTTTTTACCAGGTAAAAACACTTTTTGTCATGAGGATTGAACTCTGGGCATCGGCCCTGTCCCTCAGTGATTCAGCCCAAGACTGAGCCACAGTGCCACTTCCAGCTTTCACGTGATAAGAGTCTCACAGACTTTCCTACATGGGCTGGCTTTGCAGTACAATCTCTTATCTCAGCCTCATTAGTAGCTAGGATTACAGGCATGATTCACGGATGCTTGGCAACCATGTAAAATTTTTAACCATGATTGAAAATGCTAATGCATTTCTTTTTTAAATGTATTTCTCAAAAATAGAAATATTTTTAAATTCTCATGCACATTTCCCATTAGGCAGTTCAGAAGATGTTACTCTGAATTGTTCTCAGATTTATATGTGTATATGTGTGATGGTCTTTGAGTTTGAAGTTTGGCCCTGGATGCTGTCCTCTTTTCCCACCCCCTTTTGTGTTTTCTTGTTCAAGCTTAACACCCTCCCACTTGTGTCACATCTTCCAGCTTTTTGATTTTCAATTGGAGATAAGAGTCTTTCTTTCTCCTGCCTGAGCTGGTTTTAACCATGATCCTCAGATCTCAGCCTCCAGAGTAAGTTAGCCATTTACATTTAAATTGGATGATCTACTGAGTGCTTTCCTCTCCTCTTTTGTGAAAATATACTCCCTCAGCATCAAACATAAAATAACAAATTAAAAGATGTTATGATACTCCCAACCAAAGAAGATACCTGATATACTTATTTAAGAACTAAGATACAAAATTTGGAGTTGTTGAAAGATTGAGTCTCTTTAGTATCATTTTGGGAAAAGTGAATCAAATATTCAGAGCATTCCTAGATAGATAAACGGAATAAAGTAAACCTATTTTTATGAGGAGTATTAATGAGAAGAACCGTAGTTTTTGTGTCATTACTGTAGCCTACTTGAAACAGTTTCAAGTACAGATGCTCAGGTATATTTTCTGTGTAGTAATCACTGAATTCTAAAATTCTTTGTTTTCCTCAGCATTTTCAGTTTGCACTCAACAGCTATCTCATTTGAAACATACACCTTGGTACCAGGGGTCTTCTGTAGGTATTTTCCATTTTAGCAAAGTAATTTTAGGTCTTTAAAAATCAGAAAAGCTAATAATGATAATCACTTTCTGATGTCCTTCACATTTCTTCATATTTCATTATATTGGGTTAATATGCTATCAGTATATTTATTGGCTATGAAGTTGATTGTGGTGTTGGTTTTTGTGCTAGTATTGGGGCTGGAAATCAATAGGTTGGTGTGTCACTAATGCCAGCATTGATGGCTCATTCCTGTAATTCTGGCTACTCAGGAGGCTGAGATCTGAGGATCAAGGTTCAAAGCCAGCTTGTTCAGGAAAGATCATGATGCTCTTGTCTTCAATTCATGACTAAAAAGCCAAAAGTGGAGTGTGGCTCAAGTGGTAGAGCACACGGCTTGAGCAAAGAAGCTGAAGTGTAGTTATGTGTAGTTCTAAAAGGATAATTACCAAGTCCTGAGTTTAAGTACCAGTACCAACACACACACACACACACACACACACACACACACACACACACACACACACACACACACATTTTCTTCATCCCCAAAACCATTACGGTTATTCTTATGTGCCCCTGAAATCCACTTTGCTTTCTTTTTCATTTGGTTGGTGATGTTTCCACAGGGAGAGCAAAGCAATTACTGTAACCTGAGTCTTGGCTGCCTGTGATTCTGCTGGGATGCCTGAGGTCTGCGTTATTAAGCAGTGCGACACCGAGAAAACTCCGTGAAGCACATGGAAGGATACATATGAGAAGATATGCCTTCAGGTAATTCTTCAGTCTATCTTCCTCCTGACAAGGGCTTTTCTCTCTCTGTAGGGTAGGTTCCTTTACTTTCCAGGTAAAGCTGAACATTGTTTGGCTGTCTGTGTGTACCCACGTGTGAATAAGGCTTGTATAAAATGTCAGCCATCGCAAACTTTCTTTTTTTCTCCCCTCACAGTTAGTGAGTTTCTTGGCAGCCTTCATTGTTGTGAGAAAAATGGAATTTTCTAGAAATTGTCATGGGATGTTTATAGATGTAGTTCAAAATTTATAGTTCTTTTGGTCTAGTGAATTGAGCACCTTCTATGTGAATTTATAGACAGCCTTCATTGAACTTATTTCTATGGTATAGATGAAGTTTTGGATATGATATCTCTATAGAAGTCCAAAGATATCTTTAATTACTTTGTCCAAATAAAACAGAAATTGAAAACACTTTAAATTTTTTTTAGTTTTAATCAGTCTTTTATTCAGGTGGGATATGGGATTTTTAAGTGCTGCAATCAATTAATTTCATTTGTAGGAAAAGTGACAGAAAGGAATGTACCTGAAGATATAGCATAAGATTTCCCTTTTGATGAGTAAAGAAGTTTAAGCTTAATTTCAACTAAGGTATTGTAAAAAATACCAAAATACAAATCCAGTTTCTGTGATTAGATTAAATTAGTAGGAAAGGTACTTTGTTTGCAGTAACTATTACAATATAATATATAGAAATTGTGTGACCAACACATTTGTGTATTTGTGTAGTAGTTAAATATCATTATGGTGGTGTTGTACATTTTAATAAATTCCTTCAAGAACAATGAAAAAGTGTGAAAGATGTTAGAGTTTTACACAAAGCAGAGAAAATACCACGTGGCCAACAATAATTTTTTCATTTTTCTATTCGTTTTTGTGGGTTTTTTTTGTGTGTGTGTGTATGTGCTGGTATTGAAGTTTGCACTTAGGGTCTTGTGCTTTTACTTAGCTTCTCCCTTAAGTCTTGTGAGCTACTACTTAATATATACCACCATTTCTAGGTTTTTGCTATTTATTTGCAATATGAATCTTACAGACATTGCTACATGAGATACCTTTGAATCTGGATCTTCATCTCTCAGCCTCCTATGTAGCTGGGATTCAAGGTGCGAGGCACCAGCACTCTGAGAGATGCATTTATTTTTTCATGTTATGTGGCAAACTACCACAAATTCATTTCTTTTCCCACTGAATACTAACTATTGTAGGATATAATTTTGGGCTGGTAGTTTGGGTGTAGTTTGTCCCTAGCGGCTGCTCAGATTTTAGCAGGGGACCACCAGGCTATAGTCTCTCATGGAATGTGGAGATCTCTTCCAAGCTTAAGGCATGTCTCATAGGGTTTATGTTCTGTGGTTTTGAGACTGAGGTTTCTGCTTTCTGGTCACCTATCATACAGCCACTCTTGTCAGCTCCTAGACACCTCCATACTTTCTTGACAAACATATCCTCCTTACTGTTTGATTCATTCTGTTGGCGCCACTGGCTTCTAGAAAGGCCTTAATTTTCACTCACTCCTTGGAAGAAACTCATACCCAACTCTTGTAACAACTAATTACATTTGTAGAATCTCTAATTTTGTTATCAACCAGAGCATATTGTGGTTAGATCCTGCCTTGACTGGAAGATAAAAGACATCCCAAGGTCCTGAGTTGTTGTGTATCAGCTGATACACATAAAAAGCTATTTATTAGCTGGGCACTGGTGGCTCATCCCTCTAATCCTAGCTACTCTGGAGGATGAGATTTGAGGCTCCTGGTTCAAAGCCAGCCCGGGAAGGAAAGGCTGAGAGACTATTATCTCCAATAAACAACTCAGAAAACTGGAAGTAGCACTGTGGTTCCAGTGGTAGCACACTCATTTGAGCTGAAGAGCTGAAGGACAGTGCCCAGTTCCAGAGTTCAAGCCCCTCGGCCGACAAAAAAATGGAAAAAAAAATTATTTTTCTAAGTGTCCTCAATTTCAGACACTGGTAATGTTGAATTATTGATTGATTTTAGCCAATGAAATATGAAATTCAAGAAAATGAAAGATAGTTCCTTTGGTGGAGTGGAAAACAATTTCAGTTATAGAGAACGAAAGGCAGTTAGGAGTTAAACTGAGGATAGATTCAATAGCAGTGGCAGTGCCTTCAGAGATACAAAGGTAAATATGTTAGACATATTTTACAAAGAGAACATGTGGCTGGAAATGTGGATTAGTTGTAGAGTGCTTGTCTAGCATACATGAAGCCCTGGGTTCAATTCCTCAATACTACATAAACAGAAAGAGCCATAAGTGGTGCTGTGGCTCAAGACATAGGGTGCTAACCTTGTGCAAAAAAGAAGCTGAGTGACAGTGCCCAGGCCCTGAGCTCATGCTCCAGTATTGCCAAAAAATAAAGAGAGAACATGTCAATAATGGATGAGAGAGGGATCTAGGGACCAAATTCATCACTGAATTTTTCCTCTATTTCAAAATCAAGAGATCATTTGAGAGAGAAAGATGGGGTATAAACATGGTCCAGAAAGAACATATGAAGTAATAAAAGATTTTTTGCTGCAACTGTCCTGTAGAAATAAGCCATTAGACATAATTGTGACTGGCAATAGCACGAGTTCATTGTAATAGCACAAGTGCTATCTGGAGATTTTGTATGGGTGCTGGTCCTGAGCCTTGAAAAGAGCCTAGGTGCTATTCCTATATTTTCCTGAAGGATATTACTCTGTTACTTAAGCCACAGCTCCACTTCTGTCTTTTTTGGTGATTAACTGGAGAAAAGAGTATCATGGAATTTTCCTGGCTCACCTAGCTTAACAATTTTATCCCCAAATCTTAGCATTCTGAGGAGCTAGGATTAGTTGTGAGACACTAGCACACAAAGAAGCATTTCTTTTTCAGTGAAAAGAATTAAGTATACAGATTCTTCAGGAACATACACCCTCAGTACTAAGTAAATCACCAAGACCAGTTACATGAATTCACACACACACACACACACACACACACACACACACACAAAAGCACACATACAAGCATACACAAAAACACACATAAGAATCTCAGGGGTCTGTACCACTTTCCCCAAAAGAATAGTATATTCTAACAGGCAAATTGTGGTGTCACAGGTCTGTAAACCCAGATATTGACACATAGAGGTATAGGAGGATGGGGTACTAAGGGTGGCTTGAGTGAAGTTAGCATAAGACCCTATATGAAAAGTAAACTGAGAAAGAAAAAAAAAAGGTTGGGGACATGCAGGCTCAAGTAGTAATGTATCTACCTATTAAGTGTAAGGCTCTAAGTTTAATCCTCAGTTCCATGAAAAAGACAAAAAGTATAGCATCTCAGTCCATTTTGTCATGGTTTAACAAAATTCATAAGGAATAAAAAGTCTATTTCAATCACAATAGTAGCATGGTAGCACATGGGACAAGGCCCCCTAGGTGTATCATATCACAGAGGATCTCGGCCTCATGGCATGTGCTAGAATGACAGGGAGTAGGGGGCATAGGTTGCTTTCAAAAACTGTTAACATTGATAATGTTAGTCCCTTGAGAGTTGATGAGATGGCATTAATCCATTTATGACTAAAACCTCTCTTAATGGTGCCACCTCCTGACACTGCTACATTCAGAAGTTAAGCTTCAGTCTCAGCTTTGATGGTGACAGAGCATCAACAGGCTTCGGACCAAAGCAGTTGAGACAATTGGAAGCCGAGCACATTCATACAACTAGGCACCTTAGACAATTGCTTTGATCCCTTTGATTCTGATATTTGCTGTATTTGGGGCCATTAACAGCTAGGATCCATCGAGTCCATATCTGCTCCATAGGCCAGCTTTATTTATGCTGATTGTGACATAAACTGCTAGTCAATAGGAGAACAAGGATGGAGATGGCACAAAATGAAGGTTTGGCCTTCTTTATGGCACTTAATTAACACTAATAGATTTATATAGGTAAATCATTAGAAAGCTATATGTCATTATACAATACTTACATAGAACCATATAATAACTACTGTATGACCTGGACCTGTTTACACATAATGCAGACACTCCTATGAAAAAAAAAGATGGAAAAAAAACGTAGTTCTGGCCTACAAAATTAATTGTCAAGCTCAGAGTCAAAGCAGACACCCTAAAAACATTACTGGAAGGAATAGGGGAAACCCTAGGTCTCCTTGGCACAGGCTGAAATCTGGAGACCCAGAAACACAACAAATCAAAGAAAGGTTGCACATATGGGATTGCATGAGAATGCAGAGCTTCTGCATGGCATAGGACATAGCTAGCAAAATCAGTAAAAAGCCCATGGATTAGGAGAAGATCTTCACTAGTCATACAACAGACAAAGGGCCCCTATCTAAAATATGCTTGGAACTCAAAAAATTAAATCACCCAACAACAATTCCTCAAAAAAACTTCTTGATAAATAAGTGGGCTAAAGACTTAAAGAGAAACTTCTCTGAAGAGGAAATAATAACGGCCAATAGCTACATGAAGAAATATTCAGCTTCTCTAGCCATAAAGGAAATGCAAATGAAAACACATCCAGATTCCACATTACCCCTGTTAGAATGGCTATAAATAAGAAATCTAATACAACAGATGTTGGAACAGATACTCTACTGCCTTGTTCGTGGGAGTGTAAACTTGTTCAACCACTGGGGAAAGCAGTATGGAGGTTCCTCAAAAGACTCCACACAGAACTCCCCTATGACCCAGCAATCCCACTTTCGGGCATTTACCCAAATGATCACAAACAAGACCATACAAAGGCTACCAGCACAACTATTTTCCTTGCAGCATTATTTCCATAGCTAACATATGGAGTCAATCCAAATGCCCCGCAGTAGATGAATGGATCAAGAAAATGTTATATATATATATATATATATATATATATATATATATATATATATATATATATATATATATATACATATATATATATATATATATATATATATAAATACTATGCCTCCAATTTAATAGGAAAAGGAAAGCATTGGAAAAAATTATATTAAGTGAAGTAAGGCATGCCCAAAGAAACATAGGCCCCATGGTTTCCCTTATGTGCAATTAGTAGTACATGTCTAGGACAAGCAGAAAAGGTCAAAAGCTATGTACATATCGCCAGATAAGATGAAGTTAAGTGAAATAATCCCCAAGATAGGGACACAAATGGCTTTTCCTTTCTTGCTTTTGTTTCTAACGTATTTATAAGGTACCATGTTGTTTTTAGTTGTTTGTATGTTCCTCCCCCACGGTATAACCCCTATTTACACTGTTTGATGTTGGTGCCCTGAATTTTCTATATACACTTCTTTAATATGGGGAGGGTAAAGGAAAACACAAAATGCTTAAATAGAGATACAGTTTGACCCATTGTAAAAATGCGATGTACAAGACACTATCTTGAAAATGAACTTTACAACCTCGGAGGTGGGGGAGTAGTTGTGGAGGTGGGAGGGAAGCGATGGTAGGGGGAAAACAAAGAAGGAGGCAAAAATACTTGATAGGAAATGTACACATTACCTTGCTTATGTAACTGTAACCCCTCTGTACAGTATTTTTACAATAAAAGACATAGAAAAATTAATTTAATGTATGGTTATGGGCCAGTACTAGGATTTGAACTTATGGACCTTCTACTTACTTTCACACTTCCAACTGGAATCTATATCTGTGTTTAATTTTTATTAATCTTTTTGTCAAGGATAAATCTAATACCACTGTCACCTAATATTTGTATAGAATAAGTTTTCGAAATTTTACACTGAGTTAAGTATTTAACATTCATCATTCTACTATCTTCAAGTTTCTAATGTTTCTTGGAAGTTAAAGACAGGCTCTATGCTGCATTTATTAGGAAATCTTTTGCCTGGCCCCAGTCTATAATCCTAGCTTCGAAGGAGGCTTACTTGTGAAGAATGCTTGCTTGATGCAAAAACAGAGGATTCCATGAAACTCCATCTCCAAAATTATATATATATATTTATGCATATATAATTATATACAACATATTTAATATGTAATATATATGTGAGATATATACATATATACATACTTTATATCTTCAGGAGATAGGCACACTGAAACAATTGAAGGCACTGATTTAATTTCACTGCTGTCATTCTACTTTGACATTTTTAATAAAAAATAGATGACCATTATTTCCTTGAATGTCTTGTCCAATATCAGTTTGTGCATATCAGGCAGGCTGTACCTCATGTCACACATGAGTGCAAGAATAATGGGGTTGAGCTCATTGCATAGTGGCTCATCAAGACATTGGAAATATTCCTCAACTTGGATGAGCCAATCTCCATTGTTTGTTCTATATTGTGCCTCTGCTTTCGGTCTGTTATTTACAGTTTCAAGATGATATTTCGTTCTTTTGGAGAGAAGTGAATGGATTTATGTGACCTCCAAGACAATTACCTTTATCTGGCTAAAATTCATGTATTCAAATGGAAAATTTGCCATCTCCATAGAATACTAATGAGGACTCCCAAGCACTAGATGTCTACTTTGCAGCCATTGTAATTTTCATGCAGGAATATTTTATAGGGACAAAATTAAGGTACTAAATATATCCTTCAGCACCTACCCTTGGGAAATCCTCATGCTCATGCCAAAGTCATTGACCTTCACATAGGCTTTGTCATCCAACATGATGTTACTTGGTTTAATGTTTCAGTGTACATTTCTAAATTAGTTAAAGCAAAGCACAGTTCTTACAATCTGAACAAATTCCTGAATTCATTCTTGAATAGGTGGTATGATTTTCACATTTATCTCAGGAGGTTTCTGGATGGCCAGTTCCACTGCCAGGTATTGGTGCTCATCCTTTTCCCTCACCTGGTATGACCTGATCATGTGTGGGTGATGGAAAATCTTAATAATGTCCATCTCATTTTTAAAATTTTTGTGGGTCGTGGGTCCTGAAAGCTGGGCCTGGGCACTGTCGCTGAGCTCTTCATCTTAAAGCTAGTATTCTACCACTTGAGCCACAGCACCTCTTCTGGCTTTTTTTGTGTATGTGGTGCTGTGGAATCGAACCGAGTGCCTCAAACATGTGAAGTAAACATCTACCACTGAGCCACCTTCCTGGCCTGTCCATCTCATTTTTGATCTGACAATTGTTTTACTCCCTTTCAGGATTATTTTCGCTCCCACCTTAGTGTCTGAGGTGGTGCTAGGCCAACTTTACAAATCCATAGCTACCATAGTCAGTGATCTTCTCCTTCACACTGTATTGTTCAGGGAAAATCTCCTGCCATAGCCAATGATCTTCATACTGTCTTGTTCAGTGAAACTCTCCTTCTCTGAAGAGCTTGAGGATAATTCACTCTGTTCTCCCATCTTTCTGCTAGCATGGCAAGGAGTAAATCTATGTAGACATAGCTAAGAAAATAAAAACCCCAGAGCAATAAGCAAAAGAAAATACCCAAACCCAAACAAAGCATAATCCCCCCCTCCAAAAAATGCATCCACACACTCAAAATTGTCAACGTAGCACTAAGTCCAGCAGGTCACCAGGAAATCCCAGCACTGTAATAGACTGCAGAGACCACTCACAATAGTTTCAATGGACCAATCACAGCTTGGCATGAACCCATTGGCTCTTTTGGTCTTCTGCCGGGAGGACTATTGCCAAGGTTTCCAAAGGGATGCGAGCCACACAGATAATGCCACTGCTGCTGCCATGGCAGTGTTGCAGGAACTGCAAGGGCATCAGCCAATGCCTTCTGTCCTTGGTGGCTGCCAGGTCCTAGTGTTTGCTCCCAAAGGTTTTGTCCTTGAGTACTATCCATGTCCACATGTCTGCTCCTGTTAGAACCCTGGCCATGTGTAGGTGCCAAACATACACAAAACATTGGCTTCCATTCATCATATGTGCGGTTCTTGGAACTTGATCCAACAATTTAAAAAGAAAATGAATTCTTATGTATTTCTAGGTGCAGTGGCCACATGACAAAGAGTCCACTTGGAAACATTCACTAAAGTGGATCCAGATTGTTTTCACTTCACAGTAAAGAGAAAATTCAAAGAAGTAGACCTGGGTGCCAGTGGCTCACGTCTGTAATCCTAGCTACTCAGGAGACTGAGATCTGAGGATAGAGGTTCAAAGCCAGCCCAGGCAGGAAAGTCTATGAGACTCTTATCTTCAATAAACCACCAGAAAACCACAAGTGGCACTGTGGCTCAAGAGGTAGAACACTTTCCTTGAGCTGAAGCCTAGAGTTCAAGCACCATGACCAACAACAAAAAGGTTCTAATATCAGTATGCACTTTCGTGTTTTCTTAATGGAATTAAAGACGAGCCCAATCGCTCTTGTGTAGAACTAAAACAATATCACACTCAACAATATCACGTTGTTGAAAGAAGTCAGGTAGTATCAGGCTACTGTGAAGTTACTATTGCCAGGATGAATCCCGGGTAGAAATACATTTTTTCCTTTTCAGTATTTACTAATAAAACACATCTGTGTATTAATAGCAATACATTACTGCTTTAACATAAATTGTGTTCTCTATTCAACTCAGAGAATTTTGACAACTATTTAATTATGCAATGCTGAGTCCCCTTATAAAGTCAATAAGTTGGCATTTTTGTCTTTTATATTAAAATGCAAAGAAAATAAGACCAAATAGTTTTATAGTTAGGTGGGTCATAGAAGGGGCTGTTTTCTCACTTAGAAATTAAATCCAGTGGGATAATTCATGACATCCATAATCTGAAAATCTGCTCTAACTTTTGTCTTTTACAGACCTCATCAATTTAGTCAAGATATTCAAGGTCTTTTCCTTTAAATCTTGAATTACTGATGTCAAAATAATAGTGGGTGGTATCACTTCAGAAACATCTGATACTGTAGCAAAATGCCCTACACCATATATCTCCATGAAGCAGGTTATTAACATCTATAGGAGTGAGAGAAAAGAGAGCATCATCATTTCCCAATATAGTTTCTTATCAGATAGTTTACTCAGAATCCTTGAAATCCATAAGGCAGTGTGTTGATATGTTCGAAGTGAAGAACAAAGGCTGGAGTAGGGGATTTATGTGGAACAACCCCTGCCTAGATATTTGGAGGTTCTCAGCTTGAACTCTCCTACTGCCAAATCCATCAGTCTTCCTTTAGAGAAAGAGGTATAGCTGTGTATTTCAATTCCACTGTGATTCTATAACAAAATTCCTTAAGACCAGGCCCCAATAGCTTAGAGCAAGTTATTTGTCCTCAACAGAAATTCTAAAGGACAAGATCTAGAACCCAGAAATTTCAATGTACCGAGAGGTCAGCTTCATCAGCGCTTTAATGTGCTCCCATGTTGCTGTGTCCTCACATGGTGGAAAGGCTAAGAACGTATTTAAAAGAAAACAATACCGCTGACAGACTTCTTCCCACCATTCAGATGAAGTTTAATTTGCTTAATGGCTCTGTATTTTCTTCTGTCATGTACCTACTTCTCTTGTTTTATGTTGTTGTTTTATTTGGCTTACTGGCCTTGAACACCTGAACCACTTTAAGTAAAGCTGTTTTGATTCCATGTATGTACCACCAAAATCATCTGCTGCTACTTCATTTTTTGGAAGTAAGCCACTTGCTTGCCCAAACCCTGTGCTTTATTGTCATTCCGGTATAAATTTTAAAGTTTTTGGTCTGTTTTGAATTTTGCAAGCGATTTAACAAGGACCCGTCACAAATAATTAGCAAATACTCTACCATTGCTTAGATTGCTTTATATTTTATTATTCATTTATTATTTATTTTATTATTTTAAATAAGTCTTTATTGTTAAAATACTGTACTGAGGATTTACAGTTACATGAGCAAGGTAAGAAGTACATTTCTCATAATTCATTGTTGCCTCCTCCTTGGTTTTTCCCATACCATCCCTTCCCTCCCATCTCCACTACTACACTCCCTCCCCCTAAATTGTAAAGTTTGTTTGAGATGGACAAGATTATTTAATTCCTCATTGGTTGACCTCATGTTTAACCCACTTACTGAAAAACTGTAAACATGTAAACCTATAAACATGTTTAAATTTTTATGTAGACTCCCTTGCAATTTGCTCACAAATTATAGTGTTTGCCTTCCATTGCAATCTTCTCCTTCTCCTTCTCCTTCTTCTTTTTCAGTTAAAACATCAAATGTGTTGTCGCATGCTAACATTGATAACAAATTCCTCTATTGATTGCATCAGAAATACCTCAGCTATTTTTTAAAGACTATCATAGAGAGTGGTGGGAAGATGGCAGAGAAGCTGGAGGCTAAACAAGCTCTCTCATAGAAAGCAGTTTTGGTGTTCCATTGAACAGAACTAGGCCATTGAATCACACCAAGTGTACCATCACTGTACAGAGAGTTTGGCCAGAGAGGGAAAATCCAGGCAAGGAAACAGATCTGAACACTTGCCAGCAGCTGCGATGTCTGGAGGAATATAAATACCAAATTTCAAACTCTACTACAAGGCCATAGCAAACAAAAGAGCTTGGTTTTGGCACAAGAACAGATTTCAGGACCAATGGAATAGAAATGAAAACTCAGAAATGAAACTAAGACCTATATCCATCTAATCTTTAATAAGAAAGCAAAAAAAAAAAAATAGAAAGGAAGAAAGACAGCCTCTTCAGTAAATGGTGCTGGCAAATCTGGTTAATCACGTGTAGAAAATTAGAGCTAGATACTTATATATCACCCTGCACCAGAATCAACTCCAAATGGACCAAAGACCTCGGGGCCAAAGCAGACACTCTGAAAACATTACATGAAGGAATAAGAGTAACCCTAGGTCTCCATGGCACAGGCTGAAATTTTCTTTTTTGGGGGAGGGGGGTCCGTTCGTGGGGACTGAACTCTGGGCCTGGGCGCTGTCCCTCAGCTCTTCAGCTCAAGGCTAGTGCTCTACCACTTGAGCCACAGCACCACTTCCGGCTTTTTTCTTTTTGCTTATGTGGTGCTGAGGAATTGAACCCAGGGCCTCAGGCATGCAAGGCAGGTGCTCTACCACTGAGCCACCTTCCCAGCCCCTGAAATTTTCTTAACAGAGACCCAGAAACACAAGAAATCAAAGAAAAGTTAGACAAATGGGATTGCATGAAATTGCAGAGCTTCTGCATGGCAAAGGACATAGCTAGCAAGATCAATAGAAAACCCACGGATTGGGAGAAGATCTTCACTACCCATACAACAGACAAGGGTCTCATATCTAAAATATAACTGGAACTTAAAAAATATATCCCCAACAACAAATCCTAAAAGAAACAACTTCTTGATAAATAAGTGGGCTAAAGACTTAAAGAGAAAATTCTCTGAGGAGGAGAGAAAGATGGCCAATAGACACATGAAGAAATGCTCAACCTCCCTAGCCATAAAAGAAATGTAAATCAAAACAACATTGAGATACCACCTCACCACAGTTAGAATGGCTATAAACAAGAATTCTAACAGATGCTGGAGTGGATGTGGACAGAAGGGAACATTACTGCATTTTTGGTGGGAATGTAAACTTATTCAACTACTTTAGGAAGCAGTATGGAGGTTCCTCAAAAGATTCCACATAGAGCTCCCATATGACACAGTAATCCCACTTTTGGGCATTTACCCAAATGAACACAAACAGGACCATTGCCACGCCTACTCCGGTGGAGTCTGCTTAGCATGGGAAACCTGTTTTCAGACCTGAGAATGGGGCTTCACAGAAGTGTGTCTCTGAGAATGGGACTTCACCAAAGTCTACTTCAGAGAATGAGGCTTCAAAGAGACCTATCTCTGAGAATGGGACTTCACCGAAATCTACCTCAGAGAATGGGGCTTCAAAGAGGCCTACCTCCTGGAAAGGCTGGCAAGCCCTGGGAAAGATGTGTTGCTGTTTTTCTTTTCTTCACTGTATAGGAGTGCCTATTAATCTTTTACTGTTCCTGCTGCTTATTGTACTTACTCATGATCAATGTTCCCTTATTCAAGGCTCTTTCTTGAAAGTGTTGACGACTCCAATATCCAATGAGTGTCCTGAGAATATGGCTAACTTACCAGAGTTAAGTGCTACCCTGAAAGCCCCTCTTATGGAGGCTAGTAGACAAGTCATAAGTAAATATAAAAGTATTGGGGGTTTCATGATGTCACTTCAGCAGAAGGAATTGTTTGTAAAAGATTTACAAGAAGCTGTAGACACGGCTAGAGCAAAAAGAGTGTATGGCTATTGGAGACTTCCCTTTAATCCTGAAGCATATACCATAGACTCATATAGATATCCTGTAGATAAGAAAGATGTAGAGGAATATTTAGAACAAAAGCTAAATAAGGTTCCTAAAAGGTTGGTAGATCAAAGGTGGCAATGGCTTATCAGAGAAATATAGTGGGATCCTCCATTATCTAGAGGACCCAGAGACTTCCCCCAGATCATAGCCTTTTACAGGTGTGTATGATAAGAATGGCAATCATTGGGAAAACTACTTAGGAGAAACAACTTCCTATTACTCTCTTTCATTTACTGAGAGACTTGCTAGATCTAGGCCTCCTTGGTGCTTACTATCAAAGAAGGAACAAGAAAGATCTTATGAGACAGTTAAGGCCTCTATGGAGAAGAGTAAATGATTATGTAAAAGGGTTACAGAAAAGACACTATGAGCTTAAATTTGACATATGGTCAGATTTAACTAAGTATACTGAATATCATGATTTTTGGCCACAAATTGGGAACCCTCTAAGCACAATTGCTTAGAAAATATTTAAAACATATGAAGTACAAAAGTAACTGTGAAGTACTAGAGTTCATGCCTTTCTGTTCAGCACCTTGCCCATATGCTCTGGTTAACGGTTAATTGGAGATAAACATCAAAACCCATTTATTTCTTAAAAATACAGGTAAAGCCGAAAACAAGTGCCTATCGTAATAGCTCCTCATCCAAAAGACAAGATCAGGCGACCAGCTGGTGACCACCCAAGAACGAAGCCTTGCAGCAAGATTGTGTAACATTTTGCCCTTTTTCATGGAGACTTTTACTATAAAAGCTTGTCATCATCTGCAATAAATCGCACTCAGCATCCACTCCTCTTGTGTGTGAGTTGTCTATTTGCCATCTCCCTACCTATTCCAGTTCCTCCCCTAGGTGTCCTCCGTCATCCCGACAGAGCCAGTCGGCGGCAGACCATAAGAAAGCTACCAACATGACTATGTTTATTGCAGCATTGTTTACCATAGCTAAGATATGGAACCAACCCAGATGCCCCTCAGTAGATGAATGGATAAAGAAAATGTGGTATATATACACAATGGAATTCTATGCCTCCATCAGAAAGAATGGCATTGCCCCATTTGTTAAGAAATGGAAAGGCGTGGAAAAATTATATTAAGTGAAGTTAGCCAGGCCCAAAGAAACATAGGTCCCATGGTTTCCCTTATTTGCAATAACTATTATATGTCTGAGTCAAGCTGAAAAGGTCAGATAAGTTGATGTTAGGGCAATGAACCCCAAGATAAGTATTCAAAAGTTTTTTTTTGTTTTGATTTTCCTTTCATGCAATTGTTTCTAACATATTTATAAGATGATTTCTTTGTTGCTTTGTATGTCCCTCCCCCATGGTATAACCCCTGCTTTCACTGTATTTGATGTTGGTATAATTTATGGAGGGGAAGGGATAAAACAAATCGTGTAACTAGGGACACAGGTGGACCCATTGCATCAATGAGATTTACAAGTCGTTATGTTGAAAAACGAACTTTACAACTTTAGTGGGGAGTGGGGGGAAGATCGGGTGGAGGAGGGGGAGTTTAAGAAGGGTTGGGAAGGGGTAAAATAAAGGAAGCAACAATGCTTGTTAAGAAATAGACTCGTTATCTTTCCCATGTAATTGTAACTCCTCTCTATGGTTTTCTCACAATAAAAAAGAATATCGTAGATGCTTGATAGATCTGCCACATAATCTACAGCCATGTTCCTTGTTTCAGAGTTTTCAGTAATATTAAAAATATTAAATGCTTCTGTGTCAGCATTTGTTGAAAATATATGGGATTTCTTCGGTACTCAGTGTGATAAATTGCATTAGATTTTCTAAATTGTAACTGTGTAAGTGGGGATGCAGCTTGGTGTTAGAATAACTTGATTACCCTGTGTGAAGCCTATGTTAAATCTTCAGGAAAATACACACTGGAAATATAGAAAAACAATAAATATAAACTGTTCTTCATTTCTGAGAGATATTCTCTTTTATTTAGGATTTCTTCCTTTTTCTTCATAGGTAAAATTACTATAAATACATTCTCATTTTGTCATGGGGGTTATGAAGTTAATTAGGAAGTGTTTCTTTCTTTTAAAAAATTTCTGGAGCCGTCAAACAAGTGATACATTAGTTTAGATGGCATATACCGAATATTCCAGTTGAGCATGTCCTATCCCCACCAAAAAAAAGAAAGAAAGAAAGAAAAAAAGGAAGAAAGGAATAAGAAAGAGAGAGAGAAAGACTCCCAACACACCAAACTAAAAAACACCATGTAAATAAAAAGATCGGGGCATTACTTAAGTAGTAAAGGAGTTATATACAATGGGCAATTTTCCAGGTCTGACACCTAACAATAGGGAAAAAAAGGAAGTATTTTCTTTGACAAAATTGCCCATGAAATATTTGGTTAGAGTTGTTTTTACCCTTTTACTTCTTTGCTGTCTTTTATTTCATAGATACACTTTTTCTATAACCTACATAACAACTTTCAATCCTCCCAACTTAGCTCCTAAGAGTTGAGATTACAAGCACGTTTTCACACCTGTCCTTGTTGGCCCTTTTTACAATAAATTGTGTTTGCATAAGATTAGTACACAGCAAAGTTAAATGTTGTAAACAGATTGTATGTCGTCTCATTCCCCTACTATTAATAGAATGTACCAGTACAGTATGTTTGTAAAATTAACAAAAATCTATTGCTATTAATTAAATTGCAACCTTTATTTCACTTTTCCAATTGTTGTACTACTTTCCTTTCCTTTTTTCGTATCTACTACTGTTGTTTTTACCTCTGCCTTTCTCCTTTTTTCATGTTATCTTCTCAGCTGGTCTATCAATGAGTAAAATTAAAAGTAGGTTAAAAATCACCATTTGCCAGGCACCGGTATCTCATGAAAAAAACACCATTTAAAAAATAACTGAAGAGCTGGAATGTGGCTTAGTGATAGCATGCTTGCCTAGCATGCATGAAGGCCTGAGTTGGATTCCTCAGTGCCACTTAAACAGAAAAAGCTGGGAGTAGTGCTGTGGCTTAAGTGGTAGTTTGCTCGCTTACCTTGAGCAAAAGACCCTCAAGGACAGTGTCCAAGACGAGCTTAAAGCCCAGTAGTGGCAAAACAAACAAAAAATATCTTCCCCCATTGTTTTGTATGTAGTGTTCCAACTCCATGGTGTACATTATCCTTACAGCAAAATCAATACAACAAACCACAATTTACAGTGCTCAGCAGCCCCATGTGGTCAGTAGCCATCATATTGTACACCAGATGTATAAAGTTAAGGAAGAAATATAAAGCATGAAATCATTAGGACAACCTATAGTATAGGTTCTAGACTATCCTTTGACTGGATGTGTGGCTTAAAGAATCAGAAAAATATTAGATTTTGAACTTTCTACCTGTAAAGTCGGGGCAATCATACCTATCCATCACTAGGATTGAAATCTTGAAAGGAGTGTTCCAAAATTATAAGCCTTGCTAACCTTGGCTCCCACTGAACAGGAATATAGAGTTCACCATCAATAATACCTGGACTCAAAGAGAGAATTCACAAATGGGATTGTGACAAAGTAAGAAGTTTCTGCATGGCAAAGGACATCATTAAAGCTAAAGAGAGCCTATGGAAGGAGAGATCTTTGCCAGCTCTACATCAGAATATACAAATAGCACAATAAATTATACTAGCAAAGAATTAACAAACCAATTAACAAATGGGAAAACAAGCTATGTAGAGATTTCTCAGAAGGAATAAAATTGGCCAGTAATCACATAAAAATGGTCAACATCTCTGGACATAAAGGAAATATGAACCAAAACACTTGTGATGGGCTGGGAAGGTGGCTCACTGGTAGAGTGCTTGCCTTGGAAGCATGAGGATCTGGGTTTGATTCCTCAGCACCACATAAGCAGAAAAAGCTGGAAGTGGTGCTGTGACTCAAGTGACAGAGCTCTATTCTTGAGTTGAAGAGCTGTAGGCCCAGGTCCTATGACTGAACAAAAACAACAACAACAACAAATAACACAACAAATTGACTTACTGTTCTTTTACCATCTCACTTTAGATAGATCATTAAACATTATTTGTGGGAATGTAAACTTCTTCAACTACACTGAAAAGAAATCCACAAAACAACTAGGACTACCCTCTGATCCAGTACTACCATTCTTGGGCATTTATCCATTTTCAAGTTATTGATACAGCACAAATGCCTTCAATAGATGAATGGATCAAGAAAGTATGGTGTATATACACAGAGTAATTTTACTCAACCATTAGAATATTGTATCACTTATAAAGAAAAAGATAGACCTGGAAAAAATTTTGTGAAGTCAGGATGCATGGTTTTTCTCATATGTGGAAGCTAGATCTATGCACACATATAGAGTGTTGTATGCACATATACATAAATATATTTCACAAAGTACGGTATATGTTGGCAAGAATTTAAATGATGTAATCCTTTAGAAAATCTAACAGTACAATAAAATGTATATGAGGAAACTTGCACTTGAAAGGCAGCAGGAGGTGAATGAAGTCAAAATTTTCAACTCATATCCAATGAAGCTAGCAAAATTGACGGGAAGGACTTGAGTTTCAGAGACTGGGGAGATGAAGAAAAAAGTGTCACTAATTAGGACTCATTGTACTTACAATTAAAAATGTAATTAAAAATAATTATGCCTGAGCCTACCACCTATGATTTCCATATTCACACTTCTTAGTAGCCATCCCCCTTTCAAACCACCATGAACCATCTCATCTTACTTAGGAATGTTACCACTTTGCTGTGTCTATGAACCAAGGAATTGTAGGCAGATCAATTTAATGCTGTCCACATATGCCAAGCCATCAATATAAGGCCAGAAACCATGAAACTCTTACAAAAAGTGGCAGGGGAAACACCATGGCTCCTAGAACAAAGTTCAAAACATTCTAATGAAAGATCCAAAATCACAAGAAATCTAAGAAAGTGTGGATAAACGGGATTGTAAGAAACGTATAAGTTTCTGCCTGGCAAAGAAAATAACAAGCTAAATACAAAACCTACAGAATGGAAGAATTTATGAGCTATTCATCAGACAAGGGCCAAATAGGAAAAATATACAAAGAGCACAAAAATTACCCCCAATAAATGCTCAAATAACATCCCAATTGATATATGAGGTAATGACCTAAAGACAGACTTCTCAGAATAAGTAAGAATGGCCCATGGACACATGAAGAAATGTACAACATCTCTGAACATAAAGGAAATGTAAACCAAAACAACTCTGTAATTCCACCTCACTGCAGTAAGGAAGGCCAATAAAAAACATTTAAAAGTGATTAGTAACAAATGCTGTCTTGGATGTGGCCAAAAGGGAGCTCTATCACTGTTGGTGAGAATGTAAATTGTTCAATCAGTCTGGAGACTGAGATGTGAGTATTATGGTTTGAGTCAACTTGTGCAGAAAAAGTCCATGTATTTTTTATCAACAATTGGCCACCAAAAAGACGCAAGTAGAGCTGTGGTGCAAATGAGTAAAGTTGTAGCTTTCATTACAAAATCTCAGGGACATTATCCACATCCTGTGTTCAAGCTGCAGTACTGGCAGTTTGTGTGTGTGTGTGTGTGTGTGTGTGTGTGTGTGTGTGTGTGTGTGTGTATGTGTGTGTGTGTGTGCTAGTGATTTCCTGACTGAATCAAATGTTTTGGTGTATTTAAAGTATTAAGAAAAAAAGGTTTCAATGTCCTATGATTTTTTTTTGTGCCCCTGTGTTTGTATGTATGTGTCTATCTGAGGTTGGTGCGGGTGCTGTTGTGCACATGTGTATGTGCATTTAACTTTGGTCTTGCTTGTTCTCCACCTGTATTAACAAAATTGTCAGGCTTGAAAGATGGACACTACTATTAATGTTATGACAATTTTCTAAGCTTTGTTTTTAACAAATGATGATTTGAATTGTTTACTGAAGGACAGAGAGGGAGGATAAAGAGAGGCGGAGAAAGAGGGGAGTTCTAAATCTAAGACTGCAGCAGCCATATTCCAGAACAAGGCTGCAGAACTACATATAAACTAGATCGTGTTGTGCCTTCAGTACTCTAGCAGTAAGAAAGCACCCATTTTTCCATAGGTGTGGATTGTAGGAAAAAAGACAATTCAACAAAAACAAAGTCAAATAGTCTGAGACACTTACAAACTTCCTCTTGGGCTGCTGCTGCTTTACAGGCCCAATATTTGATCAAGTGAAGCTTGGAAAGTCAATAAAAGGCCTGTGTAACTCTTTAGTCCTAGTACCTGATACTGTGACTTAGTGGGAAAGCTAGGGGTTAGATTTCCAGCTTTGGAAGACTTCTTCTTTAGTGAACAATGAGCACAGACTTGGTTCAGGTCTGTGAACCTGAATGTAGAAGTTTGAATCTCCATAGTGTGAACTGGAAATTTGGCCTCCTAAGGAGATAGGTTTTGGGGATGTAGGGTAGCTGTGGGAAAGTCTCTTTTTAATAGTCTCTCCTATATGCACATTTGTTTAGATGCAGGTTTATATAACTAACTAGTAGCAGTGGTCACCTGAGGGTAGAGCAAACGAGCAACAGTAGAGGGACAGAGATCAAACTCATGTCATCTGTCATTTTATGCTGCTTGAATTCACATATCCTGCATGTATTTTAGTATTCAAGAATAAAAATTAACATTGAATATAGATTTTTAATTGCCTCTTTGCTTCTGACAAAACTTAAAAGTAAAAATGAATTTAAATGGAAAGGCAGGATGGTAAGAGCAGGGGAAAGGAATGGAGCAATGATTGTGGGCAGCTCCTGAAGTCCAGTCTGGAGTCTTTGGGGAATAAAAGGAAATTGTGTAACAAGACAGGCCTGCCTGCTTTTTCTCAGCAAGAAGGCAGCCCTGTCTGCTTTCCTTAGCAACAGAATAGCCCTGCCAGTCTTTCCTCATTTATGCCAGAGCCAAAGGGCTTAGTAGACCAAGACTAAGGGAGGAAGTTAGAGCTGTCTTTGTAAGATGAAAAAGAACAAGCCCTGGATGTGTCTGAAAACCTAGAAAGTCTTTGGAGCATTAAACTTTTAGGCCTTTAGAGAACAGTCTTCCATAGAAACTACACATTCAGGAGTTCCGGGAATATGGCAGAGGAGAGGCTGGAGGCTAAACAAGCTCTCGCATAGAAAGCAGTTTAAGTGTTCCAGTGAACAGTCCTAAGCCAGAGAATCACACCAAGCATGCCAACACAGTACAGCTAGCTAGGCCAGAGAGGGGAAATCCAGGCAAGGAGAATGATCTGAGCACTTGCCAGCAGCCACCGCTGCAGCAGCATCGGTGGCGGCAGCGGCCATAACCGCCATACCTGCAATACAGAGAGTACGGGACGAAGGAGCCAGACGCCGTGGGCAAACAGATTATACTCAACACCAGCAAGAACCAACAAGGAGCAGACACTTTCATTCTGCAGTTCACAGACCAGAGACGACTCAGGAAAAAAGATTCGATGTGAGTAGAAGCCTGACGTCCTCACTCCTTCTCAGGAAGTAGAGGAGGGAAGGCCAACCGCCCCCCCCCGCCCAACTACTATCTCCATCTTTGATACTGACAGAGGCCCAGCTGAGCTGCTAGCTCCAACTCAGGCCTTGAAAGAAAACTAGAGACATTTATCAGGAAACCAGAACCTAACTTGACCTTCCAGATTCAGCTAAACCCAGGGAAAAGTCACCCAGCTCAGGCTACCAGCCCCAATTTTTAAGCATTACATTTTTTTTTTTAATTTTTGCTTTTCTATTTTTTCTTGTCTCTTTTTCTCTTTCTCTTCTTTTTTTCTCTCTGCTTTCATCCTATCCAACCTATTTATCGCTTTGAGATTAGGAATTATTTAAGTTAACTCTCCCTGTGCCTTTTCACATCTCTCTATTCCTATTTTTACCCACATGTCTCCTTAAACCTAATAATTTCTGGTTTGCCAAATTCTTCTTTGTGGTTCGTAGCCCATTAATATATAGTTGAATGATGTTGAATAGATATTTCTGTTGAACTAGATTGTATGTGCAGATTTCTGACTATGCAACTACAGACTTTGGTTGATGCTTGCCTTAAGATAGTGTTCTAGCACAAAACTGGTGTTACTTTCATCCCAAATGGGCAGAGTACGCCGTAAAAACACAAGGAAAATGGCAAGTCCGTGTATCTCAACTCCCACTCATGATAATCAGGGGACAGAACAGATAACGAATAATCCTGGGGAGAGTTCCCAAATAGCTGTACAAACACTGCAGGCAAACAAAAAAGATTGAAAACATACAAAGGACCATGTATGAGCGTGATAGACAGAGAGAAGAGGCAAACCAAAGGTCAATACAGGAAAAGATTGAAAACATACAAAGGAATCTGTATGACCGTGATAGGGAGAGAGAGGAGGCAAACCAAAGGTTGATAAAGGAATATCATGAGAGTGAAGAAGCTACTCAAAAACTGATAAAGGAAATGCATGAGGAGATTAAGAACACTCAAAGCAAAAGGCAGGAATGGAGTGAGCAGGATGAGAACACTCAAAGAGATCTTCAGGAATGGTGTGAACGTGAGGAAGCTAAGCAAAGAATAATACAGGAATTGAGAGAGCAGGATGAGAATACACAAAGAACACTAAAGGCATTCATGTAATCCGTTAACAAAGAGCTGAAGGAAGTCAGGGAAACCACAAAGGGAATGCTGAGTGGAAACCAACAGAGGAAATGTGAGTCCAAGGAAACCATAAGCAATCAAATAACTGATTTGAGAATAAACACTGCACACTAAATTAAGGAAGTAAAGAAGCTCATACAAGATCTAAAACAAAGCTTCAACAAAGAATTTGAATCCATCAAAGTTGACCAATTAGAAGGAAAAGAAATAAAAAAACAAAGTAGAAAGCCTTAACAGCAGGTTAGACCATGCAGAAGTTCGAATCTCAGGGATTGAAGACAGCCTAGATATTATAAAGAAAGAACACACCACCATCCAAGACAAGTCCAAGAAATATGATAGATCTTTCCAACACTTGGAAGACACCATCAGAAGGCCTAATCTGAGAATAATGGGTGTAGAAGGGCATCTAGAGACAGAAGTTAATGGTCTAGGAAATTTGTTTAACAGGATCCTAGCAAAGAAATTCCCAAACATGCAAAAAGATAGGCCTATTCAGATACAAGAAGCTTTTAGAACTCCAAATAAAACAGACCAGAAACAGACATCCAACAGACACATTATAATCCACAAAGGATCAATTCAGACCAAGGAAAAGATCCTTAAAGGTTTCAAGAAAAAAAACATTAATCACCTATAAAGTGCACGTTAAAAGTACACGTTGTCATGTCGAAAACGAACTTTACAAATTTGGGGGGGGAGGATTGGTTAAGGGGGTCAAGGGGAGGCTGGGCAAGGAAAGGAAGGGGAAACAAAGGAGGAGGCTACAATGCTTGATAAGAAATGTACACATTTTCTTGCCCATGTAACTGTAACCCTTGTGTACAGTATTTTCACAATAAAAAATAAATAAATAAAATAAAATAAAATAAAGGGAAACCAATTAGAATCACCTCAGTTTTCTCAGCAGAGACAATCAAAGCTAGAAGTGCCTGGAATGATGTATGCAATGCACTAAATTCAAACAACTATCAACCAAGAATACTGTACCCAGCTTAACTCTCCTTCATAACTGAAGGCCAAATAAAAACTTACCATAGCAAAGAAAAATTGAAACAATATATCTCCACCAAACCAGCCCTACAAAAGATACTTAAAGATGTCCTACACATAGAAAAGCAACAAGACCACAAGAAAGGGCAGGAAACCTCACCGAAACTGAGAATCCAAGAACCATAGGAAGGACTCAGTAGCTGCAGCCCCCAAGAAGGTGGATTAAATGGCAGGAACTCCCAAATACCTCTCAGTCCCATCTCTCAACATTAACGGACTTAACTCTCCAATTAATTGACTTAGACTGTCCACTTGGATTAAAAAGCAAGATCATTCTATCTGCTGCCTTCAGGAGTCACACCTTGCCCCCAAAAAAACAAACATTTTCAATGTGAAAGCCTGGAACAAAATCTACCAAGCAAACGCCCCCCATAAACAGGCAGGAGTTGCAATCCTAATATCAGATAAAATAGACTTCACATTAAAATTCGTGAGAAGAGATAAAGAAGGTCACTACATACTAATTAAGGGGTCTCGCCTTCAGGAGGATATTACAATACTAAACATCCATTCGCTAAACAATGGAGCACCCAAATATATCCAGGAAACACTACTTTCCCTCAAATCCAACAAAGATCCAAATACATTAATTGTTCAGGATTTTAACACACCACTATCCAACTAGATAGATCAACTCACAAAAACTCAACAGAGAAAATGCAGATCTAAACAACTACATAGATCAACTAGATTTAACAGACAACTACCGAGTATTTCACCTAGAAACATCAGAATACATGTTTATCTCAGCAGCACATGGAACATTTTCCAAAATAGACCACATTTTATGCCAGAACACAAACTTGTCTAAATTCAGAAACATTAAAGTTATACCTTGCAATCTCTCAGACCACAAGGGAATAAAATTAGAACTCAACACCAAAAGCCACCAAAGAAAGTCCGGTAACACATGGAGGCTGAACAACACAATGCTGAATCACGAGTGAGTCATGGAGGAGATTAGAAAGGAAATTCAAATGTTCATGATATTCAACAAAAAATGAGCACACAAATTACAAGCTCCTCTGGGACACAGCAAAGGCAGTACTCAGGGGCAAATTTATAGCTCTGAGTTCCTACATCAACAAATTGGAGAGGTCTGAAACCAACAATTTAATGAGGCATCTGAACCTCCTTGAAAAAGAGCAGCAAGATAAATCCCAATCCATTAGACATACAGAAATTATTAAAATTAAATCAGAATTAAATGAATTAGAATTCAAAAATACTATAAAAAGAATAAACAAAACAAAAAGTTGGTTCTTCGAAAAAATTAACAAAATTGACAGACCCTTAGGAAATCTTATATGAAAAAGAAGAGAACACACCCAAATAAATAAACTCAGAGATGAGAATGGAAACATTATCACAGAAAAAACCAAGATTCAGAACATTATAAAGGAATACTTCTTAAAACGCTATGATAATAATTTTGAGAACGTGGCAGAAGTGGAACTTTTCCTAGCAAATATTGACAGGCCAAAACTAAACCAAGCTGAGTTAAATCATCTTAACAGGCCCATATCAAGCATTGAAATAGAAACAGCAATAAGAGACTTCCCATCTAAGAAAAGTCCAGGAACAGATGGTTTAGAACCATTTCTTAGATGAACATTGATGAAAAACTTCTCAACACAATTTTGACCAATCGACTTAAACTATTCATCCAAAAAATCATACACCACGATCAAACCGGATGCATTTCAGGGATGCAAAGTTGGTTCAATATACGCTAATCAATTAATATAATTCATCACATCAACTGGAGCAAGAATAAGAATCATATGGTTATCTCAATAGATGCAAAAAAAGCATTTGACAAGATCCAACACCCTTTTATGATTAAGTATTTGAAAAAATTAGGAATCCATGGAACATTCCTCAATACAATAAAGGCTGTATATGACAAACACAGAGCCAACATTATGCTTAATGGTGAAAAACTAAAGCCATTTTCTCTTAAATCAGGTACAAGACAAGGATGTCCACTCTCTCCATTTCTCTTCAATCTAGTATTAGAATGCTTAGCAACAGCAAGAAGACAAGATGCAAACATAAAGGGGATCCAAATAGGGACAGAAGAATTAAAACTCTCCCTCTTTGCAGATGACATGATCTTGTATTTAAAGAATCCCATAGACTCCACTCCCAAATTACTCAAGCTGATTCAAAACTTTGGCAAAATAACAGGGTATAAAATTAATTCTCAAAAATCAATGGCTTTTCTGTATGCCAACAATGAGAAAAGTGTGGCTGAAATTATGAAAGAAGCTCCATTTGTAATAACGCTAAAAAAAATAAAATACCTAGGAATTAACCAAAGAAGTGAAGGATCTCCATGATTAAAACTTTAAAAACTTGAAAAAAGAAATCAAAAGAGAACTAAGAAAGTGGCAAAAACTCCCATGCTCCTGGATTGGAAAGATTAACATCGTGACAATGGCAATACTTCCCAAGGCTAGCTACAAATTCAATGTGATACCTATCAAAATTCCAACCTCATTCTTCAAGGAAATAGAAGAGGCAATCCAAAAATTCATATGGAACAATAAAAGACCCCGAATAGCAAAAACATCCTCATCAGAAAGAACAGCCCTGGAGGAATATCAATACCAAATTTCAACTCTAGTATAAAGCCATAGTAATCAAAACAGCTGGCACAAGAACAGACCTCAGGACCAATGGAATAGAATTGAAAACCCAGGAATGAATCTACAGACCTATAGCCATCTAATGATCGATAAGGGAGCTAAAAAATAGAATGGAAGAAAGACAGCCTCTTCAGTAAACGGTGCTGGCAAAATTGGTTAACTACTTGTAGAAAACTAAAGCTTGATCCCTACATATCACCCTGAACCAGAATCAACTCGAAATGGATCAAAAACCTCGTAATCAAATTAGACATTCTGAAAACATTACAGGATGGAATAGGAGAAATCCTAGGTGTCCTTGGCACAGGCCGAAATTTTCTTAATAGAGACCCAGAACCACAACAAATCAAAGAAATGTTGGACAAATGGGATTGCATGAAATTGCAGAGCTTCTGCATGGCAAAGGACATAGCTAGCAAAATCAATTGAAAGCCCATTGATTGGGAGAAGCTCTTCACTACCGTACAACGGACAAGGGTCTCAAAGCTAAAATATACTTGGAACTCAAAAAATTAAGTCCCCCAACAACAAATCCTCAAAGAAACAACTGCCTAATAAATAAGTGGGCTAAAGACTTAAAGAGAAACTTCTCTGAAGAAGAAAGAAAGATAGCCAATAGATACATGAAGAAATGCTCAACCTCCCTAGCCATAAAAGAAATGCAAATCAAAACAACATTGAGATACCACTTCACCCCAGTTAGAATGGCTATAAACAAGAATTCTAATAACAACAGATGCTGGAGGGGAGATGTGGAGAGAAGGGAACCTTACTGCATTGTTGGTGGGAGTGTAAACTTGTTCAACCACTTTGGAAAATAGTATGGAGGTTCCTCAAATGACTCCACCTAGAGCTCCCCTATGACCCAGCAATTCCACTTTTGGGCATTTACCCAAATGTTTACAAACAAGACCACACTAAAGCTACCAGCACAACTATGTTTATTGCAGCATTATTTACTAGAGCTAAGATATGGAACCAACCCAGATGCCCCTCAGTAGATGAATGGAGCAAGAAAATGTGGTATATATACACAATGGAATTCTATGCCTCCATCAGAAAGAATGACATTGACCCATTTGTTAGGAAGTGGAAAGGCTTGGAAAAAATTATATTAAGTGAAGTAAGCCAGGTCCAAAGAAACATAGGTCCCATGGTTTCCCTCATTTGCAATATCTAGTATATGTTTGAGTCCAGCAGAAAAGGTCAGAAAAGTTGATGTTAGGAAAATGAATCCTAAGTTATGTATTCAAATGTTTTTTTTTTCTTTCATGCAATTGTTTCTAACACATTTACAAGATTATTTCTTTGTTGCTTTGTATGTCCCTCCCCCACAGTATAACCCCTGATTTCACTGTATTTGTTGCCGGTATAATTTGTGGAGGGGAAGGGGAAAAAAAAATCATTTAAATAGGGATACAGGTAGACCCATTGTAATAATGAGATGTAAATTCGTTATGTCCAAAACGAACTTTACTTTCGTGCGGGGGACGGGGTGGCAGGGAGGATTGGTTAGAGGAGCAGGGGGAGGATGGGAAGGGATGGGAGGGGAAACAAAGGAGGACTCTACAAAGCTTGATTAGAAATATACTTTTTATTTTATCCATTTAATTGTATCTCCTCTGTATAGTATTTTCACCATAAAAAATAAAAATAAAAAAATAAAAAAATGAAACTAAACATTCATAAAAAGCCAAGATGGGACTTGAAATGTGGTTCAGTGGTATAGCACTTGCCTTCCATGCATGCGGCCCTGGGTTCTATTCCTCAGCACCACATAAGCCAGAAGTGGTGCTGTGGCTCAAGTTGTAGAGTGTTAGCCTTGAGCTGATGAGCTGAGGGACAGCACCCAGACTCAGTGTTCAGGCCTCACAACCGGTCTAAAAAAAAAAAAAAAAAAAAAACACGCCAAGATGTGCTCTGAGGTGTGTAGATTCCCTTATTCAAAGAACACAAAGACCTCCCAATAACACAATTCACCCTGCCAACAACAGCCCTTCCCAGTGAGGCTCAGGGAATAGAAGACACATTAACCTTTTCTACCTGTCATTAATCAGCCCACACCCTGAAGTCACCAGAACAGCAGGAAGGCAGGGCTCTGCCCTGTCACAAACCAAGCATGAATCTCAGAGGACCACACTGAATCTCAAAATGTACTCAGACCACTTAAAGGTCCAACACCATCCAGAAGGTGTCCATAGACCTTCAAAAAGATCAAGCTAGTATCAGACATGTACTAGTTATTACAAATAAGGGAAACCATGGGACCTATGTTTCTTTGGGCCTGGCTTACTTCACTTAATTCAATTTTTCCAAGTCTTTCCATTTTCTAACAAATGGCGCAATGTCATTCTTTCTGATGGAGGCATAGAATTCCATTGTGTATATATACCACATTTTCTTACTCCATTCATCTATTGAGGGGCATTTGGGTTGGTTTCATATCTTAGCTATGGTACATAATGCTGCAATAAACACAGTTGTGCTGGTATAAGTTGATGTTAGGTGAAATGAACCCCAAAATAAGTATTGAAATATTTTTCTTTCATGCAATTGTTTCTATCTTATTTATAAGATTATTCCTAATTGCTTTGTATATCCCTCCTCCATAATATAACTCTTGCTCTCACTATATTTGGTGTTGGTATAATTTGTGGTGGGGAAGGGAAAAAACAAATCATTTAAATAGGGATTCGGGTGTACTCACTGCAACAATGAGATGTATAAGTCGTTATGTTGCAAAAAGAACTTTACAACTTTAGCCAGGAAGGGGGGGGGGGAATGTGAAGGGATGGAAAGGGGAACAAAGGAGGAGGCAACAATGCTTGATAAGAAATATACTAATTACTTTTCCTATGTTATTGTAACCCCTCTGTAGGGTAGTTTCATAATAAATTTTTTTTTTAAAAAGATCCAACTGTGATGCCCAGCTCTAAAGCCCAAACTCTGCACACAGTGTTAGCCCTATTGAATGGACATTCATGCCAAGCAGGGCTCTCTGATAAATTTCCTAAAACCATTGGACCCTATGCCAGCATCCAGTCACTTGTGTTCTGGTGACAAAGCCTCGGGGTCATTCAAGACAGAAGGAGCCATAACCTCAACTCCACCTGTCATGGGCAGTTCAGCAAGTCTTACTCTTTTTCTCCCTCAGCAGTTGGTTAATTTCTTGGATAATCTCACCAATACTGTCTCTAATATCACTGCCCCCAAGGGGACACTCCCCCCCAACCAAACAGTCAGACAAACTGGAGGTATTCTCTTTAAGAACGACAGACCAGCCTTTCCATGAGTCCATTTATAGGGGCTCCTCTTTCCCCAGATTCCTTGGAAGGGGCATCTGCTCTCTCCAGCTGGCCAGCCACTCTTCCCAGACCTGCCCTGACCACAGCAGCCCCTAGAGAGATGGACACTGCTTGTCCAAGTTGGGAGAGCTGATGTCTCCAGGTTCTATGGTTGAAGAGATTCTAGGCAGGTTCTTCTGCTGGAAGTTTGGCAAGGTTGAGGATTCTGCAAAGTCATACAGCAAGGTTTCACCTACCAGACTGCCAAGTACACAGCTGTCCAAGCCTGGTGTCTGCTTGTGCTCTGGCTTCCTTGAATCTATAGTGTTAAAGGACCTTCAGATTCCTCCTAACAAAGCCAGCATTGAATTGTCCATAAAGAGCACCAAGTGCTCCTGGTCCATCTACTGCAGCCTTTAGCAGTTTACCCCCGCCAGCATGGGACTCTCTGTTGCAACCAGTCATAGAGGAATATTTCTGGGTAGCAAGCAAGTCTAGCTTTTCATTTGGAAGCCAGCAGACTACTAATATAGGCTCATCATCTGTCCCCTGACAACCTGGACAGCCCTGCCCCTCCCAGCTCCATTGCCCACCCTGTATTTAGGGGCCTCCTAGGCTCAGCTTCTGCTCATGAACCTGCCCATATATTCTGAAAAGAGCCCAGAGAAATCCTTGGCCTCTGTTGTGCCTCAAAGTCAGGCCACAGTGAGACTTCTGCAACTCCCAGCCTTGCTACAAGCAAAGCCTCCATCAGGGTAACACCCCCAGGCTCTACAGCAGACCTCTGATGGGTACAAAAAGAGGCTGTGCTTATGTCACCCACAGTCACCAGTCAGCAGTCCTGGCACAGGGGCATCTGCTAAGGCCACCCCAGTAGCTACGGGGATCTGACATCAAGACAGAGGCAGGCAGGTGCACCCATGCAGGCTGACTTTAGAGCAGCTCCTCTTTCAGGTGCAGACCTGGTGGCATTTGAAGAAGAACATGACATTGCAAAATATCATAGCACACACTAGACCTGATAGAAGCAGGAAATCAGAGAGAGAGAGAGAGAGAGAGAGACAGACAGACAGACAGACAGACAGACAGAGAGACAGAGAGAGAGAGAGAGGCTAGCTGTGCTTTGTACCTGTTTCAATATCCTTGTCAAGAAATACAAATTTTTATCAAGAAATAGAGAGGAAAATTTCTAACTCTAAGTCTGATGGAGTAGCTAGGATCAATCTAAACTCCCTATCATAAACAATCACAAAAGTGGAAGCTATATGAAAATAAATATATGCATATAAATGTATATATAAGTATGTAGGTATATATATATACACAATGTGAATATGTAATTTATATATAATGTATATATATAAATAAAATGTACAGAGGGAAAAATACATATTATTTGAAGGAATAATAACCAACACCTCCCCAATTTAAATTGAAAGCATGAACCCTTCCATGCAGGAATCTAGCAGCTCAAAAAATTCAATTACTTAATTACCCAGGTCCACACTAAGACACATTCTAATAAAGACAGAAATCCTCCCAATGCACAGTGACACAACTCATCACACCCAAGTGATCTTTAATGATATTATGACAAATTTCTCATCAGAAACTAGATTACCTATTAGACGGCAAGGGCAACAAATTTAAAGTGCTAAAAGGACATATCTAAAACCCACCTTTCTAACAAATATACTTCCTCCAAATGGAAGAGATGAGCTAAGTACCTACCAATGGCTCAGGCCTATAATCCTAACTACTCAGGAAGGTGAATTGTAAGGATGGTGACTCAAAGCCAGCCTGGAACTTGTCCCCTCAGGAGGAAGTTGTAGGACACAGTTGTCATTGAGAAGGAGGGAGGCCTTTGTGTTGTGCCATTGCTGGAACAAGACATAGCATAAGGTGCCCATCAATAATGGAGGCTATTAGCTAGTGTCTCCAGAGAAGCAATTTATAAGATGCAGTAGTCCTTTAGAAAACCAGAGGATTTTTACCCCTGCCCTTGTGGTGCCATGATAATGACCAGAGCAACCTCAAGCCCACCTGGAGCCCTTAGCAACAGTCTTTGAGGTCTAAGTGCTAGAGTGTCAATGCTTTCAGGCTGTGATTGGTCCACTTTTTGCTGACCTCACTGGACCAGACTTTGATTGGTCCATTTCCTCCATGATATCACTATGACTGGTTGTGATTGTTCCATTGTATGAGGTCATTCAGGATATATAGGAAGCCACAGTGCTCCAACCTATGCCAGTTAACAGAGCTGGAAGTTCTTTCTTGATAACCTGCTGGACTGACTCAAAGCTGAATGATTTTTTTTTTTTGGTTGTTGGGATTGGTTGTCATTTGTATTTTGGTATTTCTTCTTACTTTTTCTGGGTTTTTCATTATTTTATTTAGTTTATTTTAGGTAGATTTGCTACCTGCCACTGTAGCAGAAGGATAGAAGAACACAAAGAATCATCCTCAAGCTCCTGAAGGAGGAGATCATCAAACAATACCAGATGAAAGAGCTCATTGACAAAGGTACCTATGGACAAGTGAAGCTGGCCCATCCCCATGTCACAGGCAAGGAGGTGGCATTTAAAATACTCTGGAAGTGAAAGGCTTCATCACTGGATAAAGAATGAGGTGGGCATTTTTAAGACGGTAAGGCACAAACACATCATCAGGTTGTACCAGGTGATGGAGAAGGAAGAGGATCTGTATCTCATCATGGAACTGGCCACTACAGGACACCTCCTGAGGTGGATCTTAAAATCCTGCATCCTATATGAGGATGAAGCCAGAAAGCTAGTCACACAAATTGTAAGTGCTATTCACTACCTACACCAAAACAGAAGCACACACCGAGACCTTAGGTCCAACAACATCCTGTTGGACGCCAAAGGCAACATCAAGGTTAGTGGTTTTGGTCTGAGCATCTGGCTCACCCCGGGGCTGTTGGTAATGAATGTATGTGGTGCTGTATTATTCCTTCCCCCTGAAATGTTCCTGGAAGAAAGAAATGCTGGCCAGGTGCAGGTGACTCACGCCTGTAATCCTAGTTATTCTGGAGACTGAGATCTGAGGATCAAAATTCAAAGACAGCACAGGCTGACTCTACCCTCTGAGCAGATGCAAACTGATACCAAAGACTAATTTGAGAAGGAGACGGCAGAGGATAGAGGTGGCTAGCAAAATAGCTACCACTCTTCTCAGAACAAGCTGCAGTTCCAGACAAAGGAGTGGAGAGCCCTAAGAGATATCAAAGATAACCTCACTTGCAAGCCAGAAGGCTATTATTGGGTGGGAGAGATTTGTATGGGGTCTACTAAAAAAAGAGTTGTAAGCGGGATCCAAGAATGGAGTTCAAAATACTGTTTTTCCAGCAACATCCTCAGTCCAGCCCAGAAGACAGGTGCACCAACTGCCTTAGGTTTCCTCAGGAGGGATTCCAGCCAAGGGGCACCTAGTACTACATTGATAAACTGGCATTGTAGTTATTTAAAGCATGTAATTTTTGTGCATTGTATCAGTTCCTTGCACATGCAAAACGACTTGAATTACCTTTGAACTACACTCTAGTTTTTAAAAATGTAGTTTGATTTACTTTATTCTATGTAATTCTTCAAGATACAGTCTCATTATGTAGCCAAAACTGATCTCAACTGCCTAGTCTCCCATGTGTTGGGATTACAGGTTGTACCTCCATGTCATCCATCATACTATTATCTGAACCTTTCCTTAAGTTTAGTACTTTATTTTATTCCTTAGCAGTACTGGGGTGTTGGTCCTTTGTCCGCCCCATGAAAGACAGACGGGTTCCGAGGAAAGGTACATGCGCCATTTGACCGTTCCCCAGCCTCCTTTAGCCCCGGAGACAATCACATGCAACGGGGAGTCAAGTCAAGCAAGAACTCATTTATTATCACACAGCAAGCCTTTTTAAAGCAAAAGACTAAAGAGCATGGAAGGGGAGGAAAAGGAACCAACCAATGACCCTAAAGGTCACCCTATCATGTGCTTTTCACCTGGGGCCTGGGGTTTAATTGGCCCCAGTGCATCTGAACTTTCCCTGCCTTTCACGAGCCGCACTGATGTCACTTCACCTGATCATGGTATCAAATCAGATTTTAATGTAAACAACTTGGGCTCTGCCCACTCAACTTCTGCTCAGTGCCATCTTTGCTGCCCTTGTGCCCCACACTGTGGTTTTGATTCAGAGGCTGCTGCTTGACAAGCAAATGCTCTACCTCTTCATCCCTGCCCCCAGTCCTTGATCTTCATTTTACTTTAGATGAGCTCTTATTGTATTATTCTTCTTAGGTCATTATCAGACTGTGTTTGTAATGTATTATTCTGCTGGGAAGCTGACATCTCCCTTGGATAGTTCAAACCCTTTTTTGTCTTTTTTATACTTTTGTAAATATATTTTTTCTTATTATAAAGATAGGACAAAGAGTAGTTACAGTTATACGTCATTTTAAAATTCAAAACCTTATTTTAAAAGAGTGAACATGCATATAATCACTAAAATTTATCTTTAGAAAAATGGCTACCAGAATAAATGTTTTTGGAGCCTTGGTTAGTGGTATTTTGTATTGTTCTCACTTCAGCTCAAGACAATGCTACATAGTTTCAGGCCTGCATAGCCTAAATAAAAACAAGTGAAAAATAAAAAAATGATCCTTTAGAGTACAGCTGTGGAAGATTTGAAATACTTTTGTACATTTTATTGACCATTTGTCCATTTCTGTGCTGATGAAAAGTGATATAGCAATTGTAGTAGAATTTGACACATTCTTCTAACATAACATAGCGTTGCCACATGACCCCAAAAGAACTGAAAACGAAAACTAGTAGCTCATATTCCAATGATAACATCAGCAATGTTCACAATAGTCGGGAGTTGGAAACAGCTTGAGTGTCTATCAGTTGAATAGGTTTATAAAATGTGAGGTATGCATAAATTATGACTCATCCACAAAAGGCTGCAATTAATATATGTCTCATGGATGGACACAAAAATAATCAATTTATGTGAAATATATTACTAAACCATTTCATAAGAGAAAATGGAAGATTAAAAGTTTCTGGGGAAGGTCATTGGGGATGATTATTACTCAATGTGATTGTGTGGATTCCATCAGTATTGAAAAGAAAGTCCGCAAACAGAAGTAATGGTTACAAAGTAGCGTGGATATAATTAATGTCACTGAATTTTATACCTGCTTAACAAGCATAAAACACTGCTTTCAAACCCCTACACATAAAAATGCTAAATCTGCCTTCTGTTACCTACCTTGAGTTTTAGGTACTCTTCTTCACTTATAATTGTATTCCTTGGAGAATCTCTGGTGTATCTCTGATCATTATTCATGCTTTTACACACAATCCATCATTTGAATATTGATGTTGAGTTTCAAAGGATATTTTGTGTATTAAAATGAGGGCAATGAATGTAGATCCTTATTCTGTCAAGGCTGCCTAGAGAGGTCATTCCTAAATCCCCATACTAGTGCTGAAACTGGAGGGACAATTGTTTGTAAGCAATTACAAGTGAGAGTTAAGTTTCTGATCACATTAGATTTTGGTCATGTCAGTTTGGTTTTAATATTTACATGAATTTTTAAAATTTTCCTTTTCCCCTTACTCAGTATGTCATTTTGAAAATTTGTAGTATGTTCTTGTTTGCAGCATTTAAAAGAAACATAGTTTTCCTTTGCATCATATTATATGTTTTTTTCTATTTTACAATTTATTAATTTTTGAAAGCTTTTATGTTGTTTTTTCTTAATCTAGGGACTGGCCCCAGTCTCAGAGATTTTTCTCAGTTCTGCCAATTGAGTCACAGCTCAACTTCCAGCTTCTTTGTTTTTGAAGAGTCTCATACAAAGCCCAGCACAACTAAGGAGGCTGAAATCTGAGGATCTTGGCTTGAAGCCAGTATGAACAGCAAAGTCTGAGGTTTTCCTCCCCACCCCAGACAATTGTTGTGGGGCCTGAAGTCTGGGCCTAGGTGCTGTCCATCAGCATTCCAGCTTAAGGTTAGCACTCTATCATAGAAGCTGCAGCACCATTTCTGGCTGTTTCTGCTTATGTGGTTCTTAGGAAACAAACCCAAGGCCCCATGCATGCAAGGCAAGTACTGCCACTGAGCCAACTTCCGAGCCTGAGTCTGAGATTGTTATCTCCAATTAATCACCAAAAAGCTGGGGGTGGTAGGATTCTAGCCTTGAGTAAAACAGGGCAAGTTCAACCCCTAGTACTGGTAATTACACACACAAATCTCATGGTCTTTCTTGCTAGAGCTTGTTTTGAAATCCAGCCCTTAGATTTCACCCTCCTGGGTAGCTAGGATTTACATGCATGAGTAACCAGCATCTGACTTATTTTAATATTTTTAATCAACTCTTGCCTTCAACCTCGATGCTTTTTATTGTGGTCAGTAGACCTGATCTCTGGGCCTCATTGCTGTTTCTTACCTATTTTTAAGGAGGGTAGGGGTTGAACCCTGGGCCTCTGTGCTGTCTTTGAGCTCTTCAGGTTAAGGCAAATGCTCGACCACTTCAGCCACAGCACCACTTCAGGTTTTCTGGTGGTTAATTGGACATAAGAGTCTCAAGAACTTTCCTTCCCAGGATGGCTTTGAACTGTGATCTTCATATCTCAGCCTGCTGAGTAGCTAGGATTACAGGCTACAGCCACCAGCATCCTTCTGTTTCTCAGCTTTTTATTCAAGGATAAATTTTTACAACTTCAGCCACAGCTCCACTTCTAGCTTTCTTCTGGTTTAGTGGACATAAGATTCTAATGTGTTTGTCTGGGTAGTGTGGCTTCAAACCGTGAACCTCAGATTCAGCTTCCTGAGGTGCTCTGATTATACACATGAACCAGAAACCCATTGCTCATTTAAAAAAGTTAATATGTTCTTTTTCCCACTCTTCTGTTTTTTAATTTTCCTTTTTATTTTTATACATGTGCTAGTTCTGGGATTACAAATCAGGGACTGGATACAATGCCAGAGCTTTTCCTTCAAGGCTAGAGGCTTACCACATGAGCCAAAGTTAGCTTGTGGCTATGCTTATTTTTTCTTGGTGATTGGGCAAAGGCCCTGGGTTCTGTCCTAGAAAGTGATTGCCCAGTGTGCCTCTGAAGTCACAGGTCAACTCCAGTTTATTATTTAATTCTTGGTAGTAAATAAGAGATGAGTCTTATGCAAAGCCCAGCATGAATAAGTTGGCTGAAATCTGATGATAATGGTTCAAAGCCAACAAGGGCAGAAAAGGCTATGAGAATTTTAGCTCCAATTAATCAATGAAAAGCTGGGAGTGGTGAAGTTTTTTCCGTGAACCAAACAGCACTATTTAAAGCCATATAATAGCACACAGATGCACACACAGAGAAAGCCTCATGGACTTTCTTGTATGGGCTAGCTTTGAACCATGATCCTCAGATTTCAACCTCTATTCATCCTCTCTCCTTTTAAAATTGTATTGGTCCTGTGGCTTAACCTCTGACTCTGGGGCCTATATTTCAGCTTTTACAATCAACGCTGGTACTTTTACCACCTCAGCCACAGCTCAAGGTTTTGTTCTGTGTAGCTGGAGATAAGAGTCAAGCACGTTCCTGCAATCCTCAGATGTCAGCCTCTTGGGTAGTAAGGATTACACACATGACCAGGAACATTCGGGTCATTTTAAAACTTTAGTATGTGCTTGCTTCGACCTTCTTTTCTTTTTTTCTCATTTTTGCTTGTCCTGGGAGTAGAAATTGAAGCTCAGATGCTGTCTCAAGGCATACATAAGACTAACGAAAACATTTGGCTTCTGCATGGAGGTTAATTGGAGAGAAGAGAATCATGTAGAGCTAGGCCAGTTTCAGGAGGCGGAAAATTGAGGAAAGTCCTTAACATTCTTTTCTCCAATTAACCAGTAAAAATCTGAGTGTAGTAGATCATTGAGCAAAATAGTACACGTTCAAGCACAAGGATTGACACAAAGAGATGGGGGGAGGGAGAGAGAGAGATCTTATGAACTCATATATCTGAGCTGAGCTTTAAATAGTATCCTCAAATTTCAGCCTGAGTAGGTAGAATTACAGATATGAACCACCAATGACTAGTTCATTGAAACCTCTGTTATTGGCTCTTTCTTCTCTTCTTCTTCCCTTCTTTTCACTTATTTCATTCTTTATGTGTGTGTTGGTCCTGGAGCTTGAACTTATGCAAGGCCTGACCTGATTCCGGAGGCTGAAATCTGTACATCATGGTTTGAGAGCAGCCTGAGCAGGCAAGTCCATGAAACTCTTATCTCCATTCAATCAACACAAACCTATTCCCAGTGTGGCCACCACATAAAAAACAGTCTCCTGGAACTTCTTCAGTGGGATTGCCTTTACACTGGCTCTTATATTTCAGCCTCCAGCATTTGTAGAATTACAAACATGAGCCAACAGTCATACATTCAGTTTCTTAATATACAAACATGCATTCATTTTCATGCTCACATATATTCCCATACTCACATGTATACTAAATGTAACACTGTAATAAAAAATAATATAGATACTGAAAAAGAACACCTTTGCAAATGTAATTAAATTTTATTTTTAAAATATAATTCAGTATTGAAATATTGATGAAAGAGCAGCTGAGAGGATGTTTCAAATACTAGAGTGCGTGCCTAAAATGCATGTTTCTCAGTCCAAACCTTATTATTTCCATCCTTCCTTCTCTCACAATAAAATCATAAATAACTACAGAATTAACCTACGTGTTCCTTAATCACTGATTGAATAAAGAGATTGTAATATATATAGATATATAGATAGATAGATAGATATATACACACACACCACACATATAAACCATGATATATTATTTAGCCACACATAATAATGAAATCATACAACTTCAAGAAAATAGAACTGGAATCCTTCACATTAAAGCAATTAGCCACACTGTGAAAAAAAATATTAGATTTCTCATTTGCAGACTCTGGATCCAGAAAATAAAATGAATGACCCAGGTGTATAAGATGGAACTGATTAAAAGAAGTGAGTGAGGAAATGAAGATAAATATTGTGGAGTAAATATGTTTAAATACTTTGGAAGTTAGTATAAAAACAGGATAAAAAATTATAAAAATAGGGTAATGAAATTAATAAATACAATAAAATTTAGCAAGCTACGTTATCTGGACTTATGTGTATAGCACAATAAAATACTTTGTGAAATTAATATTTGCTAATAAAAAGACAAAAATTCATTCCAGTTGTTATAGATTCATATGTTAATTTCCATCTTTTCTACAGTTATTTCCCTGACAAAGTAAAAGGAGAAATAGGTTTTACTCATTTAGAAAGACAATCTTGTCAAATTAGCATTAAAGTTTTCTAGTTAATTACTGTCAATGTGAAATGGTTTAAGTAAAATTAATTATTATATTAGAATATTTCCAATGTACTCTTCAAAATATTATTATTTTGCTATTTATTGAATATGTTTTCTTTATTTAATTGCTATATACCATTTTCTCAATGTAGTTTGGTGTATGCAACTATATTTTACCTCACCTGGAAATTATTCAAACAGTTTTTATCAAAATTGCCTATAAAAATAGAGGTAAATCCAAATTATGTATATTTGAAGACAATACTTGGTTACTCCTCTTCTCACATTTCCCATTCCCTTCTTGAGAATAATACACATTGTAAGGAAATGCTTAGAAAGTTTTGGAAAAATAGATTGCTTTTAAACCAATGAGTTACTCTACGTTGCATTTTTGTTTACTTTATATCCAGACACTATGACATCGATATGTTAACCTATGCTTACTGAAATCATGCTTATGAGATTTTGTGTATTATAAGCAATGGTCATTAGTTTTTGTTTTGTAATCAACATTATTTCATGGGTTAGGAACTGAAGTGAGACATTATACTCAGGACAAAATTTAAGGAGGCATACAAAGTTAGTTACCAAGTTATACATCATTTAACAGAATGTTTGTAAAATGCAAGCTAAAGAAGATAGTTTTTAAAAAAAATCATTTAAAATAAATACAAAATCAGTGTGACTGATTTTCTTTTACACTAGTTTGCAATATGGCTTGTATGATGACTTTTCTGATTATATGTTTAGTTATGTCGATATTTAGTTGGAGAAGTTATGTTCTTTAATATTCATTTTTTCAGATCAAAGAGGAAATGTATTCCATATCAGAGTCAACATCCAAATAATGTTGCTGTTGTATCCTACTACTTTGCCAACGTTTCAAATCAGCTCGAGTAACCTGGGCTTTTTGAAACTAATTATGTTTGCAATTTTGTCTGTATTAGATTCTTTTTTCATTTTTCTTGTTTTTTTATTGTGAAAGTACTGTACAGAGGGGTTACAATTACATGGGCAAGATAATGAGTACATTTCTTATCAAGCATTGTAGCCTCCTCCTTTGTTTCTCCTTTGATCACCATTGATTAAAGTGTTATTTTCTGGGAACTACTTCTATTTTATTCTCTCTTGTGATTTGATACTGTAAATTTTTAAATATGTGCAGATCTTACTTCACATATAATTTGATCCATTCAAGGGATTTGCTATAGTTAATTACAAATTAACCTAACCTTATTTCTGAGACAATCATCTTTACGGCCTTACTCAAAGTTAACATATATATGTGGTTTTGTACTTAGAAAAAAAAACTGCGCACAACATACTTTTCTTCCTGTGGGAGTTCTACTTTTTTGGTTGTTTTTCCAGCTGTGGTGACTTCAACATATGTGTGGATTTTATTTCAACTGTTTTATGTCTATATTGTGTTTCATATAACAGAAAATGCAAAAAGTATCAGTGATTTAGAACTTTTCCAAAATAGAATTCTAAGAGAGACACTTGAATTTTTATGAAAACTGGGAATGGGCAGGTCTTCTTAGTGGAAGGGGTAGTAGAATAACGGAGACATTGTTTGACATGATTTGAATTTTTCTTCATCTTGCCTTACTATTTCCAATGGAATTACTTCAAAGTCTTCAGTAGAAAGAAAATAATTTTATCTGTATGAACTCAGAATTTTTGGTTTAATTGGGACACACTATATACTCATATATGATTTTAACCCTAAAATATTCTTTCCTTAGTATAAAATCACCTATGTGAATTTTTAATGCTAAAATACCATCTACTGATTTATATGAAATGGTCCAAACTATTTTCACTTCACATTATATGTAATATTGAGTATAATGATAATATTATGTAATATAGTATGTAATAATTTACTTGGGGAAATCAATTACACTGGATTTTTGTGAAATACTGAGTATTAATAAAATTATATTTGATTTTATTAAAAAATTCAGTTACATCTAAAAATAACTCATAGTTTTAAACTAATGCTGAAAAAATAAGATTGTTTATTGGAAAAAGCCAGAAATTACAATAAGCTTGTTTTTTTAAAAATTGACTTGGATCTGGCCTTTGTTGGCTCATTTCTTTAATTCTACCTACTCAGGAGTCAGATCTGAGGTGAGTGGTTCAATGCCAGCCTGGGCAGAAAATTCTGTGAGACACTTATCTCCAATTAACCACCTGAAAACTAGAAATAGCACTGTGGCTCAAGTGACAGAGTGGTAGCCATGAGCTGAAGTGCTGAGGGAGAGTACCCAGGCCCAGAGTTCAAGCCCCATGACCGACAAAAAAATTGACATAAATTTATACTTTATTATTTCATGAACTTTGATGAATGGTTGTTTAGTGAAAAATGTCATTGGTGTTTATATTTTATGTTGGCATAAAATGAGCCTACTATTGTCTTAATTTAATTTTAAAAACCTCTGATTCTAAGACAGCATAAATTTTGTGGGTAATGGTTAAGACCAGGTTGCCTTTCTGAATAAAAATATATCATCCTGCAAAAAAGAGGAGCAAAAGGAAAAGATATGACAACAAACTTACTCTATAAACCTTAATGGGCCTGGCTTATTTCACTTAATATAATTTTTTCCAAGTCTTTATATTTCCTAACAAATGAGGCAATATCATTCTTTCTGTTGGAGTCATTGAATTCCATTGTGTATATATACCACATTTTCTTGATCCATTCATCTACGGATGGGCATCTAGGTTGGTTCCATATATTATCTATGGTAAATAATGCTGCAATCAATATAGTTCTGCTGGTAGCTGTACAACTGGTTATGTCGAAAAACAAACTTTACAACTTTGGTTGGGAAGGAGATAGCATAGGGGGTGCAAGGGAGGAATGGGAAGGGATGGGAAGGGGAAACAAAGGAGGAGGCAACAATGCTTGATAAGAAATGTATTCGTTATCTTAACCATGTAATTGTAACCCCTCTGTATGGTATTTTCAGAATAAAAAGGAAAGAAAAACCCTTAATGGACTGTCAGTTTGTCTAAATTTTAATCAAAAATTAACTTAATATTTGATAATATTTTATTAACCCATTTAAATTTCTTCATCCTTGTCATTTAAGATTCACTTTAAAAAGAAATTCAACAGGTGTCTGCTTTTCCTTACTTTTCCAAAGAAATGATTAGTTAATCATTATAGTGTATAGCACAATATATGTTAAGGAAAAACTTTTTTCCCATTTTTGGTTTGGTTCAGTCTGTAGTTAAAGCGGCATACACATCTTACCCACCCTATTATCTGTCTTCTGGAGATTAAGTTCTTCAGTGTGAAACCCATGAGAAGATAGACTCTCATCTTCTTTCTTCTTTTATATTTTAATCATTCTAGGTCAAAAACATTTCTCTTTGACATACTCCCCACCTCGACATTGTCTTGTCACAGCCCCCCAAAGCAATAAAACCAACTGAACAAACACTGAAACCTTTAAACTTGTAAATCTGAGTAAGCCTTTCTGCTTAATAAATAGAAAATATAATTTATGATGATAGGTTTAAAGCTAACACAGAAGCCTAGTCTTTGTAACAAGGTAAAGTGTATTAAAATGTGCTTCATTATAAAATATCTAACTCCATGTTTTATTTTGTGTTTTTGTTTCTGTTGATGCTATGGCTTAAACTCAGGGCCTGGATTGTGCTTTTGTGTTCAAGGCCAGTGCTCTACATACAACTTGAATGGAGCTCCATTTCCCCTGATCGCTAATTGGAGATAAGAATTATATTAACAGAAGTAATCCAGGTTCAAAGAAATATAGGTCCCATGGTTTCCCTTATTTGCAATAACTACTGTATGTCTGAGACAAACAGACTTCAGACAAGTTGATGTTAGGTTAAATGAACACCAAGATAAGGATTCAAATATTTTTTCTTTCTTGCGATTGTTCCCAACATATTTATAAGATGATTTCTTTGTTGCTTTGTATGTACCTACCCCATGGTATAATCCCTGCTTTCTCTTTATTTGATGTTGATATAATTTATGGAGGGGAAGGGAAAAAATTGTTTATATTCCGAAACAGGTGAACCCATTACAACAATGAGATGTACAATACGTTATATCGAAAAGCAAACTTTATGACTTTAGCGGGGTGTGGGTGTGAGGCGGGTGAGGGGGTGGTAGGGGGCTGTGGGGTGGGTGGGTGAAGAGGGTAAAGGATGGTATGGAGAAACAAATGAGGAGGCAACAATGCTTGATAAGAAATGTGCTCACTATCTTGCCCGCATAATTGTAATACCTCTGTATGGTATTTTCACAATAAAAAAAAAACATTCTCAAGAAAAAAACAAGAATCTAATGAACTTTCCCACTCAGGCTGGCTTCGAACTGTGATCTTGAGATCTCAGTCTCTTAACTAGCTAAAATTACATAAATGAACCACCAGTACCTAACCATGTTGCATATTTTGTGTAATTCTCATTCTCAGCATTGTATAGATACTCCTACTGCAATATTAAATAAACTTAAAACATAACTAAGGATATTTGCAAAGTATATAAGGAAGGAAGAATTTACATTCTTTACAAAATCTATGCAAAATCTATGCTAAACTATTGATATTTTACTGTACCTTTCCTACAACCAGTTTATATAGTTTAATACTTGTCACACCACGTTTCTCTATAGTCTACTACAGATTTACTTTTTATGTATGTATGTATGTATATATATATGTATCTGTCTATATATTTTCCAATGTGAATCATCAGACTTGAAAACTTGCTTTATTTTGCTGTTCAGCAGTTGAACCTTGTCTACTCATTCTGTGACAATATCTGTGCTCATTCTCATCATTCCTTTATTTACCACATCATCAGCCTTCTAAAATCAGCTTCATTTCTTGGAGAAGGTTTGCAATCAGTCTAAACTATATCCACCCAGAGGGTTTTAATAAAGCAAACTTTAAGAAAGGAAGATAATGTGAAATGACAACAGAATTTCTACATAGACCTAGTAGGTTATCAAAATTATATCTGACATATTTCATATTTCTGCTGTCCTTCTCTTATCATACTTAAGAAAACATTGACAAACACTATAAATATATTGCATTTATAATTTAAGGATCAGTACTTTTTTCTAACCTGAAGCCTTCTTTTCCATGATTTTTGACATAAACTTTTGGGAGATTTCTTGATTGTTATGGGAATCCATCCAAAACAAAGCCATGTATATCAACAAAGCCAATGTTTTCAACTCAGATTACTAAACAAAAGAGGGAGGAAATTATGGTTAGCTATATATGTTAAGCATAAATATAGGCAATATCAAGATATTATTTTATTGTGAAAATACCATACAGAGGGGTTACAATAACGTGAGCAAGGTAATAAATACATTTCTTATCAAGCATTGTTGACTCCTCCTTTGTTTCCCCTTTCCATTCCTTACCATCTCCAACCCCCACTCCCAGCCCACTCCCACCCCACCCCAGCCAAAGTTGTAAAGATCATTTTTCAACATAACGACTTGTACATCTCATTGTTGCAATGGGTCCACCTGTATCCCTTTTAAATGATTTGAAATTGTATATTTTACTGGATAAATTGGCTCAAATCTGTAATCCTAGTTACTTGGGAGACAGAGATTAGAGAATTCCAGTTCCAGGAAATCCCAGACAAAAAAAGAATTTTCAGAAACTCTGACAATTCGCTGGGTGCAATGTTTCATGCTTGTGTTAGGAGGACCGCAGTCCAAGCAGGCCCATGCAAAGTGATACTACCTCAAAATAAGCAATGCAATTACAATCTACAGGTATGACAGTAGTAGAAATGATATTTATCAAGGATACAGTTTTGGGCTCAATCCTCCAGTAGCACTAGGAATTTAAGTGTTTGCCCGGGGGAGAATTTGGCAAGTCTAAGGTCAAGACATCATAGCGCTTTTACAGGCTTTAATAAAACCTCTACCTCTTTTGCTAATATTTTAAAATATAACCATATCTTCCATGCCCAAACCAAATAATTTCCTATTAGAGATTTTCTTCTATCCTTAAAGTAATACGTTATGAGTTGGATACTTTCCAACTGAAATCATACTAAAAAGTGACTGCATTTGGAACCAGAATCAAAAAGGTAGCATTTAAGTTGAGGTCTCTTCCAAGAGGAACAGAAGGCCTTTAATATGCCAAGGAATGATGACTCAGAAGAAGCTAACTCTGATCTTGGAGTTCTATTCCACCAAATCAGAGGCAATGTATTTACAGTATTAAGGCTACCTTTTCTGTGGTAGTTTATTACAATTACTAGCAAACATGTGGCATCTATAAGATATGAAAATTCATTAACTCTTGGGGTCTATGACTCATCTTTAGAATTCTAATGATTAAGAAAGATGAGACGGGGGATAATGGCTTTCAGGCTGGTAGGAAAGTTCATGAGGTTCTATCTCCAATTAACTAAAAAAATTTTTAGCTGGAGGCATGGTTCAAATGGTAGACTGACTATTGTTAGCAAAGAAATAGAGCATGAGGTATGTTCAAGCCCCAAATTGGGAGAAAGGAAAAGTTCTTAGAAGAATATTATGAGAAACAGAGTTATGAATAGGAAAACAGAAACAAAAGAAATAAACGTATTGATACAGACAAAGCTTCACAATATGAAATATGGCACAAACTATAATATTTAGGGTTTTCCTTCCTATATAGTAGAAATAAATGGGATTTCTTCTTGAAACTAAAATGTAAAACTGTATGCAATAAATAATGAAACTATAGCTATGTTTCCATAATTTAACTTGGTATCCTAAAAATTCCTAGAATAGTGTAGCTTTGGAAAATCAATAAATGTTGCATTTTCATATAGGATTACATAGCCTTGCAAATATTGTCTAAAATTGATCTACAATAAAATGATTGCCATTGATTTCCTTCTCAACATTCAAAACGTTTACAATTTAAGCTGACCTTCCACAAAAATCATACCCCAAACATGACTTTTAGTTTGTTCATACAATCATATGAACTTAAACATACGGCCCAAAATGTGAATTACCTTTATTTGCTGTCATTAATGTAGTATAAATAATACTATTAACCCTGGCGCAAAGAAGAGATTCTTACTTCTAAATACATACTTGCATACACACACACACACACACACACACACACACACACACACAAACACACACACATATTTACCACTCTAACAAAGGTTAGGTTCCAAACATTGGGTATCAATGATCTAATAATCAAGCTTTCCTGTCCAGACATAAAATACATTCATAATTCCATACATACAAAAACACCATATCATTCAAAATAATGAAAATATTTAACAGAACCACTCAGCTCCTGAGCCATCAATTCCCTGATTTCATTCATTCATGATGATGCATTTTTCATATCATATTTAACAATCTTTGTCTCTCTGATTAGCAGACAAAAATATGCTATCATATAATAGAAAATGTTGGTAAAATTACTTGACCTTACGTAATCTTTAATATATCTTATCAAAGATGTCTATTTCCTTTTTGCAGAGTCTGTTCCTGGCAATTTGCCCTAATGTCTAATATTAAGTTACAAAAGACATGCCATATTTCTTAATTCATTTTCCCTAAAGTTTATGCTATGGAGTTGAATCTGATTTGTTTGCTTATTCTAAATTAAATTTTCTCAACTACTTGAGCTATTGTTTATGTTACTCCTTAGCTATTAGAAATGTCAAAAAGAACTGGAAATTCACCTTGGCAATGATTTGTGAATGGCAGTAATGGTTGTGGGGATATGAAGGACTTGAATTATCTGGATTGTCTTAAAAGTGGCACTGTTATTTAAGGACTGATCATTTAGTAAGCTTTTAAAGTGTGGTCTTATTATTTCATTTAGGAAGATAAAAGTATGCTTTTAATCACGTTCTTGCCTGCAAGCCACCAGAATTATTTCCTGTCTACAGTTTATGCCCAGCTGCTACATTAGTGAAACCGACAAATAACTGCACAGCTGTGTTAGCTGCTTTATATTTTGAAATATTCTTCTGGTAGCTCTAGTGATTTGAGCCCAGATTCATGGGATAGTCACAAAGCATCACAATATACAAGACTACGTGCAAAATTAGGTTCAATTTTTTTTCTATATTGTTTCATTTTTTTTCATATTGATTTTCTTTTAAGGAGCTAGGGGCTGTTAATTTCTCATTATTATTGATGTGACAAATAAATGTACCAGATTTTTCAAATAAAATAAAGGGATATTAAATGACAAATTTAGTAAAAAAAAATAAATTTAAACATTTGAATGATTTTTTTAATTCTAGTCCTGCTCTCAGTAATCCTCAAATAACATTGAGATGAGCCAAGCATATGTGTACATTGACACGTATCAAGCACAGAGAACTCTGGAAACGTGGGGCTTTGTTTTTTATATTAACTTCACATAGAAAAAATTTATTACATGCTTCATGTCTTTTTTTAAATTTTCATTTATTTTTTATTGTGAAAATACTGTACAGAGGGTTACAATTACATGGGCAAGATAATGAGTACATTTCTTATCAAGGATTTTAGCCTCCTCCTTTGTTTCCCCCTCCCATCCTTTCCCATCCCCCTCCACATCCCCACCCATCCTCCCCGACCCCCCCCACCAAAGTTGTAAGGTTCATTTTCGACATAAAGACTTGTACTTCTCAATGTTGCAACGGGTCCAGCTTTATCATTATTAAAATGCCTTGTTTTTCCCATTCCCTTCCACAAATTATACCTACATCAAATACAGTGAAAGCAGGGGTTATACTGTGGGGGAGGGACATACAAAGCAACAAAGAAATTATCTTATAAATGCATTAGAAACAATCACATGAAAGAAAAAAAAACATTTGAATACATATCTTAGGGTTCATTTCCCTAATATCACCTTATCTGAACTTTTCTGCTTGACTCAGACATATACTAGATATTACAAATAAGGGAAACCATGGGACATATGTTTCTTTGGGCCTGGCTTACTTCACTTAATATAATTTTTTCCAAGCCTTTCCATTTCCTAACAAATGGGTCAATGTCATTCTTTCTGATGGAGGCATAAAATTCCATTGTGTATATATACCACATTGTCTTGATCCATTCATCTACTGAGGAGCATCTAGGTTGGTTCCATATCTTAGCTATAGTAAATAATGCTGCAATGAACATAGTCGTCCTGGTAGCTTTAGTGTGGTCTTGTTTGTAAACATTAGGGTAAATGTCAAAAAGTGGGGCTGCTGGGTCATAGGGGATCTCTATAAGGAGTCTTTTGAGGAACCTCCATACTACTTTCCAAAGTTGTTGAACAAATTTACACTCCCACCAACAATGCAGTAAGGTTCCCTTCTGTCCACATCCCCTCCAGTATCTGTTGTTATTAGAGTTCTTGATTTTTGTCATTCTAACTCAGGTGAGGTGGTATAATAATGTTGTTTTGATTCGCATTTCTTTTATGGCTAGAGAGGTTGACCATTTCTTCATGTATCTATTGGCCATCCTTTCCTCTTCAGGGAAGTTTCTCTTTAAGATTTTAGCCCACTTATTTATTGGGCAGTTGTGTCTTTGAGGATTAGTTGTTAGGGGATTTAATTTTTTGAGTTCCAACATATTTTAGATATGAGACCCTTGTCCTTTGTATAGTTAATGAAGATATTCTCCCAATCCGTGGGCATTCTATTGATCTTGCTAGCTATGTCCTTTGCCATGCTCAAGCTCTGCAACTTCATGCAATCCCATTTGTACAATCTTTCTTTGATTTGTTGTGTTTATAGGTCTCTATTAAGAAAATTTTGACCTGTGCCAAGGAGACCTAGGGTTTCTACTATTCCATCCTGTAATGTTTTCAGAATGTCTGCTTTGACTCCGAGGTCTTTGATCCATTTGGAGTTGATTCTGGTGCAAGGTGATATAGAAAGATCTAGCTTTAGTTTTCTACAAGTAGTTAACCAATTTTGACAGCACCATTTGCTGAAGAGGCTGTCTTTTTTCCATTCTATTTTTTTAGCTCCCTTATCGAAGATTAGATAGCTATAGGTCTGTAGGTTCATTTCTAGGTTTTCAATTCTATTGTATTGGTCCTGAGGTCTGTTCTTGTGTGGTACCAAGCTCTTTTGATTACTATGGCTTTATGGTAGAGTTTGAAATTTGGTATTGATATTCCTCCAGCAGTATTCTTTCTGTTGAGGAGCGTTTTTGCTATTCAGGGTATTTTATTGTTCCACATGAATTTTAGAGTGCCTCTTCTATTTCCTTGAAGAATGAGGTTGGAAGTTTGATAGGTATCGCATTGAATTTGTAGGTAGCCTTGGGAAGTATTGCCATTGTCACGATGTTGATCTTTCTAATCCAGGAGCATGGGAGTTTTTGCCACTTTCTTAGTTCTCTTTTGATATCCTTTTTCAATTTTTGAAAGTTTTCATCATAGAAGTCCTTCACTTATTTGGTTAAGTTAATTCCTAGGTATTTTATTTTTTGTGGGGCTATTACAAATTGAGTTGCTTTCCTAATTTCAGCCACACTTTTTTCATTGTTGGCAAACAGAAAAGCCATTGATTTTGGGGGCAGTTAATTTTATACCCTGCTACTTTGCCAAAGTTTTGAATCAGCTTGAGTAATTTGGGAGTGGAGTCTATGGGATTCTTTAAATACAAGATCATGTCATCTGCAAAGAGGGAGAGTTTTAATTCTTCTTTCCCTATTTGTATCCCCTTTATGTTTGCATCTTCTCTTCTTGCTGTTGCTAAGCATTCTAATACTAGATTGTAGAGAATTGGAGAGAGTGGACATCCGTGTCTTGTTCCTGAGTTAAGAGGAAATGGCTTTAGTTTTTCACCATTAAGTATAATGGTGGCCGTAGGTTTGTCATATACAGCCTTTATTGTATTGAGGAATGTTCCATGGATTCCTAATTTTTCCAAAACCTTCATCATAAAGAGATGTTGGATCTTGTCAAATGCTTTTTCTGCATCTATTGAGATAACCATGTGGTTCTAATCCTTGCACCTGTTGATGTGATGAATTATATTAATTGATTTGCATATATTGAACCAGCTTTGCATCCCTGAAATGAATCCTGTTTAATCGAGCTTTATGATGTTTTGGATGGCTTGTTGAAGTCTATTGGCCAAAATTTTGTTGAGAAGTTTTGCATCAATGTTCATTAAAGAAATGGGTCTATAGTTCTCTTTCTTTGATGAGTCTCTGCTTGGTTTTGGGATGAGTGTTATGGTGGCTTCATATAATGTGTTCGGTAGTGAACTTTCTCTTTCAATTTCATTGAAGATTTGAAGGAGTATAGGTGTGAACTCTGCTTTGAAAGCCTTGTAGAATTCTGCTGTAAACCATCTGGTCTTGGACTTTTCTTAGCTGGCAGGTCTCTTATTGCTGTTTCTATTTCAATGCTTGATATTGGCCTGTTAAGATGGTTTAACTCATCTTGGTTTAGTTTTGGCATGTCAATATTTGCTAGGAATAGGTCCATTTATGCCAAGTTCTCAAACTTATTAGCATAAAGTTTTGAGAAGTATTCCCTTATAATGGTCTGAATCTTGGTTGTTTCTGTGATGATGTTTCCATTCTCATCTCTAAGTTTATTTATTTGGGTGTGTTCTCTTCTTTTTCAGTTAAGATTTGCTAAGGGTCTGTCAATTTTGTTAAGTTTTTCGAAGAACCAACTCTTTGTTTTGTTGATTCTTTCTATAGTTTTTTTTTATTCTAATTCATTTAATTCTGATTTAATTTTAATTATTTCTTTATGTTTACTGGATTGGGGTTTATCTTGCTGCTCTTTTTCATGAAGGTTAAGATGTCTCATTAAATTGTTTGTTTCAGATCTCTCCAATTTGATGATATAGGAATTCAGAGCTATAAACTTGCTCCTGAGTACTGCCTTTGCTGTGTCCAAGAGGAGCTGGTAAATTCTGTGCTCATTTTTGTTGCATATCATGAACATTTGAATATCCTTTCTACTCTCTTCCATGACTCACTCGTGATTCAGCAGTGTGTTGTTCAGCCTCCATGTGTTACCAGACTTTCTTTGGTGGCTTCTGGTGTTGAGTTGTAATTATATTCCCTTGTGGTCTGAGAGAATGCAAGGTATAACTTCAATGTTTCTGAATTTGGACGTTTGCTTTGTTGCCTAAATTGTGGTCTATTTTAGAAAATTTCCATGTGCTGCTGAGAAAAACATGTATTCAGAAGATGTTGTGTGAAATATTCGGTAGATGTCTGTTAAATCTAATTGATCTCTGCAGTTGTTTAGATCTGCGTTTTCTCTCTTGAGTTTTTACCAAATTGTTCTACCTAGTGGGGAGAGTGGTATGTTAAAATCCCGAACATTTAATGTGTTTAGATCTATATGGGATTTGAGGGAAATTAGTGTTTCTTGGATAAATTTGGGTGTTCTGTTATTTGGCAAATAATATAGATAATAAATAAAATTAATAAGATAATATAGATAATAAATAAAATAAAGATAATTTCTTTGTTGCTTTGTATGTCCCTCCCCCACAGTATAACCCCTGCTTTCACTGTATTTGATGTTGATATAATTTGTGGAGGGGCAGGGGAAAAACAAGTCGTTTAAATAGGGATACAGGTGGACCCATTGCAACAATGAGAATTAAAAGTCTTTATGTTGAAAACGAACTTTACAACTTTGGTGGGGGGGTGTGGGGAGGATTGGGTGGGGGGTGGAGGGAGGATGGGAAGGGTTGGGAAGGGGAAACAAAGGAGGAAGTTACAATGCTTGATAAGAAATGTACTCTTTATTTTGCCCATGTAATTGCAACCCCTCTGTACAGTATTTTCACAATAAAATTTAAAAAAAGAACAAAAGAGAAGTGAAAAGAATAAGAAAGAAAGAAAAAAAAGATCTGAAGTTCAGCAGAGCTAAACAAAAAACAAAAAAAAAAATTTAAAGAAAAAAAAAGAAAGAAAAATCCACGCACACATATACCCCTAAAATAAAAAGTATAATAGGAAAAAATGTTACTAGAAAACAATCTTTTTCAAAAAAGGTAAAAGTTAAAAATTTAAAAAAAAGGTTTAGAAAATTTTTTTTTATAAAAGTTACAAAAAAGAAAAGAAAAAAAGATGTTCTTTGATTTTTGGGGGATGGGCGGGAAAAATCCTGTATCTCCCTTATGTCCATATCCAGCCTCTTGTTGGAGACTCTGGTCTGCTTATGGTGTTTGATTTTCCTGTGGCTTAATTGGTTTCTTAAGTCAGTTTGTTTGAACAGGCAGAAAAATGCTCTGCTTTACCCAGGATTTTTTGATCCCCTCCCAGGTTAGCACAAAGGGAGGGAGATCTGCTTTGAGTGTCACCAAAGTGGGAGATGGCTGTTTCCTCAAGTTTGGAGAAGCTGTGATGAGGCTAGGATCTGGGTAGAGTTGAGGCCTTTCAGCAAACAGTAGCTTTTCCCGTGGACTAGTTTGTGAGAAACTCCCAGAGCCCAGCCAGCAGCCACTCTCAGGGTTCATGTTTACTGAATTTCAATGGATTGTCAAGGCTGCTAAAATGAGGGGAAGCCTCTGGCTCTGATTAACCAGTGAAGAAAGCCACTCCTGTTGCTGACACCCTAGCTGGGTGACTTTTTCCTGGGTGGAGCTGAGTTTGAAAGGTCAGATTAGGTTCTTGTGACCTGCTAAATGACTCTAGTTTTCTTCCAAGGCCTGAGTTGGAGCTAGCAGCTCAGCTGAGCCTGTGTCAGTATCAAAGATGGAGATCTCCGAGAGTGTGTGGTGGAGGGGTGGCCTTCCCTCCTCTGCTCGTGAGAAGGAGTGAGGATGTTAGGCTTCTATGCACGCCGAGTCTTGGTTCCTGGGTTGTCTCTGGTCTGCAAAGTGCAGGATGAAGATGTCTGCTCCTTGTTGGTTCTTACTGGTTTTGAGTAGAATCTGCTCACCCAGCATGTCTGACTCCTTTTTCCCGGGCTCTCTGTGTTGCAGGTATGGTGGCTATGGCCGCCGCTTCCACCACTACCACCTCAGCAGCAGCTGCTGGCAAGTGCTCAGATCTGTCTCCTTGCCTGGATTTTCCCTCTCTCGCTTACCTCTGTCCTGTGATGGCACACTTGTTGTGATTCTCTGGCTTAGGACTGTTCACTGGAAAATTAAAACTGTTTTCTATGCAAGACCTTGTTTAGCCTCCAGCTTCTCCTCTGCCATCTTCCTGGAACCTCTCTTCCTTCCTGTCTTAAATAATCTACTTAAAACCAGTTTTATTAATTTTATCAATAGATCTCATAATTTATGGAATTGGTGAATTGCATAAGTATTAGATTTCTTATTTCTACTGAATTAATATTTCATATATTTTACTTTTTACATATAAATCAATGACATTCTTTAGGATAAAACATGCCTGTTTTTCATTTTTATTGCCAAAATGGAATAATTAGGCACTTTGATATTTTAACTTTAAATCTAAACCTTCAAATTTCACTAGGATTTGAATTGTGTTACTTACAACTGTAATGTTAAAATAAAAGACATTACTTAAATAGAAAGCAAAATTGTAAGTTATCACACCTGAATCCCTGAATTGACTTTATGATAAAATACAATTACATTTATATGACATGATATCCATACTGAAACAAACTGTGAGATATGCAAGCAGAAGACTCCTTTTTTGTTTTGTTTTGTTGTTGTTTATAGATTGTGATGATTCTGTCTTCTTTACCTTGTGCATGGTATATTCATTGTACATCTTCACAAAGTAGTGGTTGGACAAAGAACTTTATGAAAAGGGTGAAAAATTACAGCAATTGAGTTCATTGAACATTGCTGAAAGTGAACTATTTAAACATTTGTGGGGACAGGAGGGCGGGACTGGGATCAAGTGTGGGAACTGAATACATTTCATAAAGGAAATGTACTCATTACCTGACTCATTAAATTGTAATCCCTCTATAGATCACCTTAATAATAACAACAGAGTAAATTTATTTTAAACCGGCAAACAAAATTTTGGTTCTTAAAATCCTAGACGTTTCTTTTGTTCACTGGTGTGAACTGGTTGAGTCTTTCTCTGAAAATAGCTACAATGACATTCATTGGTCAAATTTGTGAGCTACTAGTAGATAAGTGAATTCTGATTGTCTGTATGGTGTTTTGAGACTCTGATTCATTTATTTCTTTAATCTAATTTGTATTATTTTTCTATACCAGATGTTTGTTTGGCTTGTTCTTGTTTTTCAAGGACCTACTGGTGCATCATTAGTGCTGATTTAAGATTGTTCTAATTTGTTGATGTAATACTCAAAGCTATAGATTTCTTCTGAGTTTTGCCTGTGCTGTTGTGTCCCAGAGGAGGTAGTATTTTGTGTATTCACTTCTACTGAATCCCACAAATGTTGAACCTTCCCTCCATATCTCTTCAGTGAATCACTGATGATTTAGAAATGTGTTATTCAGTCTCTGTGAGTTTCAGAATTTTCTGTGATGCCTTTTAATGTCGAGATCTACTTTGGTCCCATTGTGGTCGGACAAGCTACAAGGAGTAATTTCATTTTTATTTTTGAATTCTGACAGATTTTCCTTGTAATCTAAGATATGATTTATTTTGGAGAACGTTCCATGGACTGCTGAGAGGAATATATATTGTGACGCTTCTAGGTGAAATATTCTGTAGATATCTGTTAGGTATAGCTTGTCATTGCAGTTATTTAGCTCTGAAGTGTCTTTACTAAGTTTTCACCTGGATGGCCTGTCCAGAGGTAAGAATGATGTGCTCAAGCAACAACAATGTGTTTGGATCTGCGCATATTTTTAGGTTAAGTAATATTTATTTGATGAATTTGGGAGCTCTAGGATTCAGGGCATTGATATTAGAATTGATATATCCTCCAATGGAGAGTTTTCTTTATCAATATTTAATGTTCTTCTTTGTGTCTTTTTACTTTCTTTCCACTTTTAATTTAAAGCATATTTTATCTAATAGTAGTATATCTACTCTAGCCTATTTATGAGGTCCAATTTTAATTCATAAAGATGAAGTACAGAAGGGTTACAATTACATAAGTCTATAATGAACACACTTCTTTTGAAAAATGTCACCTCATCCCTCATGTTCTCCTAGTTTTTCCCTTTCAACCTCCCTCCCCCATAAGCTGTGTAGTTCATTTTCAATGGAGTGTGTATTGAATAGCACTGCTGCATTTGTTCACCATTTGTCCCACCATTTCTGTGTTCCCACTTGCCCTTTCAAAACTTACATATGGGACAAAAGGTACAGAAATAAAAAAAAAAAAAAACAGTAACAGAAGATAGAGGGGAAAAAAACAAATTAAAGAAAAACTCTCATTTCCATTTTTTGGAGATCATTTTGATGAACATTCTTTTATATGATAATATTCATATAGCTCTTGAGCCTTTGTGATCCTCTCCAAAAGGCATTCTCCTTAGATCTCACTATGTAAATTTTTAGAGTCCTATATAATTTATCATGTTCAAGTGTCATGTTTTCTCTTTTACCATCCAACTGTGTTTACTTGTAGAATTATACGCACATTCCAATACAACAAATGAGTAAAATCATGCAACATATATACCTTTGTCTGTCTTTTTTCACTTAATGTAAGTTTGTTCCAAGTCTTTCTATTTCTTTATGAATGGTGTAATATCCTTTCTTGATCAATAGAATTGCATCAAACAGAAGAGTTTCTTCATGGCAAAAGAAAAAGTTAGCAAGATATATAGAAAGATATCAGAAAGAAAGAAGATTTTTACTAGTTAAGCATTATATGATGGTTTTCTATCTAATGCATATTTAGAGATAAAAGTTTAAACTCAGCAAAAATAAACACCAAAAAAACAAGAACCCAAATAATATATGGGATAAACAGATAAACTTCTCATAAGATGTAAGAATGACAAATAGACACATCTCTCTACATGAAAGAGATACAAATCCAACAACACTGAGTTTCATCTCACCCCTGTCACAATGTTATTTGAAAAAAAAGGAAAATAACATATACTGATAGGAATGTAGCCTAAAGGAAACTCTATTACATTGTTGGTGGATGTAATCTTATTCAACCTGCTTATAAAACAATATGGAAGCTGCTCACAAAACTGAATAGAGAGCTAAATATTATTCAGCAATTCCATTAACGGGCATTTATCCAGTAGAGCAGAAACAAGGCCACAGTGAAGCTACCAGCACAATCATGTTCATTGTTTGCATTCTTTTTTGTAGCCAACATATGGAATCAGCCCATACGCCTCTCATTGTAAAAAGGGATCAAGAATTTTATATATGTATATATATATATGTAAATTATATATATCTAATTTTATTCATTTTTATTTACAAGTATGTATGTATGTATATACATACCTCTACATGTATATACACACATACATATATACATACATAATGGAATTCTGTTCCTCCATCAGAAAGAATAATATTGCACCATTTTTAAGGAAAATGAAAGACTTAGAAATAATCATGTTAAATGAAATAAATCAGACCCAGAGAAACTTAGGTCGCATGATTTTTCTCATTTGTGGTAGATAGAAGGTGCCTATAAATATAAAAGTAAACATACTGGATGGTATGCAAGGAGATACAAATGAATTATCCGAAGTGTTAGAGTCTATGGAGAGTGAAAATACATAATTCTCTTAAAAACTAAGCCAAAGTCCAACAAAATAAATGCTAGTGTACTGAAGAGAGGACAGTGAGAGGCAATGTGAGAGGCGTAGGAAATTGAAGGTGAAAAGGATAGAATCTAGGCAAGAATCCATTGTATACTTCCCAGAACTGAGATATACAAAAGAAAGGGTAGCGTGAAATGCAGGTGAAGATTTAGAATAGGTAAGACAATTCCAGGTTCATTTTACACATATACTACTTAGTTCAATGGGAAGTAATTCCATACATAAGATAATATTGAGATACATAAGGACTGGGGTTGATTTGGAGGGGTGGATGAGAATGTTGAAAGGGGTGACATTGATCAAGATGCACTGTATCCATAAACTGTTTTAGTGAATGGCAACTCCTTTATACAACTACGTAAATATAATAAAAATATTTAAAATTTATTTATGATAGTTAAATAGAGAGTTTAACCGTAATTCAATTCCCAGTTAAAAATATTTTTAACCTGGAGGTTTAGAGAATAAAATTCAAATAATAAAACTTTATGAAGATTTTTAATCAGAATTTTTCGAATTTAAATCAAAACTACTTTGCTTTTTGTCACCCATTGGGCTGTTTTAAGAGAATACTTCAAATTATGTGGCTTAAAAACATCAGGAGTTTATTACTCATACTCTAGAAACATGAACACGGACTATAAAAATGGTGATGCAAAGCAATTCCTTGTCTCATGGGGGTCCATTATTTGGTTCATTATAATCTATTTGCTGGACGTTCATATGGCAAAATAGTTATATTGGGCTTCTTTTATCAAGATCATTATTTCAGAGTCATCTCTGAAACGGTGATTCTAATGTCACTAGACAGGGGAAAAGAATTTCAACTTGTCTATATGGAAGGAGTTACATCATCCAATACCCTTGGAACTTTTGCTTTAACTCTTAGTGTAGTGTATCATTTGGATATTATTTTATATAAGAGAACTTATGGACAAGTTTATATTATGGAAATTATGTGAATGATTGTTCTTGCTTTTTGGGAATAATTATAGTGATGGCAAAGTGAAATGTGATTGCTTAGTGGCTCTTGAATCACATCACAAGTAGACATTTAAACATGGTACGGCTTTTCTAAGGCCATTCTGATGTATATGAAAAATCTGTGATGAGTATATGAATAATCTGTTATGCTTTCAGGAATATTCGTTTTAATTATGTTCTGCTATTAGGACTTCCACAGAAACCAAAATCAGAGGATACTAGTTTCTCTGATAAAATCCAGAAAATTGTTATAATTAATATTACATGAAGACTGTAATATTAATAACATTATAAATACTAGTATTCACATTACATAATATATTGACATTCTTTGGTTACATCAATATTTACAATATTTATAACTAAATGTAAATTTTTTGCAAATACTTATTTGATGATGTATACAAAATGAAAAAAGATTTATGTACATATTTACTATAAATGCAAAGAGATTCACCTGTTATTTTTGTTCCTTCATTTGTTGGTTTCATTCATGTATGAAGAACATGCAGAGAAGTGACAATTGCAACCTTGCATTTACTAAAGGGCTAATTTCATGAAGTTTATGTTTGGCTAAATAGTAGATTTTATAAATTAAATTGTTTTTCCCTTCTTTCCTTCCTTCCTTCCTTCCTTCCTTCCTTCCTTCCTTCCTTCCTTCCTTCCTTCCTTCCTTCCTTCCTTCCTTCCTCCCTCCCTCCCTCCCTTCCTTCCTTCCTTCCTTCCTTCCTTCCTTCCTTCCTTCCTTCCTTCCTTCCTTCCTTCCTTTGCCCTTCTTTCCTTTCTTCCTCCCTGCCTTCCTTCCTTCTTTTTTCTCCCTCTTTTCCTCCATCCCTACCTCCCTCTCTCTTTCTTTCTTCCATCCTTCCTTTCTTTCTTCCCTTCTTTCTTTCTTTTTACTTTCATTCTTCCTTTCTTTATTTTGTTCAGAATATTTCTTATGTCTATGGAAAAATTATCAGCTGTTGTACTCCAAGGTGTTATGAGTAATTTTAAATATTCACTGGATTAATATTAATTTTAATAACCTATGTTATATCTTAAGCCAAATTGTACTAAAAACAACTTCACAAAAGTTGCAAGACATGTAACAAATATTACTTTTCATGATATTGTTTTTTTCTTCAAACAAAAATAAGAATTTAGACATCATATTTTTTGTGTGTGTTGTTCTTGTGATTTGAACTCAACACCCTATCCCTTAGCTTTTTCACTCAAAGATATTGCTCTAACATTTGAGCACCAACTCTTCTTATGGCTTTCTGTGTGTGTGTGTATGTGTGTGTGTGTGTGTTGTGTGTGTGTATTGTGTGTGTGTGTATTGTGATGTGTGTGTGTGTGATTAATTGAGATGCAGCTCAAAAACATTTTTGCCAGGGCTGGCTTTGAACCAAGCTTCTTGAGTAGCAAGGATTAAAAGCTTGAGACATCCATATTCAGCACAGATATAATATATCTAAGAATAAAATAAATTTCATATTATTTGAATTCTAGAGGCTCAAATTAACAAATTAACATTTAGATAGTTATTAGTTATTACCCCTGAACCTGCACTGTGAAAAATAATTTTCATTTTTATGAAAAAATTACACAAAAAAAGTTTAAATGACAGAATCTTTGGAATTGAAATACACTATTATTCAAAAGTGAAAACGACATCGTTAATCAAATTTCTCTTGTAAGCTAGGAGCAAAGGGCTCTGTCAGGCTGAATGAAACAATTTTTCATTAAATTAAATATTATCTATTGTGGTCACATGATTTTCTCTTCTTTAAAACCTAAAATTTTTTGACATAAAAATGTAGATTCATATATTTTTGAGTATATAAAAATCGTAGTTACAGGCCATATATTTCTGAGGTTTGATTACCAATCATTTGAGAATCACTGAATTTCATGTATTTTATGTCAACATTGATTTTTAGAAATAGAATCAATCTCAATATGAGAGAACTGAATCAAGATATTCCATTACTTATCAAATTATTCCTAAAGACTTGAATATAACTTATTTTTGAATGGCAGGAAATTTATATTATACTTACTCTCTATTAAATAATTAAGAAATAAATGATTGTGATAGTATTTATTTTTCCTTTAACTAGAAAGAAAGAACCTCACTATAGATGACAAAATCTTGAATGAAAATGCCTTAAAATTATGAAAAATTCAATTCATTATGAGTTAGATGAAATAGTTATTTTTGAAGGTCACAAAATGAAATCTCTTGAAGCTTCCTTAAGTGTTAAATAAAATGTATTTTCATTCAAAACATTTCATGCATCCCTCCAGCAATGTTGTTATAACCAATCTATCTCCATGCATAATAGCTTCTCTTATTAATTCAAGTAAATATTTAGGAATAGAATTTATAGCAATTGTATGAAAATATCTATCCACCACTCTAGAAATTAATCTGAATTCATAAAGGATTGGGATTAATAAATAGTTTTCACTATGTTGCCATAAAGAGGCGGTGAACCTTTTCAAGTGGGCAAAATGATAGAGATTTGGTCACTGAGAACTTGGGATCAAAGAGGATGGTAAGATCAAAGTCCTTTCCTCCTCTTTCTTCTTTTTCTTCTCTGTCTCCTTTTCCTTCTTCCTCTTCCCCTTCTCCTCTTTCTCCCTCTACCACTATTCCACTTCTTCTTTACTTCCTAGCTTTTCTAAATACACATCCTCCATCACATGTTCCTGACATGGGGTATTGTGCCACCACCAACCCAAGCAATAAGGATAAAATCATGAAGTGAAATGTATAAAATCAGAAGCCAAGATTAACCTTTCCTTCTTTTAAGTTAATCTTATAAAGTATTGTCTCATATTAATAAGAGACTGACACAGCATGCTCTTTTTATTATAAGGGATAAGATTTATTGCAAATAAAAATCTGACCAACATCACCCTAATGAAATGATTGATTAAATTAATATTATAGTTGGAAAAATCTACTTTAAAATATTTAATGTACTTCAATGAGAGGTAAAAAAATACACCTCTATGGTTTGCTATGAAAAGACAGCAGAATTCTATCTGTTCCTCAAGGAAATTGACCTATAATTGGGAGTATTGTCAATTTCATAAAAGATGTAAGAAGACTGAAGAACAAATTTCAACTCAAACTTCATCATATAAAATTTACTTTGTCCCCTGAAACTACCCTTTTATTCTAGCTATGTCTGGTTCCTAAAATGATTCATATTTTATTCTAATCACATTTTTAGTTAACTTTAAGTAGTTTTGTGGAAATTGCTGTTTGAAAAAGCAGTTTATGAACATTGTTTAGTGAATACTTTTTCTTTTTTCTCTCCTGAGGTTTGAACTCGGTCTTGGCACTGTCCCTGAGCACCTTTGGGTGAACAGTAGAACTCTATCACTTGAGGCACAGCAGCACTTCCAGATTTTTCTTAGATTTAATTGGAAATAAGAATATCACAGACGTTCCTGCCTGGGCTGGCTTCAAACCTCAAGTCTCAGCCTCCTGATATCTAGGATTATAGGCATGAGACTCTAGTGCCCGGCTTAATAGAACACATCTTTTTTTTTTTTTTTTTTTGGCTAGTCCTGTGACTTGAACTCAGGGCCTTGGCAATGTCTTTGAGCTTCTTTTCCTCATGCTAGTACTCTACAGCCTGTGTCATAGTGCCAATTCCATCTTTCTTTATGTAGTACTGAAGAACCAAACCTAGGGCTGCACACATGCAAGGCAAGCAGTCTACCACTAAGTCACATTCCATGGCCAATCCAATGCATCTTGATGTTCATTATCCCTCATCCTTCTCAGTCCCATGTCATCCCTCAAATTACATAACTTTGTAGAATATTCACTGACTTGCAATGGCATGTATAGTCACTCAGAGGATATATCTTAGGTCATATTTTATTGATAGACTTATCCAGTAACATACTAAAGTTAAATGCATTACAGAATTCTGTGATTTTAAATTCTAAATTATCACTCAGATTCACCCACTACTATTCGAAAAATATTCCTAAGGTTAATGCAAATGCAATCTGTAATTCTTAGATAAAGTACAATGATTCTTTTTTTTAGAAACAAGGAAAGGTAGTTTTTAATCAATACACAGTTAAAGTTCTTGAATGTACAAAGACTTTAACATAATGTCACTTTTAATAAATGCCAATATCCTTCTTAATCGTCCCTCTTTTAACAATTTCATCCACATAGCTTGAGCCTAAATTGAGACCACAGATTTAGTTTTTTATTTAAGAGTTGAAGTATAAACATCACCTTCACTTCAAGAACACCCCTAAACTCTCAAAATACTCCAATATTTATTAGTAGTCACTTCCTCTCATCATTTCAACCTTCCCTCCCCTTAAGTAACTATTATTTCATATTCTACCTCTAAAGATGTGCCAATTTTAGAAAGCTCATATAATTAGAAAATGTAGTCTATTGTATTCACATCTCCCATGTAATATTAGTGTTTCCAAAGTAAGTCCATGTAAATTTTTCTCATGAATAGAGCATATTGTTTTGTATGCATGTATATAATTGTATACCGTCCTCAATAGGCATTTCAATATTTCATTATATGTTATTGTAAAAGGTTTTGCATGTATTTAATTGAATCTGGCTTATTTCACTTACTATCATTTTTCAAGTCTTTCCATTTCCTCAGGAATGGGGATATGCCATTCTTTCCAATGGAAGCACAGAATTCCATCAATACAACATAATTGAAGACCCAGAAATTAACCCACTCGTATAGGCATATAATCTTTGATAAGAGAGCCAGAAATGCAAGATGGAAGAAAGACAACCTCCACAAAAAAATTGTGCTGATAGAATTGGCTGTACAAAGAGAAATGAAGCTAGATCCTTATATATCCCCCCTGTACCAGAATCAACTCCAAATGGATGGAAGACCTCAATGTGAGTCCAGATACATTGAGAATGTTGCAGGAAGCGTTAGGGAGGGGAAACACAAGGGCTCAAAAGCCATAAAGAAAAAAAAGATATTATAGCGCAGATTAATTACGGAGCAAACATACAGATGAAAGCCTCAGCCAATGATAAACCCTTACTCCCTTTTCTAACTAGGTTATTTATAGTAGGTTTACCTGAATATAAGACTTTTTTGGTGGGGATTAGAAAGAAAACAACTAATACTAATATATAGATAGTTCGTGAAATGAGTTGTAGCTGGAGAAAGGGAGGGGTTAAGGCATGTGAGTCTAGTTGAAAGCCTTGTCTTTCTGCCATTTAAGTAAGTTATAGCTGCCCAAGGGAAGAGGGGGTAGAACAGGAGTGGACATAAACAAAATCGATGATCTGAAGCCTCAAAATAGGCACCCCAGACTGTGTGGACCAAAAGTCTCTAACATGAGGTTTTATTTAAATTAAGAAGCACGATTTTCAATTTTTGCAGAGTGGGATGGTGCATAGTCACTGGCAATGTCTGCTATGTCAGGTAATCCCATCTACTTTTTCACGTTACCCAATAGCCAGATTTCAACCCGAATGAGTACAATGAGATTGTACAATTGAGACTGCGAAATTTCCCTTTCATGAACCAAAATTCTGTCAAATGATTTCTCTCTTCCAGATGTTTACACATTTCTCATGGTCCTTCCTACTTTTTGTTCTTCCTTATAGACATTCATAGTAATTTTGTTGTTGTTGTCTTATGTGTATATGCCATTTTTAGGGCTTGATCTGAATATTCAAAGGTCTCCCGTGTATTTTTTGCTCATGGCTGATGACACTCTATTCCTTGAGCCAGATCCTCACCTTCTCCTTCTTGCTGGATAATTGGAGATAAGTTTTCACATTTTTGTCTGTTTGGACTGATATTGAACTAATATCTTCATGTCTTAGCCGCCTGCGTTTCTAGGATTCTACAAATGAATGGCTAATACCAAGCTTTGCTTTACTGTTATTTTAATTAAGTTGTAGAAGAATGTGGAAGTATATTCATTTTAAGTGTGCAATTTTTAAATACAACTTGAATCAACTTGATATAATGTAACTGTTATCAATTTTAACTGTTAAATCAATGAATATTACATATTCCCACAGAAATACAATTAAAATAATACATATGTGTTTCCTTAAAGAAGTAATGGAACCATGAATTTCTTTCACTTTACATTTCTTGTTTTATATAATTTTAATTGGCAGACTTCCATGAATAAAATTAAATATATTAATTGTATACCACAAGAAGCAAAGCGATTATAGTTAAGAATAGATATTTTGGAAGTGGTGATGTGGCTCAAATGTTAGAGCCCTAGCCTTGAACTGAATAGCTGAAGGACAGTGCCAAGGCCCAGAGTTCAAGGCCCACAAACGACAAAAAAAAAAGAATAGATATTTCATCACAGCCAGAAGATAAGTTTTTGAGCATTCTTACAAAAATAAATGTTACATGAAGAAATTAATGGATATGGTATAGCTTGATCATTACAAAACATAAATAAATGGGATTACTACTCAATATTTCGTAAATATGTAAAAAATAATTGTGTAGCAAGGCGCCAGGTTATTCTTATAAGCCTAGCTACTAAGGAAGCTGAGAGGTGAGAATCATCGTTAAAAGCCAGCCTAGGCAGGAAACTCTGTGAGATTCTTATCTCCAATGAGCCACCAGAAACCTGGCAGTGGCTCAAGGGTTAGAGCACTAATCTTGAGCTGAAGAGCTGAGGGACAGTGTCCAGGCCCAGAATTCATGCCCCATAAGCAACAAAAAATAAAAATGAACAGTTAAAAATAAACAAATTTTTTGACATAAATGTTAAAATTTATATTCTAAATATTTTTAAATCCTCACTAGATACAGTAGTTCATATAAATATAGAGAAGTGTATCTAGTTTTAGTTGTCATTGAATCAGTTGTGTAATCACACATTTCTCACTCAATTCATATTTATATGTTTATATACTTATACGCCATAATATAATTAACTGATAGGAAATGCTGTTTTAGGAATCTCCCTTGGCTTTCTAATATTAACCCTTCTAACCTAACCCTCCAAACTTGTCAGAGGTTTCATCTCATTGGAGCAGAAAAGTATAAGCCATAATCATTGTTTGGAACAACAGTAACATTTTACATGCATTTCACTAATATATGAAACAAAACTTTCAAGTCATCTTAACCATGCCAGTAATAGCAAAGTGTCCTCTGAGATTTTCAGTCTCTTAAAAGATGAAAATCTTTAATTATACATCTGTCTTTTTCTGCCTAACATCCTATATCTTAAGCAGATCTTTTTGTACAACCTTATGTTCCTGAGTAGAAAACCGATACAAAGGTAATAATGAAAATAGCCAAGGAAAATACTTGAAAACTATTAAAAAAAGCAATCCAGACACTCCTTTTTTCATGTATTCAAATGAGAATGTACGTTAAGTTATTATGTTTTTGTTATCATTTAAAGAGAAATAATTAAACTTTAATTAACTGTGAAAAAGGAAACAAAAAACTTTTTTGTAGACAGCTTGACCTTGAACAATTCAACGTAAGCATAATGGACTTATCTTGTGTTTCTATGTAGTTGCCAAAATTATAGAGAGCAACACCCAAAAGCAGGAAAACACCAAAGCCAAAGCAGGAAAATTTTGTCTATATAATAATTGTGAGGCTCTGACTCTTTAAAAGTCAGGCTTGCAAAGAGGAAGTGTATTTGTTTAGTGTGAACAATAAAACATACAAAAATTTTTTATTAATGTTTTACATATCGTGACTAGGACTTCTTGTGTTGGAGAAGAGGAAAGGTATGAAAAAGTTCAAGATCGTTTGAATATTCCCCAAGACCGTTTTTGTGTATCAGTTAAAGCAACGGAAGTAGCCTTGGTTATTCTTAGTATCATGCTTGTTTACATTCAGAAGCATTATTTATTGCTGGGTTATAAGCTGCAAACCCTTGAGTATTAATAAAGAGTCATTTTCTAAGAGAGGAAAGTTGCTGTGTAAACAAACCTAAAATATCAAAGACTTCGCATAGGGGAAACTATTTTCTCGCTATATCACAATCTGTACGTGTAAATTTTGTTTCCCATTGTTTCACGGGACCCATTTTTGTTATCTTCTTTTTCACCATAAAGTGAGCCTATAACATCCTATACAATCCTGGGATTGCTCTATCTTTACTGGATTCTCTAATTTGTGTTGGAAACTTAGGAAGGGTATAAAATTGAATTTCTCTTCCTGTTTTACCTTATTTTTTTATTACTTTAGAAATCGTAACTCAAAATGACATAACTTACCTTTATAATATTCAGAGACATATTTCATTTCCATATTCTTACCCTAACCTTCCACATAACTTGGTATCCAGGAATCCACAAATGTGAAAATAAAGCTAAGGAGCTTCTTATTTAATATTATTTAGAATTTCAAGACTTCATTAATGCAGGCCCCTTAGTAGTATGTGCATTTACGTGTGTACAATGCCAATGGCAACTTTTTCTTATTCTCAGAAACTAGGGCATGTGGTGTCTCTGTAGCTGCATAAGGAAAACGCTGTATTTGAGTTAGGTTACTAAATCAAATCTCCTGTAACAAATTTTACAAGTTAATTGGCTTGAATAATCCATATTTATCATTTTACATTTCTAAAGGACAGAAATCAAAAAAAAGTCTTGCCAGATTAAAAGCGAGCCACCTATAGAGCTGAAATATTTTTCAGATGATTCCAGTGGAAAAGGCATTTACTTTCTGTTTTGTTTTCCAGAAATTAAGAATCTGGGTTGTTGTCTTTTCCTTTATCTTCTAAAGTAGCATCTTTACCTCTTTCAGATGGTTCTTACCTAATCATGTCCTTTTCCAAATAGAGCTGGGACTTTCAAGTGCCCATGTAAGTATACTTCCTCCATCTGATAATTATTCAAATTTGTGTTCCTTGGGTAATGAAAGGTGATTATTTTACAAACACACACACACACACACACACACACACACAGCAAATCTACATTTGAGGGATTAGATAATTGGGGACGATAAATATTTTTGGAAGGTATTTTACTTCCTACCATATTGAGTGTGTGGCATTCTTTCTACTATAGCCTGCTATATTTTTACTAATTTTGAACAACATATTTCTTCAATGAAATATAACTAGAATACAATTTAACCCCTGACAGCAATTAATCTTGATTAAAACATTTGTCATGTACTAGAAATTCTAAATACCAGAAAGCAGCGCCTGAAGCTGTTCTCGCATTATCCCTTTTCTTTTTTAAATTGTGAAAATACCGTACAGAGGAGTTACAATTACATGGGCAAGATAACGAGTACATTTCTTTTTTTTGGGGGGGGGGTCCGGTGGTGGGGCCTAAACTTTGGGCCTAGGCACTGTTCCTCAGCGCTCTTCAGCTCAAGGCTAGTGCTCTACTACTTGAGACACAGTGCCACTTCCGGCCTTTTTCTTTTTGCTTATGTGGTGCTGAGAAATCGACCCAGGGCCTCATGCATGCAAGGCAAGCGCTCTACCACTGAGCGACTTTCCTTGCCCCACAAATACATTTCTTATGAAGCATTGTTGCCTACTCTTTGTTTCCCCTTCCCATCCCTTCCCATATACATTCTCATTAATACCTTTTCTTTTCAAGAGCATTTGATTGTTACTATTTTGGAATTAAGGGTAGTATTTATTTGACTGATTTTTTAAAGAATCTACCCCCAATGCTGGTTCTCTTTTTTCTTTTATGTCTAACCTATTTATGAAAGAAACACAGCTATTAATATGACATGCATTGCTTAGTGAAGTTGAATCTATGTGGAGAGGAAAAGAAGAAAAAAGATGTCTCTGTGTGTATGTCACGTTAAAAATATACCTACAAGCTATTTATCTTAAAATCATCTATTTTTCATTATGTTTAGATTCTGATAAAATTTAGCCTCTCAACTCACACAGTGTTAATGCAGTCTTATTCCATGCCTCCCAAAAGCAAACAAGAAATTAGTATTTAGTAAAAACAAAAATTAATTTTAAAATTATTATTTAGTATAAAAACTATATTTAAAAAAATAACCATTCAAATGGTTTATTTGATATTTAGAGTCATGTTCAGACTCTATGTTGGAAACCAGAAGGGAAAAATATCATGTTTATACTCTTCCTTGAGCCATTCTGATATTTTCATCTATTTCTGAAAGAATGAAATTCTTAATATCCACAAAGTGTCATTCTTTTCTTATTAATAGGATAATTTTGAAAAAGGATGTGAATTCACACTAGAAAAAGGAGAAGAAGAAAAGAGAAAAATCTAGATATTTTGTTCTTCCTCATCTCAATCACAAGGTCTGTGCATATTAGATACAGTGCTCTAGAGTGATTAAATACATCTATAGAAAAAGATAACTCCACAAGTGATCTCATGGAGAATGTTTATGTATAAAAAAATGTAATAGCTTCCAACAGGAAATGTTATCTATTTGTGTAGTTCTTGTTTTGGTATTTGTTAAATTCTGGTGTGCTATAGTCAACTATCATAAAGGTATTCAAGAACGGTAAGAAACTAACGTCTGAATGTCATATTCTAATATTAGCTTAGTTCTTGCTATGTTATATGTATGTGGCTGTATTTGAGTTTTGCCTCATTATCACATGCTATATTCTTCCAGTTTATAAGTTGAAAGAAGGCTCCCTCTGGCAATATGCCATTATTATAGCTAAGGGAAAACAAATCAGCTGTTAGACACAGACAATAGGAGCTGAGGAACAGCACCCTGGATCAGAGTGCAAGCCCCACGACCAAAAATTTTGCAAATATGACTTTAAGTTTCCCCAAAATGAACAATGAAAGCAATAGTAATCTTCCCACACAGAAAAAATAATTGCAAAATGATTCAGTGCACCTACTTTTGCTGAGTTATTTGACTTATGGCTTCTTTGCTGGACATACTCTCTTCTTTTAAAAATTGCCAAATATTAGCCTTATAATAAACTTCACCTAATATTTCTTGTTTCAAAAGAGAAGTACATACAGTTGATGTCTCTTGGCTTTCTTATTATATTAGTTTACAGTCAATCAGGCAAGAGAGTCTGTCAAACTCTTATCTGTAATTAAACTCCAAAAAAATCTGAAGTGTAGTTTTGGATGAAACAGTAGAATACTAGCTTGGGTGCAAGTGGGCAGTAAAGACAAATATTCAGGGACCTGCCTCTGAGCAAAAACTAAACAAACAAACAAAAAAACCCACATATTCCTTTGGGACCATCCTTAAAGGACTGGTTTGAGAAGGAAGAGGCTGCTTTTGCTGATCATACTCACTGGATCCTGCTCTTTTCAATCCTTATTGCCATGGAGAACTCAGGACCAAACTAAAGGAATTGATAACTGACTCCTGCCACAAGAGAATTATCTCAGGACTGAAATATCCATGAATAAGACATTTTAAAACTTCCATGTCTTTGTTCCTTTCCAGTGGAACACTTTTGAAAACAAAGTTATTTCCTTTTTTTCTATGCTAGACGTCAAATGACATTTTATTTTCTTTTGTAATACTCTCAACTAGAAGTTTACAGACAAGTTTTTTTATTGTGAAAATACTGTACAGAGGGGTTACAATTACATGTGCAAGATAATAAGTACATTTCTTATCGAGCATTGTAGCCTCCTACTTTGTTTCCCCTTCCCATCCCTTTCCATCCTCCCCCCATCCCCACCGAATCTTCCTTCCCCCTTTCCCCCCATCAAAGTTGTAAAGTTCATTTTTCTACATAAAGACTTGGTTTTATGTCAGTATAGAACACACTCGAACAAGTCAGGGACAGAGGTTCCTTCAAGCTTTGGATTCTTTGCTTGTACACTAAAAAGGACAGCACAAATTAACTTGAACTTTGTCATTACTCTAAGTTCAATTCCTGTCTTGGGATTAGTTTCCACTTGCAGTAACAGTTCCTTCCAGTAACAAACTATGGTGCTGCTTGAGATAAAATGAACGTTTTCTGGCGTCATTGAAATAGCACAAAGACATCTTTGGACATGAGGTAACATGCGTTTCAGAGACAGCTTAGTAAAGAGAAAATATGGAATTTATGCATGTACATATGATCATTTAAGTTGATGCTATGTGAAACGAACCCCAAGATAGGGACACAACTTGCTTTTTCTTTCTTTCTATTTTTTAATGTATCTAATATGTATTATGTGCTATTTTGTTTCTTTTCTATTTTCTTCATCCATGGTATCACCCCTGTTTTCACTGTATTTGATATCGGTGGCCTGCAAACTTGTTTATATATTTTTCTAATGTGGCAAGGAGAAGGGAAATAAAATGCTGAAGCGAGGATACAGTGTGACCCATTGTAACAATGAGATGTACAATATATTATGTAGAGAACGAACTTTGCAACTTGTAGAGCGGAGCACTTAGGGAATTTGAACTTGATATACTCCAAGATTATGATTTTTTCATATTTTTATACAGAATTGGGGAGGTAGAGAGAAAAGGGTTAGCAGGGGAAAAACAAAAGAGGTCGTAACAATGCTCCATAGATAATGTATTCCTTAATTTACTTATGTAACTCTAACCCATTTGTACACCATTTTTACAATCAAAATATGAAAAAATCATTATCTTGGAGTACATCAAATTCAAATTTCCTAAGTGCTCTCACCAATTTTATGTGTGAAGAAAGTTCTCAGAAATATTGTTTTTGTGAGTGTGTGTATTATGCATTATTTCCCAAGTGTACATAAGTTAACAGTAGAAAAAACAATAAGAATAATAGAAGAAAGAGAAGTTCTGTGTTTAACTATAATGGTTCAATACATTATAGAAGACTCTGAAGATAAGACAACTTTGAAACTACAAATACAAGGCCAGCATATAGATCTATTGGAGTGATGTAGAGAAAGCATTACTACTAAGCATTACTACTCTCTTCCATCTACCAGCTCTAAATCATGGAAGCTAATCATGAAAATTTGTAAAAAGTAGAATGGAAGAATAATTCTGGCTCCAAAGCAAGTCAGATATAAGAGCATGGACTTAACTGGAAAAGAGTCCATGTTGAGAGAGTGGGAATTATACTAGCAATGAACACATTTCTTTTTCTTTCTTTTTTCTTTTTTGATGTAGTGGGGCTTGAACTCTGGGTTTGGCCACTGTCCCTCCTCTCTTCTGCTCAAGGCTAGTGTTCTATCACTTCAGCCACAGAGCCACTTCCATTTTTCTGGTCGTTAATTGGAGATAAGTGCCTCAGAAACTTTCCTACTCATGCTGAATTTGAACTGCAATTCCCAGATCTCAGCCTCCTGAGTCAATAGGATTATAGGCTTGAGCCATCTGCACCTGGCTTAAGATCACATTTCTAACAGAGTACACTTGGGATATGCAAAATGTATGTGCATCTATCTTTATATGAATCCTTGAGTTAAAAATCTGGGCTACAGGTTAGACTTTACACTTACAAAAATGTTTCTAGTTTAAAAGTTGATATTCCTGGAAAAATAAAGCCTAAGAATGTAAAAGAGGCTGTGCATCCAGTGTGGGCAGAACGGTCTTTGAGACACTATCTATCATTAACCAGCCAAAAGCTGAATTGGAAGAATAGCTCAAGTGATGGAATACTATTTATGAGCCTGATGGCTGAATAAGAGCTTGAGGTTTTTGCATACATACATACAACCATGCACATACACACGGAGGAACTAATGTGTGCAAACACACATATGAAACAACTCTCAGAATGTATAGAAAAGTTAGAAAATAGTAAAAAATGTGTCCTGTGTAAGACTAGAATCAAGTAATAATTTTTAATATTAGAAAGTCCTAAAATGAACTTGAGAATATTATATAGGTAGGGACCAGATAGTAAGAAAGTCAAGTAATCATTATTAAAGGGATCAATCCATGGAGGAATCAATCAGAGACCCCTACAAGTGCATCTTAAAATGTTCATATCCTGTTTCAAATATTAGAACATCTTTGAAAATAGTACATAAAAAGTCTGAGCCATCAGTCTATTGGAAAATATTATCAGAGAAGTTCAGAATTGTGAGTCTGTATCCAGATAAAATAAACCAAACAACTTGGGCAGGACAATTTTATACAAGCCTAGAATTCTAGCACTCAGACTAAGACAGGATATTAGAGAGTGGAATTATGTAGCGATACCTTCCCTGGACCGAGTAGTATAATTTTGTCTCAAAACAAACCAAAAAACAAGAAAGGGATACACAGTTGGAAGTTTGAGCTAATTTTGTCATTGCAACTCATATATACTCCTCAGTTATGTGTTAAATGCTCTCTTAATTTCAGAACATTCCTAGAGGCAAAATAGCTCATGATTCCCAACCAAAAAATTTAAGCATCATTCTATTGGATTCCAAAGGAAGGATGAAGGATTCCAAAAGCTTACAACTGGAAAAATTGCAAACTTCATCTAATGTAGGACTTTTTAGACCTGGCTAAATTAGAATTTGGATTTAAAATAAATATTTTGTTTGTAATTTCATATTCTATAAGATACTACAAAATTATTTCTAAGTAGAAGATTTAATTTACAAATTCACAAATGATTCCGGCATTTTATTTGCCTAAAATATTCTTTCAAGTGAGATATATTTAGAAATTATTCAGTAGATAATTCCAACAGTTCATGTATAACATGAAAATGTGAATAATCTAGACAGTTGCCAACAAATGGATATTAATTTATAAATTTAGAAAAAGAACATTTTTTTAGACTTTGGTATAACATAGTATGAAAACAGTAATTATGTGTCATCTTTTTTCTTCTACCTATACATAACACAGAAAGAAATTTCCTTAATTACGTATCTCCTTATACAATGAGAAAAATGCTAGGTTTATGTTTGTTTTTATTTTGTTTGTGTTGTTTGGTTTGTCCTGGAGCTTGAACTCTGAGCCTGGGCACTGTACCTGAGACTGTTTTTGTTCAATGCTACCGCTCTACCACTTGAACCCCAGAGCCACTTGACTCTGGCTTTTCCTGAGCAGTTTATTGGATATAAGGATCTAAGGAACCTTCCTGCCTGGGTGGGCTATGAACCAAAACCTTCAGATCTTTGCCTCCTGAATATCTATGATAAATAAAAAGATAAGTATAAATAATATTTGCAACTGTTCTGATCTCAAGAATACCAATGGGGGAAATGATGCAGTAAAGTTTAGTGTAGTCTTTTTCCATAATAGGAAGAGCATCACATTAGCAGAAGTGTAGTGTTTTCTCACAATACTTATAAGTTAGTCATGTTGTGAATTTAGGGAATTTTAAGGTGCACCATAGAAGTTGGAAACTATTGGCTAGGATGACTTTATGGCATAAAACCTTGGGATTGATTGTCATGGAAATAATAGCATACTCTGATGAACAAATGTTTACTCTTAAGGAATTAATTATTATAGATACTTCATAGTCTTATCCACTACCAGAATGTGGCTATTTTTTCTGTTGAATTTTCAATATGTAATGCCCCATTGGAAACTGTATCTATTGAAGAATTAAATAAATTGCAAACAAGTACTGTTTGGAATGTCTCTGTTATGGCATGTTCAGAATTTGAAAATGAGTAGTTAGTCATCTTAGAATTATGAAGAACATATATATCCTGTCCTCTTAACAATTATTCAGCTTTAAAAGTTAAGAATTTCCATAGAATTGACTTGCTTTCTGTTTTACTATGAGACAATATTAAAATATTTTTTTTCAAAATAATGGCAAGTATATTGTCAAAATATTGTATAGCTTCATAACTTTCAAGTTGATGACCCTCTGAGAAAGAAGGAGTAATTAAATCAAATTAGAAGCCAAATAGGGTTCACTTTTTAAAAAGGTAATATCCAGGAGGGGGGACCAAGATGGGGATGGGGCAGTAGGGAAACGCCACAGCTCTCCCCAACCAAAAAGATAGTTCGAGTTCCAACACTTAATCTCCCTAAGAGACCAACAACAACAAAAAGACGAACACTCAGAGAAAAACAGGAGGTGGAAAATAACAAAAAAGAAAGAGAGGAAAAGAAGAATTTCAGAACAGAGAAGAGTGAAGATCCCTCCCCCAACCTTCACTGGCCTAGCGACAGCATGCCAAGCCATGGCAAGCCAGCCCAGGGAGTCCCAGAGACACAGGGCTGCCTGCAGATTACCAGCGCAGAAGCCGCCTGAGGTACCAGTTTGCAGACCCGCTGATCACCACAAACAGAGAAACCTACCAGCTGGGAGTCTCCAGGAAGATCCTACCCACCCCTCACTCTCCATCTGAGTAAAGAGGCTCCATCCCCCACTAGGCCTCATGATGCGAAAGGGGGATAGGTTCTTGGTGCTACAGCCCTTCCCTCCCTAAGGGCACCTCCCACACGCCTCTCTGTGCCTTCACTACCTACTAAGTGCTTGACCCAGGTTGGGGACCCAGTGAACAAGATGGGCAACAGCAACAAAAATCCAGCTGCCTCTTCCAGGCTGCCCACCAGAGTTTCTGGTCCACTGTCTACCTCTACCCATGTCTGGGGACCTGGAGACTCAAGCCTGTGCCCCACACACACTGCAAAAAAAAAAAAAAAAAAGAGGCTCCATCCCACCAAAGCTGCCGGGCACCAGCAGTGAGACAAAGGGAGCTGTCTGCAGTTTGTGCAGAAGCCGCCTGAGTTACCAGTGTCAGACCCACTGATTGCGACGACCCAGCGGGGGCTGCTGGGGTCCCAGAGACACAGGGGGCTGCATGCAGATCACCCACGCAAAAGACACCTGAGGTACCAGTGTCAGACCCCCGATTGTGACGACCCTGTGGGGACCACCGGGGGTCCCAGAGACACAGGAAGCTTCATGCAGATAACTCACACAGAAGCCACCTGAGCATGGACACTGTGGACCCGACAGCTTGGACAGAAGCAGAGACAGAAGAGAATCACACAGAGCCACCACCACCCAGCCAAGCCCGCAACCACCCCAACTGAACTTGGATTGCAACAGCAACTGACAACCTACACCACACAGAAACAACTAGTTCCAGGGTGAGTACCCCATGGGGAAAATGTATCCCTCAAGGGAGACCAGAGCTGGAGAGAATCTCCAGACCCTGACCCAGACTCTCTACCCCAAAACCCGGACCACAGGACCCACTAAAACTGAGAACTCTTTGAGAGCTCCACCAGCCCATGGAGCACACTCAGCTTGCCAGGCTAGAGCAAGAGCACCCCTGGAAGGGAGCTTAAACGCCCAAGACAGGAACAGTGCCCCTGGGTCAAAACAACCAATAGTAGAAGAAATTTGAACTGTGTACCCCAGGCTGCATAACCTAGGTGGTATACACAACAGCACAGGCCCAACCGGCATGCCCCAGGTGGGGGGCCAGAACCAAGCTTGGGGATCCGGCACCTGAACAACACAACCAAATCCCCCCAACTGAAGTCAAAAGCCGAGCATAGGCCTCTGCAGAGGGGAGAAAAACAGGGAACTGCACCCCCTGGGAAGCACGCCAGTGACAACAAAAACCTGGAGGCTCAGGACAAGAGAAGCCCAAACTCCACCAAAACCCGTCCCATATACTCTAGGCAGGCAATTGGGCAACACAGACTGCCAGCACCTGATAGTAGGCAGGAGCTCAGGTTGTTAAGGTGGCTCAGCAGTAGAGTGATAGTCTTGGATGCATGGGGCCCTGGATCTGATTCCTCAGCATCACATAAGCAGAAAGGGTCAGAAGTGGTGTTGTGGCTCAAATAGTAGGGTGTCAGCCTTGAACTGAAGAGCTGAGGGACAGCACCCAAACCTAGAGTTCAAGCCCACAACCAGACCCCCCCCCAAAAAAACAAAACAAAACAAAACAAAAAACATCAGGAGCCCATAGCAGACTCCAGCATCTGGGAGAGTGCATCCAGAGCATCAGATCTTGCCAAGAGCACCCGTAGGAGCAAACACTAGCAGTCTAGGCTGCTCAACACTTCCAAAGGCGGGAATTGCCATAGATCTACAGCAGAGAGCCGAGAATCCTATGTAGGTCCGACCAACAGTTGGAGGTAGGCCCCCAACAGAATCCAGGTCCAACCAGCAGCTGGAGGTAGGCCCCCAACAGAACCCAGATCAGGCACAGACTCTACCAATACAGAATCAGCAACCAAACAAAGACACACCAAAACAAAATTGTACATAAGTCTCCTGAACACCCATGTGGAAATCACAGAGAAAAATTACAAGGTTTATCAACACCCAGGATAACAAGCTATTCTCAATAGCCAGCAGCCACATAGAGGAGAGTCCTAGGGGAGCAAAGCAAAACTGAAAGACAAAAGCTACATCCAAGGGTTGCTGGAGACAATAACTCAAGAAATAAAGCGAGAAATAGATCAGAAATTGAAAGAGCACAAGGATGAACTATCAAAAGAGATACAGGATATCAAACAGGTGATGAATGCAAAAATAGAGGCTACACAAACCTCAGTAAGAAGTGAGATAAATGTCAAATTAGAGGTAATACAAACCTCATTAAGAGGTGAGATCAGTACTTTGAAAACCAACATCGAATCCATAAAGGAATCCATTTCCTCCATGCAAACCACAATAGAAGCCACGCTCAACAGAGCGAAGGAAATGGAATGTAGAGTGTCACATACAGAAGACAGAATACACCAACTAGACCAAAAAGTGACAGATATGAAAAAATCACTCAAATTAAGGCAAAGGGAAATTCAAGAGCAAGCAGATAATGCCAAGAAATTTAACCTTCATACAATTGGAGTGGACAAAGGGGAGGAATTTCAGAGCAAGGGAATGTATCACCTATTCAACAAGACAATCAGTGAAAATTTTCCCCACCTCAAAAAAGAACATTTTACCTACGTAACAGAAGCATATAGAACACCCAACAAGCCAGATCCCAGGAGTAAAAATGATCTGAATAATAAGGAAACAATCTTGCATGCAGCAAAAATGAAGAAAGAACTATACTACAAGGGAAAAAATTTAGAATCACTGCACATCTCTCCACACAAACACTGAATGCAAGATAGGCCTGGGAAAGTACCATACGAGCCCTGAGAGCCAATAACTGCCAACCCAGACTGATATACCCGGCAAAGCTAGCATTCACATTCGATGGAGAACTGAAAATTTTTAATAGCAAAGAAAAACTAAATGAATACATAAATATTAAGCCAGCATTACAAAGAATACTAAGAGGGGGGACAAAACCTGAAGAAAGTAACCAGGATTTGGGACCTGTACCCAGACAGGCATTAATCAAAGTCTAACTGAGCAAGCACAGGAGGAAAGGAAAGAAGAAAAACTTAGGAAAATGGAATGACAGGGACAGCAATGCATCTCTCTATACTTTCTCTTAATATTAATGGGCTTAATTCTCCAATCAAAAGAAAAAGAACTGCAGACTGGATCAGAAAACCTGACCCATCCATCTGTTGCCTTCAGTAGAAAGAGCACACCTCTCAGCCAAACATACAAACAAATTCAGAGTAAAGGGTTGGAAAAGGATCTACCAATCAAATGCCCCCAGTAAGAAAGCAGGTGTAGCTATCCTGATATCTGACAAAATAAACTTTTCATTAATATCAGTACAGAAAGTCAAGGACGGACACTGCATATTAATACAGGGAACAATCCAAGAAGAGGATATTACCATCATCAACTTATATGCCCCAAATATTGGTGCACCCAAATATATTAAACAATTCTTCTCAAATTTACAGAATAAAATAGATCCCAATACAATAATACTAGGACACTTTAACACACCACTCTCACCAAAGGACAGGTCTACCAACCAGAGGATTGGCAAAGAAGCTACCGAATTAAGTAAGGCCATACTTCAAGCGGAATTAACTGACATCTACCGAGTATTTCACCCTAAAACATCACAGTACACATTCTTCTCAGCAGCTCATGGAACTTTCTGCAAAATAGACCATATCGTAGTTCATGCAAGGAATTTAAGCAAATACAAAGGGATTGACATAATCCTCTGTATCCTATCTGACCACAGTCAAGCTAATTCTCAATAGCAAAGCATACCGCAGAAATTGCTAAGAACATTGTTCAACTACCACTTCTTATTTGCACACACCCAGTCTATGTATGAAGATATTTTTTCCATGTTAAGCAATAGCGTAGTACACACTCTCTGTGGAGTAAAGTTCCAGAGCAAAACCTTATGCCCACATTAGATGATGTAGAATTTAAAGCATTTTAAGACAAGCAGTGATATTGCAATTGCAAGGCTCCTTAGGGATATTTTGTTAGAGCTCATTAGTTTACCCAGGAGAAATATAAATATCCACAAAATTTGGAGCTGATTAGTAAGTATCTGAATTAACACTAGATCCTAGATGTTGTGTTATTACAAGTCACCACTGTATTACTGTTACATCAGAATCCTTCCCTACTTGCAAATATGTATGTGAAAATAAGAGAAAGTCATTAAAGAAAAATATCTTATCATTTTAGGCATTTAATCCTAATGCTGAGGGTAATGACTGAGCATTTCCATTCAATAAAATCTTGATGTTTATAAGAGCACTTCCTACATATAAGAATTTATGACAGGTTGACTGAAAGGGTTATTTCAGCACGAAGATATCCCTAACAAGAACTAGACTTAAATAGAGCATATGGCAGTTATGATGTGTCAATGCTCATTGAGGCATTTCAATTATAAAGAAGAATCAATTCGAGGAGTCTTCAGTAACATCAGTAAAGCTGTGTGTTCAATCTAATACTTGGTGTTATTTGTACTGCATATAAAATGAATAGGTTGATAAGATAGCAAAACTTATCTAAAGGTATTTCAATAAAATCCCAAACTGATGTGGATACATTCATTGCTCATTGTAACTATAGGACAAATTAGTTTTGTCCGTTCTGTAGTTCAACCTATAATCTCCGGGCTAAACAAAGTCTTCAAAAATATTCACAGAATTCCTCTAAGTAAAGTTCATGACAGGTATATCTATATAATTCTCCTCAGGTCAGGATAAAAGCATTTGTTTCCAACATTTAAAATCAACAGGATCTGTTGAATTCATGGATCAAGAATTTTATGGCTTCACATTCATTTCTCAAAATTTTATCAATATGACTTTCATCTCTACCAGTTCACTAAAACACTTGTCTATGAACTTGTCTATGTCCTTTTAGTTTTTAAATATAAATAGCATATTACCTTCAATATCTCTGTAACAGTTTTGACCTTTTCCTCTTGCAAATTCTTTCCTTTCTTTACTTCTGTAAATCTGTTTTTTGTTACTTTCTTGTTTCCTTATTTATCTCTTTCTTCCAATCTTGTCGACACTGGTCCTCACATTGCTCACACTTGTGTCAGAACTTTCCTTTTCTTCTTCCCTTTAATAATGTCTCCCTGATTTTATTATTATTTTGCATACTCATGGTCGTGGATATTTTGATGATGTCAAAAAAGACCCATCTTTGCATCTGTTTAATAGAAACTTTAGAACTATCAGAGTTTTTTTTACCTAAATCCACCATTACCACATGTAGTCCTTATCACCAAGAATATCACTAACACAGTTGCCTGGCCAGAGATGTAGAACACTAGATTTCTTCTTACCCTTCTGCTACCACCCATTAGATAAGATGAATGGTGAAGGTTTTCTCAGTTACTGTCACTAATATGATTTCTATATACTCTTATTTATGCCCCTGACATAGTCTGTTTCAAGTCCTCATCACTGGTCACCTTGTCCTAAAACAACCGTTTACAAAGTATGCTTTTTCACCATAGTATTTTCACATTGATCCTCTCCATCACTAAATTACTCTCCTTGTAAGCACACAGAGTGAAGAGCTCAGACACAGTTTTTTTTTTTGTCGGTCGTGGGCCTTGAACTCTGGGCCTGAGCACTGTCCCACAGTTCTTCTGCTCAAGTCAAGCCCTCTACCACTTGAGCTACAGCGCCACTTCCTCTCAGACACAAATTCTAGTATTATTATTTACTCAGTACATTGACTGTTGACCTTATATTTCTCATCTGTAAAAGGATGTAATCTTCCAAAAATATTGAAGAATATATTTGTTGACTTCTAGAGCAAGAAAAAAGAAGAGTCTTTACATTTTCCACCTTAGCTTACAAATAAGGAAAGAATCAAATTCAGTTGGTTGATATAGATTCACAAATTGTTTTCAGCAGTTGTATAGTTCATTTTTTGACATAACGACTTCTATATCTCATGGTTGCAATTGGTCTACTAGTATCCTTATTTAAATGATATGTTATATCCTTTCCCTTCCAAAAATTATACCAACATCAAATACAGTGAAAGCAGGGGTTATTCCTTGGTGAAGGGACATACAAAGCAACAAAGAAATCAACTTATAAATATGTTAGAAACAATCATAAGAAAAACCATTTGAATCCTTATCTTTGGGTTCATTTCGCCTAACATCAATTTATCTGAACGTTTCTGCTTGTATCAGACATATATTAGTTATTGCAAATAAGGGAAACCATGGCACCTATGTTTCTCTGGGTCTGGATAACTACACTTAATATATTTTTTTCCAAATCTTTCCATTTCCTCATAAATTGAGCAATGTCATTCTTTCTGATGGAGGCATAGAATTCCATTGTGTATATATAAAACACATTATCTTTTTATTTTTGGGGGTCCCGTCGTGGTTCCTGAACTCTGGGCCTGGGTGCTGTCCCTCAGCTCTTCATCTCAAGGCTAGCACGCTACCACTTGAGCCATAGCACCACTTCCGGATTTTTTTTCTGCTTATGTGGTGCTGAGGAATCAAACCCAGGGCCTCATGCATGCAAGGCAAAAGCTCTACTACTGAGCCACCTTCTCAGCCCCTATATACAACATTTTCTTGATACATTCATTTACTGAGGGGAACCTGGGTTGTTTTCATATCTTAGCTATGGTAAATAATGCTGCAATAAGCGTAGTTGTTCTGGCAGCTTTAGTATAGTCTTGTTTGTGATCATTTGGGTAAATGCCCAAAAGTGGGATTGCTGGGTCATAGGGGAGCTTTATGTGGAGTCTTTTGAGGAACCTCCATCCTACTTTCCAATGTGTTTGAACAAGTTTACACTCCCACCAACAGTGTAGTATGGGTCACTTCTGTCCACATCCCCTCCAGCACCTCTTGTTATTAGAGTTCTTGATTACAGCCATTCTAACTGGGGTAAGGGGTATCTCAATATAGTTTTGATTTGCATTTCCTTTATTGCTAGAGAGGCTGAGTATTTCTTCATGTGTCTATTGGCCATCCTCATTTCTCCTTTGGAGAAATGTCTAAGTCTTTTTTTTAATTTTTATTGTGAAAATACTGTACAGAGGGGTTGCAATTATATGAGCAAGAGAATGAGTACATTTCTTATCAAGCATTGTAGCCTCCTCCTTTGTTTCCCCTTCCCATCCCTTCCCAGCCTCCCTCTGCCCCCATACCCAATCCTCCCCTCCCCTCCCACCAAAGATGTAAAGTTCATTTTCGACATGACAAAGTGTACTTCTCATCGTTGCAACAGGTCCAACAGTATCCTTATTTAAACGACATTTTTTTCCCCTTCCCCTCCACAAATTATACCGACATCAAATACAGTGAAAGCAGGGGTTATACTGTGGGGGAGGGACATACAAAGCAACTAAGAAATAATCATATAAATGCGTTAGAAACAAATGCATAAAAGAAACAAAACATTTAAATATATATCTTAGGGTTCATTTTCCTAACATCACCTTATCTGACCTTTTCTGCTTGACTCATACATATACTAGATATTGCAAATAAGGGAAACCATGGGACCTATGTTCCTTTGGGCTTGGCTTACTTCACTTAATATAATTTTTTCCAAGTCTTTCCATTTCCTAACAAATGGGGCAATGTCATTCTGATGGAGCCATAGAATTCCATTGTGTATATATACCATATTTCCTTGATATATTCATCTACTGAGGTGTATCTGGGTTGTTTTCATATCTTAGCTATGGTAAATAATGCTGCAAAAAGCGTAGTTCTTCAGGTAGCTTTAGTATAATCTTGTTTGTGATCATTTGGGTAAATGCCCAAAAGTGGGTTTGCTGGATCATAGGGGAGCTCTATGAGGAGTCTTTTGAGGAACCTCCATACTAGTTTCCAAAGTGGTTGAACAAGTTTACACTCCCACCAACAATGAAGTAAGGTTCCCTTCTGTCAACATCCCCTTCAGCATCTGTTGTTATTAGAGTTTTTGATTTTTGCCATTCTAACTGGGGTGAGGTGGTATCTTAATGTTGTTTTGATATTAATTCTCATCTCTTTAAGTCTTTAGCCCACTAATTTATTGGTCAGTTTTTTTTATGGGGGGGGCGTCCAGCAGTGGGGCCTGAACTCTGAGCCTGGGAGCTGTCCCTCAGCTCTTCAGCTCAAGGCTAGCGCTCTACCAATTGAGCCACAGCACCACTTCCAGCTCTTTTCTTTTTGCTTATATGGTGCTGAGGAATCGAACCCAGGGCCACAGGCATGCAAGGCAAACACTCTACCACTGAGCCACCTTCCCAGTCCCTGTGAAGTTGTTTTTATGAGGGTTTTGTTAGGAGGGATTTAATTTTTTGAGTTCCAGGTAGGGAAGATATTCGCCTACAGATTGGGAAACCCATAACTTTTGAAAGTAAATAAATTGGTAAGACAGAATATATGTGTTTTTCAAAATTTCTATAACTACTAACTACTCATTTTCAAATTCTGAACATTCTATACCTGAGAGATTAAAAACAGTAACTATTTGCATGTTATGTAATTCTGCAATATATGTAGTTGCCAATGGGGTGTTACAGATTGAGGAATCAACAGAAAAATAGCCACATTCCGTTAGAGGATAAAACTACAAAGCATCTGTAATAATTAATTCTTCAAGAATAAGCAATTTTTTTATCAGAGTAGGCTCTTATTTCTATGACCATCAATCCCAAGATTTATGCCATAAAGTCATCCTAGCCCAACAGTTTCCAACTTGTAAGGTGCACCTGAAATTTCCCTTAATTCCCATCATGAATAGCTTATGTCTATTCTGAAAAAATACAATGCCTCTGCTGATGTGATGCCCTTCTTGGTCTGGGAAAAAATACCACAATAAACTGGGATGCAACATTTCTCCCCCAGTGGTATTCTTGAGATCAGAACACTTGCAAATATTATTTATATTTATACTTTTTTAATTATCTTACATAGGCAAGAAGTTTCCTTTTATTCTTATCTCCAATAATATTCTCAGAGAAAGCCGGACACTAGTGGCAATGAGGTTGAAGTGGTAGGGCACGAGCCTTGAGTAAAAAACAGGCTCACAGAGAGTGTCCAAGCCCAGAGTTTAAGCCTTAGGACAAACAAATAAAACAAAAACCAACTAAAAACAAACCCCACTCCTAGCATTTTTTTCTCATTTATACAGAGGTACACAATTAAGGAATTGCTTCCTGTGTTATGAATAGATAGAAGAACCAAGATGTCACACAATTTCTCTCTTCATACCATGTTTCACTAAAGCCTCAAATAACTGTTTTTTTCTAAATTTATAAATTAATGTCATCCATTTGTTGGCAATTCTGTCTAGTTTATTCACATTGCCATTTTATATATGAACTGTTGTAATTATCTATTTACTAAGTTCTAATTGCAACTCTCTTGAAAGAATATTCTGTGCAAATAGAATGCCAGAATCATTTGCGAATTTGTCAATTAAAACCTCTATGTAAGAAGAATTTTTTAGTATCCTATAGAATATGAAATTATTAAAAAACCAAAATATTATTTTAAATCTAAATTCTACTTTAATAAGGTTTACAAAGACCTATATTAGACAAACTTTGCTATTCTTTCAGGCTTAATCTTTTGTAATCTTTCATCATTTCTTTGGAATCCAACAGAATGATGCTTACTTACTTTCTCAAATTCTTGGATGGGAATCATGAGCCATTTTGCCTCTAGTTATGTTCTGTAATGAAGACAGCATTTTAAACACAACTGAGGAGTATGTATGAGTTGCATTTAAATAGTAAACTTGACTTCTCAAAACATAATGACAAAAATAGCCCAAACTTCCAACTGTGTATTCCTTTCTTGTTTGGTTTGTTTTATTGAGACAAAATTATTCTACCAGGTCCAGGGAAGGTATCACTATGTAATTCCAGTCTCTAATATCCTGTCTATATCTGAGTGCTAGAATTCCAGGTTTATATCACATTACCCTGCCATAGTTTGTTGGTTTATTTAATGTAGATACAGACTAGCAATTCTGAACTTCTCCAATGATTTTATCCAATAGACTGACTGATTAGACTGTTTATGTTCTATTTGCAAAAATAAAATATTCTAACATTTGACACAGAATACGAACATTTTCAGATGTATCTGCAGGGGTCTCTGATTCATTCCTCCATGGATTTGATCCCTTTAATAATGATTACTAGATTCTCTCACTATTTCTCGTCCCTAACTATGTAAATTCTCAAACTTTTTTGAAGAAAGTTCACTTGAGGACTTGCTAATATTTAAAGCTATTTCTTGACTCTATTCTTACTCAGGACATAGTTTCTATTGTCTTCTAACTTTTCTAAACATTCTGAGAGTTGTTTAATTTGTGTATGTGATTATATAATTGACTGTGTGTATGTGTATGTTTGTATGTATGTATGCAAAAGACTCAAGCTCTTATTCAGCACTCATGCTCATGACTGGTATTCCATCACTTGAGCTATTTTTCCAATCCAGCTTTTGGCTGGTTAATTATAGGTGGTGTCTCAAAGACTGTTCTGTCCAGGCTGTATGCAAACTGAACTTCCCAGACTCCTCTATATTCTTAGGTTTTATTTTTCCAGGAGTAACAACGTTTAAACTAGAAATATTTTTGTGAGTATGAAGTCTAAGCTGTAGCCCAGATTTTTAACTCAAGAATTCATATAAAGTTAGATGAACATACATATTACATGTCCAGAATGTACACTGTTAGAAATGTGATATTAAGCCAAGTGCCGGTGGCTCATTCCTATAACGATAGCTACTCAGGACGCTGTGATCTGAGGATTGCACTTCAAATCCAGCATGAGTAAGAAAGTTTCTGAGGCACTTATCTCCAATTAACCACCAGAAAACTGGAATTAGTGCTGTGACTCACCTGGTAGAGTGGTATCCTTTAGCTGAAGTGCAAAGGGACAGTGCCCAAGCCCAGAGTTGAAGCACCCCACCCCTGAACATAATGGCTAAAATCAAGGACTCTAATAACAACATATGCTGGAGGGGATGTGGACAGAAGGGAACCATACTGCATTGTTGATGAGAGTGTAAACTTGTTAAACCACTTTGGAAAGTACAATGGAAGTTCCTCAAAAGACTCCACATAAAGATCCCCTATGACCCAGCAATCCCACTTTTGGGCATTTACCCAAATGATCACAAACAAGATTATACTAAAGCTACCAGAACAACTACCCTTATTGCAGCATTATTTACCATAGCTAAGATATGAAAACAACCCAGATACACCTCAGTAGATGAATATATCAAGAAAATGTGGTATATAGGGGCTGAGAAGTTGACTCAGTGGTAGAGCTTTTGCCTTGCATGCATGAGGCCCTGGGTTTGATTCCTCAGCACCACATAAGCAGAAAAAAATCTGGAATTGGTGCTATGGCTCAAGTGGTAGCATGCTAGCCTTGAGCTGAAGAGCTGAGGGACAGCACGATGGGAGCCAAAAAATAAAAAGAAAATGTGTTATACATACACAATGGAATTCTATGCCTCCATCAGAAAGAATGACATTGCCCAATTTGTGAGGAAATGGAAAGATTTGGAAAAAATTATATTAAGTGTAGTTAGCCAGGCCCAGAGAAACATAGGTGCCATGGTTTCCCTTATTTGCTATAATTAATATATGTCTGATACAAGCAGAAACGTTCAGATAAATTGATGTTAGGCGAAATGAACCCAAAGATAAGGATTCAAATGGTTTTTCTTATGAATGTTTCTAACATATTTATAAGTTGATTTCTTTGTTGCTTTGTATTTCCATTCACCATGGAATAACGCCTGTTTTCATTATATTTGATGTTGGTATAATTTTTGGAGGGGAAAGGGAATAACATATCATTTAAATAAGAATACAGGTAGACCTATTGCAACCATGAGATATAGAAGTCGTTATGTCAAAAAATGAACTTTACAACTTTTGGATAGGGGGTTGGGGGTGGGACAAGGGAAGGGATGGGAAGGGGAAACAAAGGAGAAGGAGATAATGCTTGATAAGAAATGCACTCAATATCTTTCCCATGTAATTGTAACCCCTCTGTATGGTATTTTCACAATTAAAAAAATCAATTGATCAGAAAAAAACAGTATGGGTTTCCATAGAATTAAACTGTTTTCAGTACTTTAAGGATGATCTCAAAGAAATATGTTCTGGGTTTTTTTTCATGATTGCTTGTTTGTTTAGTGTTTGCTGATTCTGGGGCTTGAACTCAGAGGCTGGACAATGTCCCTGAACAATAGTGTCTTCCCTGTCCAACTGCCCCCCAAACCATTACTCTACTTCTGGAACCAAAAATCCACTTCTGGCCCTTTTGATGTTTAATTACAGACAAAAATTTGACAGACTCTCTTGCCTTGGTTGGATTTGAACTGAGATAATATGAAAACCAAGTGACATCAACTGTATCAAGATTTCTGTTTTGAACCATGGAAAACTAGATGAAGTTTATTATAAATCTAATATTAATTAGCCTCTGGCTTTTTTGTGCCATGACATACCAAAAATATTTCCAAATCTCACTTAGACTACGTATCCCATTTTGAATACAAGTGACCACAAAAAGCCTGGAAGCATTGAATTTACAGGAATAAACTTCACCTGATATCTAAGCACATTCCTGGCAATAATTTTCGTGACTTATTAGCTAAACTTTTTTTTTTCGACACAGTATTCTATTATAAGTAAAGTAGATGAATTAAGGGCTCTTGTCAGCTATCATTATGGAAAGAGTAATTATATATTTTAAGTATGGGTTCTTTATTTTGCAATTACTATCTAAATGACTTTTGGCAGTCTTGGGGCTTGAACTCAGGGTCAAAGAAATGTTCCTGAGTTTTTTTTTCTTTGCTCAAGGCTAGCATTCTACCACTTGAGCCACAGCACCACTTCCAGTGTTGTTTTTTCTGTTAATTTGGTACTGAGGAATTTAACTCAGGGTGTCATTCATGCTAGGCAATCAATGTACCATGATGCCATATTCCCAGAGCCCTAAATAACTTTCTTAAGATGTCATTACTTTTTCATTCCATTACTATGTATTATAATTTGGGGCAGGTGGTAGAAAAGAAATGGAAAAAATACTAAGTCCAGTAAGGCTTACGTTCCTATCACATCACTAAGGAAGTACAGTGTTAAGTTTTGTGGGATTCTTAGGGCTCTTGCATGTGATATTAACAGTCATCTCTGACATGCATGACATTCTGCTTCCACTTTCAAGGTCAAGAACCAAATATCTAAGCCTTTTTATTGGTTGGGTGTGTTTTCTAGGAATGAAGAAGGAGGATGAGGAAGGTTATGGTGGAAAAATATGTATATTGGCTTCTGTCCACAATTTTGCATTTTTATAAAGTGCTACTGATGAACTTCCATTTACATCTAATTGATTATGCTATCTGCATCAGATGCAGATTAAATGAAGGCATTTATTCTGGTGGATAGTCACATATATTAGCAAAATCTATTTCTAAAAAAAGAGATACTAGGTAAGAAAGAATAAAGGATTGTCTATAAAATGGTTTATTTTCCTAGCAGAACAAAATTTAGTATTGAAATGATTACTCCAGCTTTCTCTGAGGTTTTATGCTCTCTCAGTAACAAAATGTTCTCTAATTCCTGTAACATCCAAGCATAAAAGACATGATTTGAAGATCTCAGTAGTTTCAGAAAAAAAAGTACATAATAGCTTCCTTCCTTCAGAGACATGTGATGGCAAGTATGATTGATCGTATTATAGTTCTCTTTGTTTTCATCTTTATCTCAAGTGGTGCATATCTTGGCATATTACATTATGTCCTGCATCAGCTCCCTGTAGGTTAGATTTACCTCTGCTCTGCAATGTCAAGATGGGTCATATGACTTACTTCAGCTTACAAAAATGAGCTAGAAGTTGTGAAAGACTATTTCTAGGAGAAGAATTCTATCTCATTGTTTGTGTCTAACAGCTGACTTGTTTTCCCTTAGCTATAAAATAGCATGTCTCCAGAGGGAGCCTTCTTTCAAATTAAATACTGGAAGAATATAACATGTGAAATTGAGGCAAAACTCAAATACAGCCACATACATATAATACAGCAAGAACTAAGCTAATATTAGAATATGATATTAAGATGTGTGTTTCTTACCATCCTTGTATACCTTTAAGATAGTTGAATATAGCACACCAGAATTTAACAAATATTAAAGAAGAACTAAACAAGTAGATAACATTTCGTGTATGAGGCTATTACATTTTTTATAAATAAGCATTCACCATTTGATCACTTGTGGGATTATTTTTTCTATTGATGTGTTTAATCACTCTAGAGCACTGTATCTAATATCCCCAATGATTATCCAGACCTTGTGATTGAGATGAGGAAGAATAAAATGTCTAGATTTTTCCTTGTCTTTTCCTCTTCTGCTTTTTCTAGTGTGAATTTTCATCTTTCTCCAAATTCTCCTATTAATAAAGGAAGAATGACACATTGCAAATATCAAGCTAAAGTCTTCAAAGCAAGAATTTCATTCTTTCAAAAATAGGTGAAGTAAATCAGTGTGTCGAGGAAGAATAAAATCATGATTATTTTTCCCTGTCTAGCTTCCATCACAGTGTCTGAACATGACTATAAATATCTAATAAACCACTTGCCTTGGCTAATTTTTAAAAAAAGTTTTTTAAATAAATCGTAATTTTTAAAATTTTTTAAAAATAATTTTTAAAGAAATACTAATTTGTTGAGTGCTTATGGCAGGCATGAAATAAGACTGCATTATCATTGCTTGTTGAGAGGCTAAATTTTGTCAAAATCTAAGCATAATTAAAAATAGATTATTTTAAGATAACTAGTTATATGTACATTTTTTACATGAAAGGACAATATTTATTTAAACAGAGCTCAATGTGGGACGATGGTATCCTCAGAGTGCATCCAGAGGGAAAAGGGAGGAGGGGCCAAATAAGACTCAATCAACGGCACTACCACACCTTTACTGTTTGATCTACACTGCCAGTCACCACATAGAAGGCCGTCTGGTGGAAATCCAAGAGGTAACAAAGTGTTGATGCGCAATGAGAGTTTTCATCCATCGCTTATTCTTGTAATCCCATACACGTAGGGTCTTGTCATCAGCACAACTCAAAATAAAATTTCCCCTAGAATGGAACAGAACTCCACGTACCCAGTTATCATGACCCAAAGAGTCATAAGGCACATGCCAGTACTGACATCCCACATCTTAATAGTTTTGTCTCTGGATCCAGATAGCAAGAATGGTCCAGGATTGCCACTTTTTTTAGTCTCAGATCCTGTTGCTTCAGAGATGGAAGAATATGAACTTTCTGGAGTCTAGGAAATTCATTTCACCACATGCTCATGTTCTCAGAGCTCTGCTTTGCACTCCTTTGTTGCTACAACCCACACACGACCAGTCTGGTCATTGAAACAGCTAGCTATCAGAGTGCCATCCTGATTTGGCCATAGCATACCCACCCATTCTCTGTGTCCTGTAAATGTCTTCACACAGTAGCCAGTTTGCACTTCCCACATTTTCATAGTTTTATCCCGTGAAGCAGACACTATATGATCTCCATTAGGCATGATGGCTACTGAAGAGACATTTTGGTCATGGCCATGCATGGTTCTGATGCATTCAAATCCCTGAAAATACCATAGTTTAATGGTCATATCTGCAGAACAGGAAGCCAGAAGCTTGTCACTGTGGTCAAAGGAAATATCCTGTAAAGAATCTGTATGTCCCTTAAGAGTTCATTCAGAATCTCCAGTCTCACAATCCCACACCATAATTATACCATCCTCTGAAGCAGAGACCATGACACTGAACACAGCATGGAAAATGACTCCAGTGACCACTCAATGCATATTTCTCTGGTGGATGGGGAATCCATTCTTTTGGATCTCGTTTCTGACCAAGAGGACCACTTGACATAAATACTTCTGTTGCTTCATTTAGATTTGATTCTAATTCCATAACTTTTTTTTGTAATATAATAACAGATGTCCATTTTTTTCTCAAAAGGCCAACACTCTTTGTATCTAATTCTTCATTCATATCTAATTCAGCTTCCTTTTAAAAAACCGAATATGCCTCTTCATAGCCATTTGAAAGAAGATAATCTGCTATAGCTCGATTTAGTTCATCTCATTGTCCCTGGGACAGCACCATTTTGGCTTTAATGTGAAGCTTATTTGATATAGTGGTTTGGCCCTCCTACAGGAAATCAAGAAGCTTTGTAATCCTTGAATATATAATCAAATATGCCACTAAGTGCTTCCACACAGAGGAAAGTATTCTTTTGCAAGTGAATCCAGTAATCAGGAAATAGTTAATAAGTAAGGTTCATTCCACCTTAGTACTGCTTGACTTCTAGTTTTATAGGTACATTTTTTTTTTAATTTAATTTAATTTTATTTGTGAACATACTGTACAGAGGAGTTACAGTTACATGGGCAGGATAATGCGTACATTTCTTACCAAGCATTGCAGCCTCCTCCTTTGTTTATCCTTCACATCCCTTCCCAGCCTCCCCCCTCCCCCCCTAATCCCAATTCTTCTCCCCCCCCCCTCCCCCGCACCAACGTTGTAAAGCTCGTTTTGGACATGACAACTTGTACTTCTCATTGTTGCAACAGGTCCACCTGTATCCTTAAACAACTGGTTTTTCCCTATCTCCTCCACAAGTTATACTGACATCAAATATAGTGAAAGCAGGGGTTATACTGTGGAGGAGGGACATACAAAGCAACAAAGAGATAATCTTATAAATGTGTTAGAAACAAATGCAGGAAAGAAAAAAACATTAAAATACACATCTAAGGGTTCATTTTCATGACATCACATTATCTGACCTTTTCCGCTTGACTCATACATATACTAGATATTACAAATAAGGGAAACCATGGGACCTACGTTTCTTTGGGCCTGGCTTACTTCACTTAATATAATTTTTTCCAAGTTTTTCCATTTCCTAACAAATGGGGTATAGGTACATTTTTAACATAACATACACACAGAGACATCCTTTTTCTTCTTTTCCTCTCCACACTTATTCTTCAATAAGCAGTTAAGGTCATTCAAATAGTTGTGTTTCTTTCAGAAATAGATAAGACACAAAAAAGTTAGAAAAAGAGAACCAGGATTGGGTGGCACCACCCAATCTTGCTATTTAAAAATAGCAGTCAAATAAATATTAACCATAATTCCAAAATAATAGCAGCCAAATGCTCTTGAAAAGAGAAGATTTGAAGCAGAATGTGTAACAATTGATAGTGCCAGGACAGCTTCAGGAGCTGCTCTCTGGGCTTTTGTGTTTTTAGTACATGACAACATTTAAATCAGGATTAATTGCTTTCAGGGACTAATTTTTGTTCTAGTTTTATTTCATTGAAGAAATATGTTGTTCAAATTTAATGAAAGAATAACAGGTTATAATAGAAAGAATGCTACACACATTGTAGGCAGCAAAATGCCTTCCCAACATATCTATCATCCCCAAATATCTAATCCTTCAAATGTAGATGTGCAGTATATATACATGTGTGTGTGTGTGTGTGTGTGTGTGTGTGTGTGTGTGTCTTTGTAAAAAATGACCTTTCATTATCCAAGGAACACAAATTTGAATAATTATCAGATAGGGAAGCATACTCAAATGGGTATTTAACAGTTCTAGCTGTAGTTGGAAAGGGACATGATTAGGTAAGAATAATCAGAAAGATGTAAAAAGGCTAAATTAGAAGATAAAGGAAAAGACAACAACCCAGATTCTGAAGTTTCTTGAAAGCAGAACAGGAAGTAAAAGTCTTTTCCACTAAAATCACCTGAAAATATTTCAGCTATGTCAGTGGCTCGATTTAAATCTAGTGAGACATCTTTTAGATTTCTGTCCTTTAGAACTCTAAAATGATAAATATGGATTATACAGGCCACGTAACTTGTAGAAAATTGTTACAGCAGATTTTGTATAGTAAACTAAGGGAATTACAGTCTTTTCCTGATACAACTGCAGGGACATTACATATCATGGTTTCTGAAAATAAGAAAAAGTTGCCACAGGCTTTGTACACATGTATGATATACATAAAACAGCACTGCTTATCACTTATCAATTAATTATACTTTTGGCATATAAGTATATAAACATATAAATATGAATTATGTGAGAAAAGTGTCATTTATCCAATTGATTCAATGACAACTAAAACCAGAAAACACGTCTTTACATTTATATAAACTAGTATATCTAGTAAGGATTTTAAAAAATTAGAATATTATTTTAACATTTACGTCAAAATATTTGTTTATTTGTGTGTTTATCTTTAATTTTTATCACTCATGGGGGCTTGAAATCTGGGCGTGGAGGCTCTCCCTCAGCTCTTCATCTCAAAGCTAGTGCTCTACCACTTGATCCACTGCCAGTTTTCTGGTGGCTCATTGGAGCTATGAGTCTCACGGACTTTCCTGCCTAGGCTGGCTTGAACCATGATTCTCAGCTCTCAGACTCCTTAGTAGCAAGGATTACAAGAAGGAACCACTGGCACCAGCTACATATTTTTTTTACACATTTATGAAGTATTGAGTTGTAATCCCATACTTTTATATGTTGTTATCAAGCTATCTCATATCCCTTAATTTCTGTATGCAACATTTCTTTTTAGTGAGACTCCTCAAAACCTTGTCTGTTGGTGGTGATGAAATACCTATTCTTAACTATAATCACTTTGCTTCTTGTAGTATTCAATTAATATATTTATTTTATTCATGGAAGTCTGCTAATTAAAATTAGATAAAACATGCATTATAAAGTCGAAGAAATTCATGGTTCCATTACTTGTTTTAGGAAAACAATTGTGCCTTTTGTTTTCAATTATATTTCTTTGGGAATGTGTAATATTCATTAATTTAAGAATTAAAATTGATAACAGTTACTTTATATCAACTTGATTCAAACGTATTTGAAAATTGCACACTTAACCCAAATATACTTCCACTTTCTTCTACCACTTAATTAAAATAACAGTAAAGCAAAGCTTGTTGTTAGCTGTTCATGTGCAAAGTCCTAGAAACTCGGGCCTCTAAAGCTTGACTATTTTGGTTCAATTTCAGTCTAAACAGACAAAAATGTGAAAAGTTATCTCCAATTATCCAGCAAGAAGGAGAAGGTGATGTGGCTCAAGGAATAGAGTGTCATCAGCCATGAGCAAAAAATTCAAGGTAGACCACTAATCATTGAGTTTAAGCCCTACAAATGGCATATATACACAACACAACAATCAAAATGTACTATGAACATCAATAATGCAGACAAAATAGTAGAAAAGATCATGAGAAATGTGTAAACATCTGGAAGACAGAAATCATTTGACAGAACTTTGATTTATGAGAGGGAAAATCATAGTTTCATTTGTACAATCTCATTGTAGTCATTGTGTTGAAACCTGGCTACTGGGTAACTCGTGAAAGAGTAGATTAGATTACCTTTCCTAGCAGACATTGCCTGTGACTATGCAACATCCCGCTCAGCAAAAATCTAAAATCTTGCTTGTTAATTTATAAATAACCTCATTTTAGAGGCTGTTTGGTTCACATAGACAGGTATCCTAATTTTGAAGCTTCAGACCAGAGCTTTTGTTAATAACCCCTTCTGCTTTAACCCCCCCCCCCCACCTTCCCTTGTGCAGGTATACCTTACTTAGCTGGTAGCAAGCCAAAACATTGAACTAGACCCCCCCACACCCTGCCTTAATCCCTACTTTCCTCCAGGTATAACTCATTTCACATGCTGTCTATGTCTTAGCTTTAGTTGTTTCCTTTCTAATCCCCACAAGTGTCAAGCCACTATAAATAACCTAGTTAGAAAAGGGAGTAAGGATTTACCATTGGATGAGGCTCTCATCTGTAGTTTTGCTCCCTAATAAATCTGTGCTATATTATCTCTTTATTCTCCAGGGCCTTTGAGTCTGATAAATGATGGATTTGGTTTGATGTAATCCCATTTACCCAGACTTAAATTGATTCGTTTTGGTTTGTGATCTGTGGAAGTTCTAATGTGTGCCAAGGAGACCTCGTCTTTTCCCTAACCCTTCCTGTAACATTCTCAATGTATCTGGTCTTACATTAAGGTCTTCGATCCATTTAGAATCGCTTCTAGTGCAAGGATATATATAGGATCTAACTTCCGTTTTCTGTGTACAGCCAATTCTACCAGGACAAATTTTGAAGAGGCTGTCTATCTTCCATCCTGTGTTTCTGGGTCCCTTATCAAAGATTTTGTGCCTATAGGAGTGGTTTCATTTCTGGATCCTCAATTCTGTTGTATTGATGCAATTCTGTGCTTCCATTGAAAAGAATGGCTTTACCCCATTCTTGAGGAAATAGAAAGACTGGGAAAAAATGATATTAAGTGAAATAAACCAGATACAATTAAATATATCTTGCATGGTTTTCCTCATTTCTAATAACTAGAATATCTCCATAAATGTACACTTTAATCCAATAATTGTAAAAGACAACTAATTACATTTGGACACGATGAACTAACAGTACTCTAAGTATTCACATGGCCAGAACAAGGGAAACTATTCTTTGGAGAGGATCACAATGGCTCAATATTTATGTGCATATGACCATATAAAATATTGCTTATTGCCATGAACTCTAAGAATCAATCATACATGAGAAATACATATCTCTGTATATAATTTTAGTAGATGTCATGAAAACAACTGACTTCCCTGTAATCTCAAAAGCAAAATTCTATGTTTAGAAGATAAAATTGAGGAAAGTTTTCACCTCATAAACTAAAATATGTTGTGGGAATAGTGGGAAAGAAAAGATAAGATGAAAATTAGAGTAGCTATATATTGAAGAATTCATCAACAATTTCCAAAACAAGAGAGCTTGGGTGCAGCTCAGTTGTAGGAATAGACGTATATATGTATATAAAGCCATGGGTTAAATCTCCAAGAAAGCCTTATAATAAGTTAATAAACAGTAATAATAAAATAATTACTTGAAATAAATTCTTTCATATTAGAGAGGCCTGAATCCTAAAAAAACACCAAAATACTCTCAATTCTTGTATCCAAAGACATAAAACTACAAGAATGAAGAGGAAACAGTTTTCTTTTTCTATTCTTTCTGTTCCTTTTCTGTTTTCTTCTTTTTTTTCCTTTGGCACTATTCATGCTTGAAGTTGCTAACGTTCTGACCACTTTAGATTATTTTTCAGATGAGGTCTTAGTTTTTGGCCAAGCATCCTTTGAGAAATAACCTCTTACCTATGACTACCACAAATGTGAGATAACAGGGGAATTACACTATATCTACCTTTCTTTGTTTTTGTAGTTTCTCACAATTTTTTTTTCAGAACTGGCCCTGATATCAGTCTTCTAAATAACTGCCTTCTAATTAGCAAGGTATGTTTCATCTCAAGCTTGGAACCAGACTATTTTTCAATGTAAACATTCAATATTGACTTCTGTTTTCTAGATATCATTAAATATTATTAAGGTTATGATAGACATTTATGATGTTATAGAAAAACATAGAGAAATCCCTTGAATACTTTTTCCAGTTTCTTAAATATTTATAGTATGACAGACAAGTAGGACCTTAATATTTCACAAGTACCTTATGCAGACTTCAGTTGTTTTAATTATTTTGTGCACATATTAAGTTCAATATAATTTTATCAACCCTATGTGAATATACCATATTTACAGATACATTTCTTTACCAAAAATAAGTCTGTGTCATGCTTCCCTTTTAAAATTAAACCCACAACTTCTCTTTGTCCCAACCCAAACTTGTTTCATCCTGGCAACCAACACATTTTTTTTCTCCAACTTCTAAATCCTGCAATAAATAAGTTTTAGGATTGCCTTAAATCTATGGTAGATTTCCCCCAGTTGTTCTATGCCTTAATATTGTATTGCATTCACTCGAGTTGCCTTTTGGTATTAGAGAATGTAGCATAATTCATTTCCCATTCACCTGAATAAATCCGGAATTGATTTCCATTTTTTTTTTTACTAGAGGAAATAATGCTGCTATAAAACCTCCGTGTTTTGACCTTTGGGTCAATGTTACATTTTATTTCTGAGAGACCAAGCCTGAAGAGCTCACTTCCTGTGCTGTACGGTAGGTGTTTGCGTATTTCATATTTTAGGAAACTGTCAAAATGTTTTCAAAAGTGGCTTTCCCGTTTGACATTCTTTTCAGCATCCAGTTTCTCTGTTTCTTGATAGCATTTAGTATGGTAATTATTGTATTGTATGAACTAATTCTCATCCATGTTTTATGATGTCATTTTAGTCTCAATGTTCATTTATTTGATGAATGATGAGGCTTTTCTTTTGCTTATTTTTCACAACATGTTTTTTTTTTCTGGTTTCTAATTGATTTTATGGTTAGGTTTTGAGATTACTATGTAGAGTCTAGATTTGAGGCATTCTTCAGGTATAAGATTTGCAAATATTTTATCCTTGAGTATGGGTATCCTTCATCATTATCATCATCAGTATCATTATCATCATCATCATCATCATCATCATCATCATCATCATTACTATTAATATTACAACTATTACTTTTGCATATGTGTGTATGGTCCTGGGGCTTGAACTCAGTGTCTCTGAGATTTGTTGCACCATGTTACAATTTACCATTTCAATCATGCCTCACTTCTGGCTTCTTTGCTGATTAATCAGAGATAAGCTTCTCATTGACTTTATTTTGTGGACTGCCTTCAAACAGCAATACTAACATCACAGCCTACCAAGTAGCTAGAATGAGATACATGAGCCACCTGCTCCCAACTTCTATTCACTACTTGTATATGAGCTTTCACAGACTAAATTATTTTACGCTTTTATTGAGTTCTACTACATCAAGATTTCCTTTTATATGATTTTAATGCCAAATATAAGAATGCTTCTATCTCCAAATTTTTCAAGACATCTTCCTTTACTTGACATTTACATCACTCTTTTCATTTGATATGCCACCTTCAAATCTTGCTTGAAGTTAATATTTGAATAAATTGTTATGTTTAAACATTCACTTTTTAATTCTCCCCAATACTGTCTAACTTATTACCCCTTATTAAAGAGAATGTCATTCCACAAGTATTTGGTTTTACACACTTATTAAATTTTCCTAGATAATATTTATGCAGCTCTAATCTGGTACCCTATAGACCCATTGATTTGTATAACCTTTCCTCTACAAATATAACAATTTTAAACTAACAGCTTTAATATTGGACAGAAAAATATATTCCAGTATATTTTCCTTTGTCAATGAGTTAAAGAGTGTTGGTCACATGTTTTCAGAAATTGTCATAAACTTACAAATAAAACTGTGAAGGTGGGCGCTGTTGGCTCACACTTAAAATCCTAGCTGCACAAGAGGCTGAGATCTGAGGTTTGTGGTTCAAATCCAGCTGGAACGGGAATGACTGTGAGACTCTCATCTCCATTAAACACAGAAAACCAGAAGTGGCACAGTTGTTCAAGGGGTAAAGCACTCACTTTGAGGTGAAGAGCTGAGGGACAGTATCCAGGCCCAGATTTCACTCCCCATGAATGACCAAACAGAAAGGGACAAGGGAAAATTAATATCTTTGGTCAATTGTATCTTCCAATCCACAAAATATATGTCTCCATTTACTTAGATTTTTGCTTTTATATTTAGCATTGTATAATTTTCAGTGACAGTGGGTGAACAACACTGAAATACATTTTGATGAGATGTGAAGATAGCACAAAAAATCGACAGAAAACCATTGAAAAATAAGGAGCAATGGGAATGGGAAAGACAGAAACAGGTTAACCAGGCCTTTGATCATTATGTGAGTGTGTAAAATATTTCAATAAGATTTCTTCCTACAATTTATATACACCAATTTATGAATATCTTTCAAAGGCATTGGTATTCAAGTATGACATAAGGGAGAAATACAGATTCTGTGGTGAAATGAAAGATAGATGAGTAAATACATTATTATGGTTATTGTATAAATAACCTAGGAAATTTGGTCAATATTCTGAGGGCTCATGGCTCATTAGATTAGAAGGCCATTGATATCTAAGATAATACTAAAATGTTAGACTTGAGCCTATCTTTAAGACTGCTTAATGCTATTGCTTTTAAGTCTGTATTCTCTTTGTTGTTGGTGGTGGTGGTGGTGGTGGTGGTTGTGGTGGTGGTGGTGGTCATGGCCTTGAACTCTGTGCCTGGGCACTGTCCCTCAGCTATTCAGCTCAAGGCTAGAGCTCTACCACTTGAGCCATAGTGTCACTTCTGGTTTTCTGATGGTTTATTGGTGGTAAGAGTCTCATGGACTTTTCCTGTCAGGCTGGCTTTGAACCATGATCTACAGATCTCAGCTTCCTGAGTAGCTAGCATTATAAGTGTGAGCCACTGGCACCAGGATTGAGTCAATATTCTGAGTACAAGGAAAAAATAAAATGGTTTGGAACCAACTTGTAGAACACTGCGTTTTTGGCTTCAGAATAGAGCTGGCAGGTATCTTATGAGTAGATAGCTTTAGGAAAAATTGAATATATAATTCCACATGGAATGCTACAAAACATTTTAGCAAAGTTCCAAAAATGATAAGGACATGAAATGCAAAAACTACCGTGGTAATAAAGGAAATGTTTAGGAGTTCTTTCTTTATTGATTCTGTTGTAAATGGACAATGTTATTTTATTCATTTTTCTTGTTGTTGATTCCTTTGTATGTTCTTTCCCCTATGGCATATCCCCTGTTGTCACTGTACTCAATTTTGATACCCAACATCTTGTATATACATGTCTAATCTGAGGAATGGAATGGGAATTACAAAACACTGAAAGAAGGACACATGATGAACCATTGCAACAAAGATACACACAGGAGAGTATATTGGAAACGAACTTTACCACTTCATGCTATGAGGGTTGGGTAGATTAAAATGAGGGAGCTAGGGGAGAGAAGTGATAGTGCGACAACAACAAGGAAGGGAAGAGGTATCAATGATCAACAAAGAAGGTACTCATTGCCTTACTCATATAACTGTAACCCCTCTTTATAACACCTCAAGAATAAAATAAAATAAAGTAAAATCAATAAAGAACATGTTTGGCAAATAAAGTAAACTGATAAGTTACAGACAAATGAAACTAATATGCACTTATACTGATATACATGTATGTACACATCTGTATATTCATATGTGTGTATACATATATAGGTATTTCTATATACATATATAGGTAGGAATATATGCATATGTACACAGTGTGTGTATACATATATATATATGTATATATACATATATATATATATATGTATTTCAAGAGATTTGAATAAGAAATACACTAAGAACATATTAATGCCAATGAAAAATTTTAACCTCCTGAATAAGTTATCAAAAATCCACATATATATCTTTATAATATACCAAGAACCAAAGAACATATGGAAAGATCATAACAAACCTAGACATTGCAAACAAATACAGATTTGTAAAAATAGAAAAAACAATAAGACAACACTACACAACCACTATGTAGAAATTGGTATCCTCATACATTGTTGATTGGCACTTAAAATGATATAGTCAGTTTGTTAAACATACTGGCAATCTTTAAGATATTACACATATAGTTGCCTCTATGAGCCATCATTTTGAATCATAATTTTATATACAAAATAGATTTCAACATATGTCCAATGAGACACATGTACAAGAATATGCATAGCAAAACCTTTTACAATAAGATATAATAAAATGTTGAAATGCCCATTGAGGATGTTAGACAATTATACACATGTATACAAAACAATATGGTCTAGCCATGCAAAAATTTACGTGGACTTACTTGAAAACCCTAATACTACATGGGATAAATGGATAAAATAGACTACATTTTCTAATTTTATGGGCTTTTTAAAAATTGGAACATCTGTATTGGCAGACTATGAAATTATGGTTGGTCAAGTGGAGTATAGGTTGAAATGATGACAGGAAGGGTCTACTAATAAATATTGGAGTATTTTGAGAGGGTAATGATGATAAAATGTTCTAGAACTGAAGGTGATGTTCACACTCAAACTCTTTAACATTCTAAGAATCATTTACTTTATCAGAGAATTACAGATTGCATTTGTATGAACATTAGGAAAAATTTTAGAATAGCAGTGGGTGAATCTGGGTAATAATTTAGAATTTAAAATCACAGAATTCTGTAATGCATAACTTTAGTATGCGGATGAATAAGGCTATCAATAAAATATGATCTGTGATATATCCTATGAGTGACTATGACATTGCAAGTAAGTGCATATTCCACAAAATTATGTAAATTGAGAGATGAGATAGGATTGAGGGGAATGAGGAATAATGATCATCAAGATGCACTGTATTGGGTTGGTAATGTGGCTTACAGGTAGACATAATGGTAATCTGAAGCCCTGGGTTTGATTCCTTAGTACTACATAAACAAAAAAAATTGGAATTGGCATTGAGACACAAGTTCTACAGTGCTAGTGTGAGGTAAAGCATCTCAAGGACATTGCCAAAGCACTGAGTTCAAGCCCCAAGACTGGCCAAAACCAAAAATGATGCATTGTATTAAGACAGGCACTAGCGTCTCATGCCTGTAATCCTAGATACTCAGGAGGCTGAGGATTGAGGTTTGAAGCTAGCCTAGGCAGGAAATACTGTGAGATTCTTATCTCCAATTAAATCTGAAAGTGCTGCTGTGCTTCAAGTGATAGAGTTCTAGTGTTCATTCAAAGGAGCTCAGGGTCAGCGCTCAGGCCAGGAGTTCAAACCTCAGGGGAGAAAAAAGAAAAGAAAAATAACTCACTAAACACTATTCCTAAACTACATGGTCAAACGGCAACTCCCACAAAAATTCTTAAAGTTAATTAGAAATATGATTAGAATAAAATACAGTCATTTTGTGGACCATAGTTAGAATAAAAAGTTTTCTACAGGGGACAAAGTAAATTTTATATCTCCTCCAGTTTAAGTTGAAATTTGTTCTTCAATCTTCTTAAATCATTTATGAAATTGACAATACTGCCAATCATAGGTCAATTTCCTTGAGGAACAGATGGAATTCTGGTGTCTTTTCATAGCAAACCATAGATGTGACATATCTGATATTTTAAAGCACATTTTTGTACTATAATCATTTCATTAGGGTAATATCGGTCAGAATTTTTTCCAGTAAATCCTATCCCTTATAATAAATTAGAGCAAGCTGTGTCAGTCTCCCAGTAGTATCACAAAATAGCTTATGAAATGAACCTAAAAGGAGGAAAGATTTATCTTGACTTCTGAATTGATGCATTTCAGTTTATGTTTCTTATCCTCATTGCTTTGGGTTGGTGGTGGCACAGGACGCCATGTCAGGAAAATGTGATGGAGTATGTGTATTCATGGAAGCCAGGAAGTAAAGAAGAGGAAGAATAGGAGTGAGAGAGGGAGATAGAGGAGTAGGGGCAAGGAGAGGGAGAAGTAAAAGGAGAAGGAGACAGAGAAGAAAAAGAAGGAAGAGTAGGAAAGGACTTTGATCTTAACATCCTCTTTGACAACAAGTTCTCAGTGACCAAATTTCTACAACTCTGCCCACTTGAAAAGGTTCACCACCTCTTTATGGCAACATCGTGAAAGCTAATTATTAATCCCAATCCTTAATGATTTTAGATTTAATTTCTAGAGTGGTTGGTAAATATTTCTATACAATTGTAATAACTTTTATTGCTAAATATTTACTTGAATTAATCAGAGGAGATTTTTGTCACGGAGTTGGCTTGGTTATACCATTGCTGGAGAGATGAATGAAATATTTTGTATGCAAATATATTTTATTTAACTGATAAGGAAGCTTCAAGATATTTCACTTTGTGACCTTCAAAAATGACTATTACATCTGAGTCATAATGACTTGAAATTTTCATAATTTAAGGCATTTCTATTCAAGTTTTTGTCATCTATAGTGACCTTCTTTCTTTCTAGTCAAAGGAAAAATGAATAGTATCACAATCATTTATTTCTTAATTATTCAATAGAGAGTAAGTATAATATGAATTTCCTGCCATTCAAAAATAAGTTATATTCAAGTCTATAGGAATAATGTATAAGTCATGGAATATCTTGCTTTAGTTATCTCATATTGGGATTGATTCAATTTTAAAAAATCTCTTTTGACATAAAATAAATGAAATTCAGTTTTTCTCTGAAATGACTTGGTACTCAAACCTCAGAAATACATGAGCAGTAACTAAGATTTCTATATACTCAAAAAATTTGGCATTCAAATCTCAGAAATACATGAGCAGTAACTAAGATTTCTATATACTAAAAAAATGGATGAATCTACATTTTTATGTCAAAAAACTTAAGGGGAAAAAGAATAAAAAATTATGTGACTGCAGAAGATAACATTTAAAGTTAATGACAAATTGCTTCATTTAGCCTGACAGAGCCTATTGATTTTAGTTTAGATGAGAAATTTGATTAATGATCATTTTGTAATTTTTGAATAGTAGATTATTTCAATTTGTCCAAAGATTCTGTCATTTAAACCTTTGAGTGTACATTTTTTCATATAAATGGACAGTATTTTTCCACAGTGCAGGTTCAGATTTAATAACTAAATAAATATCCAAATGTTAATTTGTTAAATTGTCCTCTAGAATTCAAATAATAAGAAATTTATTTTATTCTTAGATATATTAAATCTGTGCTGTATATGAGTATCTCAAATTTGGAATCCTCACTACTCAGGAAGATAGGGCTCAAATACAGCCTTGGAAAGAAATTTTGTGAGACACATCTCAATTAACCACCACCCACACACATAGAAAGCCAAAAGTGAAGTTGTGGATCAAGAGTTAAGGCACTATCCTTGAGTGAAAAAAAATAAGGGGTGGGCCTTGAGTTCAAATCTCAAGAGCAACACAAACACACAAATAAAATATATCTAAATTTGTATTTTAGATTGAGGAAATAAACAATATTATGAAAAGTAATATTTGTTACATGTTCTGCAATTTTTGTGAAGTGGTTTTTAGTAAAATTTATTTTAAGATATAGCATAGGTTAAAAAATTAATATTAATCTAGTTAATATTTATAATTACTCATAACACCTTGGGATACAACAGTTGTTCATTTTTTGCATCCTTAAGAAGTATTCTGGGGAGTTCTGGGAAGGTGGTAGAGGAGAAGCTGGAGGCTAAAGAAGCTCTCTCATAGAAAGCAGTTTTAGGCTGGGCGCTGGTGGCTCGCGCCTCTAATCCTAGCTACTCAGGAGGCTGAGATCTTAGGATCGCGGTTCAAAGCCAGCCCAGGCAGGAGAGACCGTGAGACTCCTATCTCCAATAAACCACCAGAAAACCGGAAGTGGCGCTGTAGCTCAAGTGGTAGAGCGCTCCCATTGAGCTGAAGAGCTGAGGGACAGCGCCCAGGCCCAGAGTTCAAGCCCCACGACAGACAAAAAAAAAAAAAGAAAGAAAGCAGATTTATTGCTCCAGTGGACAGTTCTAAGCGAGAGAATCACACCAAGTTTGCCATCACAGTACAGAGATAGGCCAGAGAGGGAAAATCCAGTCAAGGAGAGAGATCTGAGCACTTGCTAGCAGACACAGCTGCAGCAGTAGTGGCGGGGGTTAGCAGCAGCAGCCGTAGCCTCCATACCTACAAGACAGAGTCCAGGACTAAGGCGTGAGATGTGGCGAGTGGATTCTACACAACTATAGAAAGAACTGAAAAGGCGCAGACCGACTAGAATTCACAGACTAGAGACGACCCAGGAACCAAGACTCTGGCGTGATTAGAAGCCTGACATCCTCACTCCTTTTCAGGGAGCAGAGGAGGGAAGGCCACCCCTCCCCCCCCACTACCAGAGATCTCCATCTTTGATACTGATAAAGGCCTGTCTGAGCAGCTAGCTCCAACTCAGACCTTGGGGAAAAAAAAAAGAGTCATTTAGCAGGTCACATAATCTAACCTGACTTGCCAGGCTCAGATCCACCCAGGGAAATGTCAACCAACCAAAGGCTGCCGGGTCCAGCAGTGGCTTTCTTCATTGGGTAAACAGAGCAAGAGGTTGTCCCTCCCTACAGCAGCCTTGCCAATCAATTGAAATTCAGTAAACACAAATCCTGAGAATGGCTCCAGGCTGGGCTCTGTGAGTGTCTCAGAAGCTAGCACCTCAGGGAAAACCTATGGTTTGCTGAAAGGCCTCAACTCTACCCAGAAACTATCCTCAACAAAGCATATATAACTAGAGGAAACACCCATCTCCCTCTTTTGTGATACTCAAAGCAGATCTCCCTCCCATTGAACTAGCCTGGGAGGAGGATCACAAAATCTTAGGGAAAGCAGAGCATTTTTCTGCCTCAAACAAAATGACTTAAGAAACCAAACAAGCCATAGGAAAATCAAACACTGCAAGCAGACCAGAGACTCCAACAAGAGACTGGTTACAGACAGAAGGGAGATACAGGATCATCCCATCCCCTCCAAAAAATCAAGGAAATTTTTTTTTGTACCTTTTATAAAAAATTTTTGTTCTAAAACTTTTTAAAATTTTTCATTTTTAAATTTTTACAAATAATTTTGTGTTCTATTAACTTTTTTTTCTTCCTCATAATTTTTATTTTAGAGGTATACGTGTGTGTGCTATTTTTCTTTTTAAAATTTTTTTTAGATTTTTTTTTTGTTTAGCTCTACTGACCTTTTGATCCTTTTTTTCTTTCCTTCTCATTCTTTTCACGTTTTCTTCTCTTTTGTTCTTCTTTGCGTGACTTAGTTGCTGTTCTGCTAATCCTCAGATATACCCGTAGTCTATTATTAGACCTTATCCCCCATTGTGTACACACTTAATCCACAAATTTATTACTCAATTCAAAACCTCTTAGTCTTAAATTCCTTAATAACAGTACTACCTCTTTATACCTATATAATATTTTATGCATTTTTATATTTAAGTTTTTCACGTCTCCTTTCTATCCCTCCCCTTCTCTTATACTTTCCATATTCTTCTCTGAATATTTTTTCAATTTGCATAATTTTAAGAGTTTCACTTGTTAATTTTTAATTTTTGTTTTTCTATTTTTCTCTCTTTTTTATATTTCTCTTTCTTCTTATTTTCTCTCTACTATCATTCTATCCAATCTATTTTACGCTTAGAGATTAGGACTTAGTTAACTCTCCCTCTGCTTTTCCACATCCCTCTATTCCTATTTTTACCCATAACTATCCATAAACCTAATAATTTTTGGTTTGTCAAATTCTTTTTTGTCCTTCGTAGCCCATTAATACATAGTTGTTTGATGTTAAATATATATATATATATATATATATAAAACAATGGATTCTATCTGCAGACTTTTGACTGTGCAACTACAGACTTCGATTGATGCTTTCCTTAAGATAGTGTTCTAGAACAAAATTGGTGTTACTTTCATCCCAAATTGGCAGAGCAAGCTGGAAAAACACAAGAAAAATGAAAATCTGGGTATCTCAACTCCCACTCATGATAATCAGGGGAGAGAACGGATAATGAATAATCCAGAGGATTATTCTATGAACACTACTGGAAACATGGTAAATGAAAAGATTGAAAACCTGCAAAGGACTCTGTATGAGCGTGATAGGAAGAGAGAGTAGGCAAACCAGAGGACAATTCAGGAATATCATGAGCGTGAAGAAGCTACTCAAAGATTGATACAGGAATTGCGTGGACAACATGAGAACACTCTGAGAAATGAAGGAATGACGTGAGCAGGCTGAGATCAGTCAAAGAAATAGGGAGGAATTGTGGGAGCTGGCTGAGAACAGACAAAGAGAAAGTCAGGAATGGTGTGAACAGGCTGAGAAGACACAAAGAGAACTACAGGAACTGCGTGAACGTGAGGAAGCTAATCAAAGAGTAATACAGGAATTGAGAGAACAGCATGAGAATACACAAAGTTCACTAAAGGCATCCATGGAATCCATAAACAGAGAGCTAAAAGAAGTCAGGGAGACCACAAAGGGAATGCTGAATGCAACCAAACAGAAGGAATGGGAGTCCAAGGAAACCATAACCAAACAACTAAGTGATTTGAGAATAAACAATGAACACCAAACTAAGGAAGTAAAGAAGTTCATACAAGATCAAAAACAAATCACCAACAAAGAATTTGAAGCCATCAAAGCCAACCAACTAGATGGAAAAGAAATTAAAAACGAAGTAGAAAGATTTATAGTAGGTTAGACCATGCAGAAGATGGAATTTCGGGGATTGACAACACCCTAAATATTATAGAAAAATAACATCAACCATATAAGATAAATCCAAGAAATATGACAGATCTATTTAACTTTTGGTAAACACCATCAGAAGGCCTAATCTGAGGATAATGGGTGTAGAGGAGCATCTACAAACAGAAGTTAATGGTCTAGGAAATTTGTTTAACAAGATCCTAGCAGAGAACTTCCCCAACATGTAAAAAGATAGGCCTATTAAAATATAAGAAGCTTTTAGAACTCTAAATAGACCAAACAAGAACAGGACATCCCATCGTCACATAATAATCTGCACAGGATCAATTCAGACCAAGGAAAAGATACTTAAAGCTGTCAAGGAGAAAAGATAAATCACCTATAAGGGAAAACAATCAGAATCACCTCAGATTTCTCAGCAGAGACAATCAAAGCAAGAAGAGACTAGAATGATGTATGCCATGCCCTAAAGACAAAAAACTATGAACCAAGAATACTGTACCCAGCTAAACTCTCCTTCACAACCAAAGGTCAAATAAAAACCTTCCATAGCAAAGAAAAATTGAAACCATATATCTCCACCAAAGCAGTCCTACAAAAGATTCTTAAAGATGTCCTACATATAGAAAACCAACAGGACCACAACAAAGGCCAAGAAACCACAACCAAAGTGAGTATCCAAGAATCATAGGAAAAACCCAGTTACCCCAGCACCCACGAAGGGGGATAAAAGGGCCGGAATTCCCAAATACCTCTCAGTCCTATCTCTCAACATTAATGGTATTAACTCCCCAGTTGAGCAACATAGACTGTCTAGTTGGATTAAAAAGCACGATCCTTCTATCTGCTGCCATCAGGAGTCACATCTTTCAATGTTAAAGGCTGGAACAAAATCTACCAAGCAAAGGGCCCCATAAAAAGGCGGGAGTTGCAATCGTATTATCAGATAAAATAGACTACAAATTAAAATTCGTGAGAAGAGATAAAAAAGGTCGCTACATATCTATTTGCCAAACAATGGAACACCCAAATTTACCCAAGAAACACCACTTTCTCTGAAATCCCACATACATCCAAAGATATTAATTGTTGGAGACTTTAAGACTATCCCCACTAGGTAAGTCAACTCGGCAAAAACTCAACAGAGAAATTGCAGATGTAAACAAGAGCATAGATCAAATAGATTCAACAGACATATACCAAATATTTCACCCAGAAGCATCAGAATACACGTTTTTCTCAGCAACACATGGAACATTTTCCAAAATAGACCACATTTTAGGCCACAAAGCAAACTTTCAAATTCAAAAACATTGAAGTTATACTTTGCATTCTCTCAGACCACAAGGGAATAAAATTAGAACCCAACACCAGAAGCCACCAAAGAAAGTACTGTAAAAAGTGGAGACTGAACAACACACTGCTGAATCATGAGTGGGTCATGGAAAAAATTAGAAAGTAAATTCAAATGTTCATACTATTCAACAAAAATGAACACACAAATTACCACCTTGTCTGGGACACAGCAAAGGCAGCACTCAGAAGCAAGTTTATAGCTCTGAGTTCCTAAATCAACAAATTGGAGACATCTGAAATCAACAATTTAATTAGACATCTGAGCCTCCTTGAAAAAGAGCAGCAAGATAAACTCCAATCCAGTAGACATAAAGAAATAATTAAAATTAAATCAATTAAATGAATTTGAATAAAAAAAAACCATAGAAAGAATCAACAAAACAAAGAATTGGTTCTTCAAAAAAATTAACAAAATTGACAGACCCTTAGCAAATCTTATCAGTAAAAGAAGAGAACACAGCCAAATAAATAAATTCAGAGATGAGAATGGAAACATCACCACAAAAACAAACAAGATTCAGAACATTATAAGGGAATATTTCTCAAAACTTTGTGCTAATAAGTTTGAGAACCTGGCAGAAAAGGACTGTTTCCTATCAAATAATGGCATGCGAAAACTAAAACAAGATGACCTAAACCATTGTAACAGGCCCAAATCAAGTATTGAAATAAAAACAGCAATAAGAAACCTCCCAACTAAAAAAGCCAAGGACCATATAATTGTGCAGCGGAATTCTACAAGGCCTTCAAAGCAGAGCTCACACCAATACTCCTCCAACTCTTCAATGAAATTGAAAGAGAAAGTCGACTCCCAAACTCATTCTATGAAGCCATCATAACCTTCATCCCAAAACCAGGCAGGGACTCATCAAAGAAAGAGAACTATAGACCCATTTCTTTGATGAACATTGATGCAATCCTTCTCAACACAATTCTGGCCAATCGACTTCAACAATTCATCAAAAAATCATACACCACGATCAAACAAGGTTCATTTCAGGGATGCAAAACTGGTTCAATATACACAAAACAATATAATTCATCACATAAAGAGGAGCAAGGATGAGAACCACATGGTTATCTCAATAGATTCAGAAAAAGCAGTTGACAAGATCCAACATCCCTTTAAGATGATGGTTCTGGAAAAATTAGGAATCCATGGAATATTCTTCAATACAATAAAGGCTGCATATGACAAACCTACAGCCAGCATTATACTTAATGGTTAAAAACTAAAGCCATTTCCTCTTAACTCAGGAACAAGACAAGGATGTCCACTCTCCCCACTTCTCTTCAATATAGTATTAGTACGCCTAGCAATTAGAAAAAAATGCAAAGATAAAGGGGATCCAAGTAGGGAAAGAAGAAGTAAACTTTCTTTCTTTACCGATGACATGATCTTGTATTTATGGAATCCCACAGACTCCACTCCCAAATTACTCAAGCTGATTCAAAACTTTGGCAAAGTAGAATGGTATAAAATTAATCTTCAAAAATCAATGGCTTTTCTGTATGGCAACAATGTGAAAAGTGTGGCTGAAAGTAGGAAAGCAACTTCATTCATAGTAGCTCCACAAAAAATAAAGCACCTAGGAATTAACTTAATCAAAGAAGTGAAGGACCTATAAGATGAAAACTTTAAAAACTTGAAAAAGAAAATCAAAACAGAACTTAGAAAGTGGCAAAAACTCCCATGTTCCTGGACTGGAAAGATCAACATTGTGACAATGGCAATACTTCCCAAGGCTATCTACAAATTCAATGAGATACCTATCAATATTCCAACCTAATTCTTCAAGGAAATAGAAGAGGCAATCCAAAAATTCATATGCAACAATAAAAGACCCCGAATAGCAAAAAAGATCCTCAACAGGAAGAACAGTGCTGGTGGAATATCTATACCAAATTTCAAACCCTACTACAAAGCCATAGTAATCAAAATAGATTGTTACTGGCACAAGAACAGACCTCAGGATCAATGGAATGGAATTGAAAACCCAGAAATGGACCTACAGACCTCTAGCCATCTAATCTTCGATAAGGGAGCTAAAAAAATGGAATGGAAGAAAGACAGCCCTCTTAAGTAAATGGTGCTGGCAAAATTGGTTACCTACTTGTAGAAACCTAAAGCTAGATGCTTATATATCACCCTGCACCAGAATCAACTCCAAATGGATCAAAGACCTTGGAGTCAAAGCAGACACTCTGAAAACATTATAGGATGGAATAGGAGAAACCCTAGGACTCCTTGGCACAGGCTGAAAATTTCTTAATAGAGACATAGAAACACAACAAATGTAACATAGGTTGGAAAAATGTCGTTGCACGAAATTGCAGAGCTTCTGCATGGCAAAGGACATAGCTAGCAAGATCAATAGAAAGCCCACGGATTGGGAGAAGATCTTCAATAGCCATACAACGGACAAGGGTATCATATCTAAAATATACTTGGAACTCAAAAAGCTAAATCTCCCAACAACAAATCCTCAAAGAAGCAACTGCCCAATAAATAAGTGGGCTATAGTCTTAAAGAGAAACTTCTCTGAAGAGGAAAGAAGGATGGCCAATAGGCACGTGAAGAAATACCCAACCTTCCTAGCCATAAAAGAAATGCAAATCAAAATAGCATTAAGATACCACCACACCCCAGTTAGAATGGCTGTAATCAAGCACTCTAATAACAACAGATGCTAGAGCGGATGTGGACAGAAGGGAACTTCTGGACTGTTGGTGAGAGTGTAAACCTGTTCAACCATTTTGGAAAGCATTATTTAGGTTCCTCAAAAGACTCCACATAGAGGTCCCCTATGTCCTAGCAATTTCATTTTTGGGCATTTACCCAAATGTTCACAAACAAGACCAAACTAAAGCTACAGTCACAACTAGGTTTATTGCAGCATTATTTACCATAATTGAGATATTAAACCAACCCAGATGCCCCTCAGTAGATGAATGGTTTAAGAAAATGTGGTATACATACACAATGGAATTCTATGTCTCCATCAGAAATTATGACATTATCCCATTTGTTAGTAAATGGAAAGCCTTGGAAAAAAATATATTAAGTGTAGTAATCCAGTCCCAAAGAAACATAGATCCCATGATTTCTCTTATTTGCAATAACTAGTATATGTCTGAGTCAAGCAGAAAAGTTCAGATAAGTTGATGTTAGGGAAATGGAACCCTAAGATATGTATTCAAATATTTTTTCTTTCATGCGATTGTTTCTAACACATTTATAATATTATTGCTTTGTTGCTTTGTATTGCCTTCCCCTCATGGTATAACCGCTGCTTTCACTGTATTTGAGGTTGGTACAATTTGTGGGGGGGAAGGGAACAAACAAATCATTTAACTAGGGATACAGTTGGTCCCATTGCAACCATGAGATATAGAAGTCGTTATGTCGAAAAACGAACTTTACAACTTTTGTTGGGGGGAAGTGCGGAGGAGGACTGGGTGGGGAGGTGGGGGGAAGATGGGAAGGGGAAACAAAGAAGGAGGTTACAATGCTTGATAAGAAATGTACTCATTATCTTGCCCATGTAATTGTAACTCCTCTATAAAGTATTTTCAGAATTTAAAAAAATGGGAAAAAAGTATTCTGATTAAAAGAAATAAAGAAAGAATGGAAAAAAAATCAAAAGACAATCAGTCAGAAGACAGACAATAAGAAAGGAAAGAAAGAAAGAAAGAAAGAAAGAAAGAAAGAAAGAAAGAAAGAAAGAAAGAAAGAAAGAAAGAAAGAAAGAAAGAAAGAAAGAAAGAAGAAAGGAAGGAAGGAAGGAAGGAAGGAAGGAAGGAAGGAAGGAAGGAAGGAAGAAAGAAAGGAAGAAAGAAAAGAAGAAAGAAAAGAAGAAAGGAAAAAAGAAAGGAAGAAAGGAAGGAAGAAAGAAAAGACAGAAGAAAGAAAGAAGAAAAGAAAGAAGGAAGGAAGGAAGGAAGGAAGGAAGAAAGAAAGAAAAAAATAAAGAAAGAAAGATGAGAGAGAAAGAAAGGGGGAGAGAAAGAAGTTAGGGAGAGAAAGAGATAGGGATGGAGGGAAGGAGGGAGTGAAGAAAGAAGAAAGGGTGGAAGGAAGTAGGGAGGAGGGAAGGAAGAAAGAAAGGAAGGAAGGAAAAATCAAAGGAAGGAAGGAAGTTAAAAAACAATTTAATTTATATATTCTGCTATTTAGCCCAACATAAATTTCATGTAAGTTAACCCTTTAGTAAATGCAACATTACAATTGTCACTTCTCTGCCGGTTCTCCATGCATGAATGAAACCAACAAATGAAGGATCAGAAATAACCAGGTGATTCTTTTTGCATCTGGAGTAAATATGTATACAAATCTTTTTCTCATTTTCTATACATCATCAAATAACTATTTGCTAACAATTTACCTTTAGTTATAAATATTCTAATAATTGATTTAACCAAATGATATCAATATATTATATAACGTGAACACTAGTATTTATAATGCTATTAATATTACAGTCTTCCTGTCATATTAATTATAATAATTTTATTATTTATTTTATCAGAGAAATTAGCATCCTCTGATATTGGTGTCTGTGGGAGTCCTAATAGCAGACTATAGTTAAAATTAAGGGAGATCTGCATTTCCGAAAGCATTTAACTCATTAGAGATTGTTCAAATACATCAGAAGGTCCTTAGAAAGGCTGCACTATGTAGACATGGTAACCTATGATGTGATTCAAGAGCACTAAACAATCATACTTCACTTTGCTGTCATCATAATTATTTCCATTCACATATTTTCTACAATATAGGTTTGTCCTTCAGATATTATTTTCTGTGAAATAATATCCAAATGATACACTACACTAAGAGTTAAAGCAAAAGTTTCAAAGGGTATTGGATGATGTAATACCTTCCAGATACACATGTTGAAATTCTATTCCCCTATCTAGTGTCATTAGAATCACCCTTTCAGAGATGTCCCTGAAATAATGATCCTGATAAAAGAAGCCCAATATGACTACTCTGTCATGTGAACATCCAGCAAATAGATTATAATGAACCAGAAAGTGGACCCCCATGAGACAAGGAATTGCTTTGAATAACCATTTTTATAATCAATGTTTAATCTCCTAGAGTATGGGTAATATATTCCTGATACTTACTTTGAAGTATTTTCTTATATCAGACCAATGGCTGACAAAATCAAGGTAGTTTTGTTTTAAATCTCAAAAATTCTGTAAAAGAATTTTCATGTTTTATTATTTGAATTTTTTTCTAAACCTCCAGGTTAAAAATATTTTTTACTGGGAATTTAATTGAGGTTCAACTCTCTATTCAACTATCGTAATTAATCTGTTGAATATTCTTATTATCTTTATGTAGTCGTACAAAGGAATTGCCATTCACCCAAAACAGTTTATGGATACAGTGCATCTTGATCAATGTTACCACTTTCAACATCGCATCCACCCATCCCAATCAACCCCAGTCCTTACATATCTCAATATTATGTTATGTATGGAATTACTTCATATTTAACTAAGCAGTGTATATGTAAAATGCACCTGGAATGATCTTCCCCTCTTCAATATCTTCACTCCCATTTCACACTATCCCTTCCTTTGTATATTTCAATTCTGGGAAGTATGCAATGGATTCTTCCCTTTATTCTATCCTTTTCCCCTTCATTTTCCTGCCCCTCTCACATTGCCCCCACACACTGTCCTCTCTTGCACATTTACTTGTATTTATTTTGTTGGGCTTTGACTTAGACATGGAAATGGTGGTTTTGTAGCAACAACTTAACAGTGGGGATGGGAGGAGACATCCCTGAAGAAGAGACAGTTGATCTGAGAGCCATCATCCAGGCAATTATGTAGGAGCAGGTACTCCAAACAGTAAGAACAGCAAGTATATCCCCCATTAATGGGAATGGGCGTGACTTGCTTCAGAAAAAGAAAAGAGCACTGACATGCTTGCTTGTGAAGTAAGAATAGAAGGATACAATGAAGTAAAAAGAGATCCGAAATGAAAGTAGGAATAAATTAGATAGATTGTGAGTGCCACGTGTTACAAGAAGAAAAGTTCTTATTTTAGTCTAAATTTGACATGATCCACTGGAACCAAAGTGGTAAAATAGTAGTCAGACACATCTGATTCACCTAAAGAATGCTATTAAAATGTGACACTTGCTGGGGTCTGGTGGCTCACAATTGGAATCCTAGTGACTCAGGAGGTTGATATCGGAGGATCAGGTTTGAAGCAAGCCCAAAGAGGAAATTTGGTAAGCGTGATCTCCAAATAACCACCAGAAATATGTATATGAAGCTGTGGTTCAACTGGTTGAGCACTAGCCTTGAGGAAAAAACTAAGGGACAGTACACAGTTTGTAGGTCCAAATCCCAGGCTTCACAAAACAAAGAACGCAACAAATAAAATTTGGTGCTCTGTCATTCATTACTTAGCATTCTAGTTCAATATATTTGGTATGAGCCATGGAAATTATATCCTTAGCAAATGCTTTCCCGTGATATTTGGCTTCATTACCAGCTTTCAAAGTCCTGGCATCACCAATGCCTCCTCCCAGTTAGCATAGCATTCTAGTACTAGAAATTTCACGGTATATTTTATTTATGATAAAAATTCTGTTCATCTATCCACATACATCAAATGAATAGTAGCCACATTCCACTATTCTGAATGTTTTTAATCTCCCTTTGAGTTAATATGTATTAAGGCTTAAAAGCTCTAGAGTGGTTATCAAATTAATTCAACAGTCATCATTCTTCCACCCAATCTTGTAACGTAAGTTTAAAAAAGGAGAGACTATATGAAAGTGTGCACATGATACCTTCTAATAATACTCTCAACAAGTGGGGTTTTACGGAAACATTCTGATTGCTTTGAAAAGCATAGGGTAAGAGATTTAAATAAGCTGCCAAACATCACAGATGGAAAATGCTATTGGCTTTAGAGCAAATTCATTTGCCTAGAACTGAGGAAATGAGTTTCAGAAATGACAGAGGCAAAGGGTATTATTCAAAGCACCTTATGAGATACAAGCAGCCTATCTAGATCAACCTTCCAGGAAAAAAAAGAATGAAAAGAAATTAATGCTTCTAATACAAGCCACTTGGTGGTGGTTCATGCTTGTTATCCTAGCTACTTAGAAGTCTAAGATGAAAGGATCTCAATTCAAACCCAGGCCAGGAAGGAAATACTCCTCTCTGCAACCAGCAGACAGAAAGCAACAGTTCTGTGCCTGAAGCCCAGCTGGACGGCCTCTGGACATGATCATCCAGACTCCCAAGGCTCCCCCGCCATCTTAATTATTACCAAATACATTCAGATAGTATCTCTTGTTTGGGAGAGAATACTTAAAAGATGTATCAAAAACATTTCACTGAGTTCCAATTAAAAAAGGCATAGTGAAAGTGGAAATATGTACTCACTCACTGAAAGGTAAGTTACTGACCAGCATGATGTAAATGGGATTAGAGGCCCATTTGGTAATTTATCCACACAAACATCTTTCCTCACAACTTATCAGTCAGCATGTATAGTGAGATTTTTTGAACGCAAGGAACGTGTGTGAGCATGTAGCTTATAAAATACTAATGAAAATCTAGCACTGGAGGCTCAGGCTTGTAAAACTAGGTACTCAGAACCCTGAGATATGAGGAACTCAGTTCAAAGCCAACTGAGCAAAAAGACTCCAATGCAACAGTAAATGCAGAAAGCTGAACCGTGCTTCAAAAGGCAGAGTGCTAGCATTGCATACAAAAGCTAAGGGACAGTATCTAGGTCCTGAATTCAAACCCCAGTACTGGCTCTCATACACATAATAATCATGACAACACCACAGTATATGCATATGTTAACAAGGGATGTAGATGAATTGGATAATGACACCATTTACTTCACCTTTAGTCTCAAGCATTCTGTACAGCATAGCCTAGTCCTTGAAGAGCCCTAGGTGAAATCTTTCCTAAAAATCAGTAGATACATCCTCATTTCCCTCTGCAAATTTATATCATGTGCATACACACACATACACACACACACACACACACACACACACACACACACACACACACACACACACACACACACAAAGTGCTATATTTTTCTAACCAATTTTTAAATACATAACCATACACACATGCTTCAGAATTATGTGCCCTTGTTTAGGTTTCGTAGGGAGCACAATATTTCCAGGGTCTGGCTCATTCTTGTAATCTTAGCTGCTCAGGAGGGTGGGATGTGAGAATCACAATTTCACGCCAACCCAAGCTAAAAAATACTCAAGATTCTTATCTTCAATTAAGTAGCAAAAAGCCAGAAGTGGAGATATGGTTAGAGTGGCACAGTGACAGCCTTGAGTATAATAATCTAAGCAAGAGCTTCAAACCCTCAATTCAAGTCTGAGTACTGCTCCACTAACACTCCAAAAGCCAAAAAAAACCCCCACAAAACCAAAAATATGTCAAAATATTTTGTAACTTTTGAAGCAAATTCCAATGAGGCAACAGAGTTTCTAGTTAATTGAAGATTTGGTGTGGAATAACCAAATTCAACATGTATTTAAGTGATGAAATGAACAAGCAACCAAATATAATTTCCCAGTAAAGAATCTTCCTTAGTATTTATTGGGACCCTTGACAAAGAGATTTTTATCTACGCTTTTTGAAAATCAGTGGGTTTTTTTTTCCAGTATGGTAAATAGTAAAACGTTTACTGTAAGTTATAGGAGTCATTGGAAGCTCCAAGTGAATTGAATGTACAACAAAAGCACACATTAGTACAAGTTTATATGCCTCTGTTGAGTCACTACAAATCTATAATAGTGTAGCCTCTCAGAAAGCGAAGGAGGATGCTCAGCATCACTGCTCATAAAACAAATGCAAATCAAAACCAAAACCACATTTAGATTCCACTCACCCCAGTTAGAATGGTTTATCAAGAGAACAAATAATGACAGATGCTGGGGTGGATGTGGCTAAATAGGAACACTACTACACTGATGGTAGGAATGCAAGCTGGTTCAGCCACTCTGGAAGGCAGTATGAAGGTTCCTAAAAAGACGAAACATAGAACTCCCCTAAGATCCAACAATCCCACTCCTCAGCATTTATCCAATTGATCTCAAACTAGAGCACAATACGCGACCAGCAGAACTATGTTCATTGCAGCATTGTTTACCATAGCTGAGATAGAGAGCCAACCCAGTTGCCCCTCAACAGATGAATGGATCAAGAAAATGAGGTATATTTATACAGTGGAATTTTAGGCTTCTATCAGAAAGAATGACATCGTCCCTTTTGTAAGAAACTGAAAAGACTTGGAAAAAAATCATATTAAGTGAAGCAAACCAGGCCCAAAGAAACATGAGCTCTATGATTTCCCTCATTTGCACAGATTAGCATTAGCCTGTTACTCCTAAAGTGGATCATGATAGCTCAAGAGTTATGAACATATATATGACCATACAAAATGATGCTAATTAAAATGAACTCTAAGACAGAAACAGCAGGTCTTATTTCATGTAGTTGTCAAGCTTAATGTAGCCAATGAACTGCAGTTTGTTTTTTGTTCTAATTTATGTCATTTTTCTTTGCCTATTGGTTTTATCCATGGCAATGACTGATTCTGGTACCCTGTATGCTGTATATGCATATATCTGGTTGGGGGAAGGGAAGGGAAATAAAATGCTGAAAGAAGTACAAAAGGTGAATCATTGCAACAATGATACTCACAAGACACTATGGCAGAAATTAACTTTACAATGTCACGTGTGTGACTCGAGGGAAGGGACGGGGGAGAAATACACTGGTTTTGGCAACAATGTTCAATGATAAATGTAAATTACTCATGTACATGTGACCCCTTTGTACAACATCTTTAGAGTAAAATAGATTTTTTAAAATATAAAAATTAAAAAAGTTATTTTTTTCATAAAATCTCAAACTTATATCAATGAAACTTCTGAGTTCATGTCAAAGAGTTTTTTTACGACTTTCAAGAAGTTAGTACTAAGTATATATAACCACAATTAAGTGATAATGAGAAAAGTAACTCTTTTTACTGTATTATATGAATAAAGGAAAATTACTTTTCATTTCTGTTACTTAGAATTCATGTTTATGATCTGCTTTGTTCCCATCAGATTAATCTCTTGACCTTAGCTTTCTTTGGTATGTATAGCTTGGACAAGTAATCTGAGATATAAGAAATATTCTTTGTTCAATTTGGAGGCCTAGCATAGAAGCACTCCTTCCTGGGCAAGAAGTTAGACTGGAGGACCCATGACACTTGCTGTGGTTTCTTTCCACACAACTCACTGAGAAACTTAAGAGTTTGAGAAAGTGACTACAAATTAAGTGCTTCTTACTAATAAGAATTTTTGGTAGGATCTGAAAACCTTTGCGTAATAAATAAACGAAAAATGTTGTTTTTATCACTACAATTCTTTTTGTCTAAGTATAAAAGCCAGACTTACCTTAAGGGCCTAGAATAAGCAAAATGGCTTATACAGCTCAAATCATTTCTTTCCACAGAAGATGAGAGGTGCCGAAGAAAAACAGGTCCACAACTGGCACAAGGAAGAGAGAGTTTGATGTCTCCTTACATCATAGAATCGAATTCTCAATGAGGAACCCTTAGGACTGATGACAGCTTAAGGACCTATCATTTCCTGTGGCGTTCCATCATAGGAAGCAGTCAGCAGTCTCCCATCACACTGTAGGTGCCATGCCTGACTGGAAACCTTGGCTGTGTCCTGAACAGTTCCAGCAGGTCTCTGTCATGGTCACTGGAGAGTCAGAATTGCACTCTAAGTGTACATCAAGGAAGGTAGGAACAATGCCTGAGTCAGTGTTTTCTCAGATTTAGATGATTTGTAACAGGCACTACTGTCTTCTGGCTAAGAATGTGGACATATCATCGAGGTCCTGCACACAAATTTATCAGAGCAAGTATTAGCTTATACCATTTCCTTATGAAAGCCAACAAAAGGTAATTAATGCCCTCTGAACATATTCTCATCAATATTTAGTAGGTTAAAAGCTATAAAATCAAGTTCATCATGAGGAAAACACCCAGATGAAAACCAAATTGCAGGAGCATTTACAATAAATGTTGTTATGTACATCTCAAATGTGACAAAGTATTAGAAGTTAAGGAAGCTGGGAAAATTAAATTGATTTCTTTTTTTTTTTTTTACTATGGTTCCAACTGTCTTTTACATTTCAACTACTTACCAAA